>NW_027140380.1:4676300-4988054 GCF_036365525.1 Heterodontus francisci | reverse complement strand
CGACTCCGATCACGGAGCAGCCGACCAATTAATGAAGGGGAGGCGTGGGGCCCATGTAAACAAGGACCAGAGGCAGGGAACGAGGTGCCGATGGCACCGACATCTGACACAACGGCAGGTGCTGGCACCACATTTAAAGGGCTGCCAGCCCTGCATTCACTGCTGCCTGGTTTAAAGGAGTGTCTTCCTGAGAGCCCTCTGCTGTCCCAGGACCAGTTCTGCTGCCTCTGATGCCCCAGGACCCGTTCTGGAGCTGAATGCGAGCATGCCGTGACCATGGTCCCACGGTTTAGCAATGCCTCCCTGCAGGTTCTCCTCCAGGTGGCAAGAGAAAGGTGGAAGATCCTCTTCCCCAGGGATGGGAGGTGGACACCTGTCCACCTGACCAAGCAAAACTGGCTGGAGACAGTAGGTGAGGTCAGCAGCCATGGGTTCACCCCCAGGACATGGATCCAGTGCAGGAAGTGGGTCAATGACCTGATCCAGGTTGCTCAGGCGACAACTCAAAACACTTTGGACCTTTTGGACATTGCATGTGGCAGAGTGAGAGGGAATGTTTAGTGGAAAGGGAGTGACCACCCAGTCATGTGTATTGGGGAAGGGCAGCAGGAGAGGCACACGTCAGTCATTATATAACCTCACACAGTCCCTCAACAGGTGCCGCATGCAGGAGGCATATGTGTGTCCACATCATGGACTGCTGGACTATCACCATCAGAGATGTTGCGCTTGTCCCAGCTGGGAGACTAACTTTGTTTATCATAGTGGCTGCAGGAGAAGACATCCCACAATTGGAAAGAGCGTGTCAAGACTGGCGGTGGAGTGCCTTATCTCCATGTCCTCCTCCCGATGGAGGAGGAGGCCATGGAACAGGCAGGGCAGCAAAGCAGCTGCTCCATAGCTGATGGAGAGCCAGGGGAATCTACCCAAGAGAGTGAGTGAACATCTCCTGGGGCACAAGGGAGCATCTGCTGCAAAGGAGCCACACTGCTCATCTGTTCACCACTGCGTCAATGGAGCTGCACAGTAGGGGTGGTTGGAATGTCACGATGGGCAGACCCTAACCCTTCAATGTCCCTGTTTTCTCATGAAGGCCCGGATGAACGACAAAAGCAAAGAGCTGGAGAGACTGGGAGACAGCCGGACACATCTGAGGAGGAGGAGGGAGCCTCAGATGGTGCACCATCACATCATTCCCCTGCACCCTCCACCAGAACAGAAACGCTCACGCAAACTGATGAGCACATCACAGACAGGCCCGGGCAGCTGACGGAGGCTGTGTTAGCCGAGGCCACTGACAGTTGGTGGTCTGTGGGAGGCCAGGCCCACACTGAGCCCCAGGCTGATGACATGCCTCTGGTGTCACCAGCAACACGGGAAATACCGCAGCTGCAGCGAGAGGTCAGGTAACATCTGGCAGAGTTGCCAGAGGCTATGTGTACCCAAACAAGGATGGTGGAGGAGTCCATCCAGGTCTTGTGTGCTGCACTGTCTCTGATGGGGGTGTGTCTGGCTTCCTCCATTGAGAGATTGGTGACACTCATGGAGAGCCAGATCCAGCCGATCAATCAGTGGCTGCCAGAGATGTTCGCAGACCTGCACTCCATCACTTTGTCCATGAGCTCCATCCAGCGGTGACAAGGTGAGAGGGGGGACGAGGCACCTGAATTCTCCACCAGGTCCACGTCCCTCTCAGGTCAGCAGGGAGGTACAAGTGTGTCTTATAAGGGGGAGGAGCAGCTGGCTGCTACATCTGGGGTCTCCTCTCAGGGTGCTCCTGGTGTGGACAGTAGCTCCAAAGCCCCTCTGCCAGTGACACCAGTGATGCCAGTGCCTCCATCATCCTCGATGACAGAGGGGGGTCCCTGTACCTGTGCAGGAGGCCCTCAGTGTGCCGGGGCCCTCCAGGCCTCAGGCAGCCAGAGGACGGCCACCAATGTCATCCCAAGCCATGGGGCAGCAAGGTCAGCAGCCTGTCTCCACCTCAGCTGACAGAGCAGGGGGAGCACCACGTAGGAGCACCCGGAAAAGATTTAAGAAGAGCACCTAGATTCACTGAGGGGTTCACGGGTGAATGTACATTCCAGATGGATAGGGTTGTGTTTGGTGTCACACAGAATAAAGAAATGATGTTCTCTCACTCTGTCTCCTCCTAATTGTTGATGCCCTTTGGGACTTCATTTAAACCCTTCCTCCCAAGGGGCTGGAAGTGAGGGACCAAGCCCTGAGTTCACAAAGCTTCGGCCTTGCCACTGTGCGATATGTACTTGGGCGCTGTAGTGCAGAAGGAAGGAGGTGACAACAGGGCTGATCAAAGCTAAGACTTTATTGACTTGGTTCCAGAAGGTGGTAAGGCTCAAAGGAAACGTGAATGTATAAGGGTGTCTCGTGTCTCCCTTGTGTGTATCTCATGGTGGCTTTCCTGCTGTGCCTGAGGTTCTTCATCTGGCACTGCCTGAGCAGCATCCTCCTCCACATCCTCATCATCAGAGGAGACATCACACTCCATGATCTCCTCACGAGTCAACACCTCACCCCTCTGTAATGCCAGATTGTGCTGTGCACAGCAAACCACCGCGATATACGAGACCCTCGCCGGCACATACTGAAGGACTCCACTGGAACAATCCAGGCGCTTCAATCTCATCTTCAGGAGACCAATGGCCTCCTTGATGGTCACTCGGGTTGACCCGCAGCAGGTTTTGTACCTCTCCTCTGCATCCTTGTGTGGATTCCTCACAGGCGTCAGTACTCATGTCCTCACTGGGTTGCCCTTGTCTCCAAGGATCCATCTCAGAAAGCGCATGGGGCCACGGAAAAGTTCTGGCACCTGCGACTGCCTTGGTATGCAGGCGTTGTGGCTGCTTCCAGGGATTTGTGCACACACCTGTAGGATCCATTTGTGATGGTCACAGACCAGTTACACACTGAGCAAATGGAAGCCCTTCCTGTTGAAGGCTGCTGGCTGGTCTGCAGGAGCCTTGATGGTCACATGGGTGCAGTCAATGACACCCTACACCTGGGGAAATCCAGCGATGGCCCTGAATCCTATAGCCCTCTTAGCGTGACTGATTGGATCGATGTGCACATAGTCACCGGCCCTCCTGAAGAGGACATTGGTGACCTCCTTGATGCACTGATTCACCACAGACTGTGAGATTCCACACATATCTCCAGTGGATCCCCGCAATGATCTGGTCATCCAGAAGTTCAGTGGCACAGTGACCTTCAGTGACAACGGCATCAGGTGCCCACCAAGTCCCATGGGGCACAGCTGCATCATGGCAGAGAGATCAGTGACAACCTCCGTGGAGAGGTGCAGTCTGTGGAGACACTGTCACTCGGACATCTGTAGGTAGTTGAACCTTGGCTGACATGTTCCTCTGCCTCCTTCTCCAGCCTCCTGTTCGAGGCTGGCCTTCCTGTGGGCACCCAAGCTGCTGTGGTGTCCCTGCTGGTGCCTGCCCTTCCCTCCCTCCCTCTCTACTCCTCCTCAATGGGAGCCTCGAATCCAGGGTGAATGAGGCCCATGAACAGGTTGCCCCTCCCTGATTGCAAGGCCTTCACAGTAAACAACACACAGCCACATTTACCTCACTCTTTACCCACTCACATTTACCCTCATTGAGGTGGCACTGCCTCAATGGCACCCTGGTGTAGCTCCCCCTGCAGAGCTGGCACATTGGCCCAAACTCCTGACAGTGTTTCCGGATGCCCTTTCCCCCTCCACCCTTGCTGCCAAGTTACGCTACCTCACCCGACAGCTTCCCAGTGAAGCCAACACTCAGCTCCCACCTCCCAGTCACCTCCTTTAACCAGGCGAGGCTCTGAAGCCCCGTGGTTCCCGTGTGCTATTAGTTCAATTGGATCCAGTGAATAAAATTGCTGACAATTGGACTCAGAAATACTTGAAATGCCTTCTTGCCGTGTGAATGTGCGAAGTCTGCCCTCCATGTCATCCGCCGACAGAAAAATCCATTCCAATGTATTCCATTCCAATTGGCCATTCTCAATAAAGTGTCAGGAATGAAGGTCAGAGGAACAGACCAGGCTGGAAACACAGAAAGAGTGAGGAGAAGCTGGTGTGAAAAACATAGATTAAACAACAGGCTTGTTCAGTTGGTTTGCGTCTGGTGTTTAGAATATCCGGAATCTGGGTTCACTTCCCTTCCAACTCAGCGAATTGTATCAACATTATGTTCATAAAACCACAGACTGATACCCAAAGAAGGAGACCATTTGGTCCATTGTGTCAGTGCTGTCTCTTTGGTTGTGCGATCCAATTAGTCCTGCTGCTCAGCTTTTTCCTGTAATCCGTACATTTTTCCTTCCAGTATTTATCCCAATTGCTTTTCAAAGTTACTACTGAATCTGCTTTCAAGTCCTGATCAGACAGTGCATTCCAGATCACAACACATCACTGCATAAAAAATCATTCCTCATTTCGCCTCTGGTTCTTTTCTCAATCACCTGATAAATACATCCTCTGGTTACTGACCTTTTTGCCACTGGAAACAATTTCTCCTTATTTAACTTATTGAAAACCTTCTTGATGATGTCACATACTAGACTGCCAGTAAAACTGAAGCCCATGTAATAAAAGGGACAATGACAGCATGCATGTGAAGTTAGCAGACTGATAGGAACATAGAAGCAGGAGTAGGCCATTCAGCCCATTGAGACCACCCCGCCATTCAATATGATGATGATTGATCATCCACTTCAATGCCTTTTTCCCACACTATCTCCATATCCCCTATGTCATTTGTATTTAGAAATCTGTCAATCTCTGCTTTAAACATACTCAATGACTGAGCTTCCACAGCCCTCTGGGGTAGAGAATTCCAAAGATTCACAACCCTCTGAGTAAAGAAATTTCTCCTGGTCTCTGTCCTAAGTGGCTTTCCCCTTCTGTTGAAATTGTGTCCCCTGGTTCTAGATTCCTCAACCGGAGGAAAAACTTCATCTACCCTGTCTATCCCTTTCAATATTTTGTAAGTTTCAATGAGATCACCTCTCATTCTTTGAAACTCAAGAGAATACAGGCCCAGTTTCCCCAGTCTCTCTTCAGAGGACAGTCCTGCCATCCCGGGAACAAGTCTGGTGAACCTTCATTGCACTCCCTCTACAGCAATGATATCCTTCCTAAGGTAAGGGGAACAAAACTTCACACAGTATTCCAAACTGCAGACCAACCAAGGTTATATACAATTGAAGCAAGACTTCACTACTCCTGTACTCAAATCCTCTTGCGATAGAGGCTAACATATCATTCGCCTTCCTAATTGCTTGCTGCACCTGCATGTTAGCTTTCAGTCACTTATTGACAAGGACACCCAGGCCCCATTGTACATCTACACTTTCTAATCTCTTACCATTTAAGAAATAATCTGCACATCTGTTCCTCCTACCAAAGTGTATAACCTCACATTTATACACATTATATTCCATGTGCCACTTTCTTGTCCACTCACTAAGTCTGTCCAAATCCCCTTGAAGCCGCTTTGCATTTTCCTCACAACACACATTCCCACCTAGTTTTGTGTCATCTGCGAACTTGGAAATACTACATTTGGTCCCCACATCCGAATCATTGATGTCTTTTGTGAACAGCTGGGTCACAGTGTAGTGGTGAACAGTTGTATTTCTGTCTGGAGGAAGGTTTACAGTGGGTTCCCCATGGTTCCTCATAACTTCAGACTGGAAAAGCTGGGGTTGTTCTCCTTGGAGCAGAGCAAGTTCAGAACAACTTTGACAGAGTTAGAATCAAGGAATCAAATGGTTACAGGACGGAAGGAGACCATTCAGTCCATCATGTCCATGACAGCTCTTTGCAAGAGCAAATCAGCTAATTCCACTCCTCTGCCCTTTCATTGTAACCCTGCAAATTTTCTCTAATCAGGTGTTTATCCAATTCCCTTTTGAAAACCACGATTGAATCTGCCTCCAGCACTCTCAGGCAGTGTAATCCAGATCCGAACCACTCACTCTGTCCCACACCCCTGGTACCATTGCAGAAAATCTCTTCTGTTCATTTCATCCCTCATAAATAATTGAAATGAAATGTTTATTAGGAAATGCACAATATAAAAAAGAGAGAGAAATAAATGCTGAGAAAAATAGAAGTCAATGTTTGGAAGGTAAAAAGAGCAAAAGATGTAACTTTTATTCTGGTTGAGTGAGAGGAATATATCACACTTTGGGGCTTTTTAAGCGGATTTACTGCTAAACCTGGGATTTGAGAGGAAGCTGGTTCATGGTTTACAGAACAAATTCAGTCCCTGGGGTGGAGGCAACAGCTGCACCGTCCAATAACAGACAGGACGGGGACACTGTCTCAGGCCTGGTGAGCTCAGTCGATGAAAGCATGAAACTCTGAATCTCAAGTTTTTGAGTTTGAGCCCACGATGGGTGTTTTTTATTTTCTTTTTAGGCTGATTTTACAGGCATTCTCCAGCTCTGAATTCCTCGGCAGAGAGTTCAAGGAGTGTTTGAAATGAAATTCAACAGCAGTATGAGAAAGTCTCTCCTTGATTCAGGACTCTTACCTCACTGCAGCAACTCACTGCTGAAGATTGAACTTTATCTCATTTCATTTTCAGCTCATGGTCAGTGTGAATCAGTGAGACTTCTGGCTGTCTCCCACTTCACAATCCATCAGTGCTGAGAAATCAATGGGGAAATATTACTCACATGTTACAATGCTTTATAAATACTTGAATGTATTTCACACTGTGTCTAACAGTGTGAATCTCCCCTGGTATATCAGCTCACCAATACTACAACAGAACATTCACATAATGTGAGCTCTGAGATCTGTTCAGATCCCATTCCCAGACCTGGAAAGTGGGATTGGGCTGGATCGCTCTTTTTCAGCTGGCACAGACACGATTGCTAAATGGTCTCATTCTGTGCCATAAATTTTCTCCATTTTCGATGTTCTATGAAGTGAGGTGTGATTGGGAGGGACAATTCCACCAGGGTTGTATTTTCTACCAAAACAATGACACAAGGGCTACTTCAACGTTTTCATTCATTCATTCATGCGATGTGGGCTTCGCTGGCTAGGCCAGCATTTATTGCCCATGAGAAAGTGGTGGTGAGCTGCCTTCTTGAACCATTACAGTCCATGTGGGATAGGTACACCCACAGTGCTGTGAGAAAGGGAGTTCCAGGATTTTGACCCAGCGACAGTGAAGGAACGGCGATATAGTTCCAAGTCAGGATGGTGTGTGGCTTGGAGGGGAACTTGCATGTGGTGGTATCCCCTGCATTTGCTGCCCTTGCCCTTCTAGGTGGTAAAGGTCACTGGTTTGGAAGGTGCTGTCTAAGGAGTCTTGGTGCATTGCTGCAGTGCATCTTGTAGACGGTACACACTCTGCAACTGTGCGTCGATGGTGGAGGGAGTGAATGTTTGCAGATGGGGTGCCAATCATGCGGGCTGCTTTGGCCTGGCGATGTTGAGATTCTTGAGTTGGAATTGCACCCATCCAGGCAAGTGGAGAGTATTCCATCACACTCTTGACTTGTGCCTTGTGGATGGTGGACAGGCTTTGGGGAGTCAAGAGTCATGGATGAGTGAGAGGAATATATCACACTTTGGGGCTTTTGGAAGAGGATTTATTGATAAACCTGGGATTTGAGAGGAAGCTGCTTCATGGTTTACAGAACAAATTCAGCCCCTGGGGTGGAGCCAACAGCTGCACTGTAATTACTCGCCTCAGGATTCCAAGCCTCTGACCTGCTCTTGTAGCAACGTTATTTGTTTGGCTCCCCTTTGGTAACCCCCATAATGTTGATAGTGCTGGATTCAGTGATTGTAATGCTATTGAATGTCAAGGGGAGATGGTTAGATTCTCTCTTGTTGGAGATATTCATTGCCTGGCACTTGTGTGGTGCGAATGTTACTTGCCACTTATCATCCCAAGTCTGTGTGACTGAAATAGCTCAGTTGGGAGTGTGTTGGACTGAAGATCCCAGGTTCAATCTGGGGTTTTGGCAGTTCTCCTTTATTCTGCATCGCCATTTGGTTTTGACTCTTGAGCTGCACAATTTACACTGAAATTGTTTACCCAACTCTGAAGGTTGGATTGGAATAGAGAGATATCAAGGATGGGAAATATTTACATTGTCTGCTGTAGCTTATTCTCTATCTCCCTGTGTCCTTTTCCCCAGTTTTTGACTCTCTCGGGGCAGGGTGAACATTTGATTTGCTGCATTTGTCCCAAACTGAAGCCTTTTCCACATCTCTGGGTGGTCAGACTCACTCTGTCTGTTTTTGTTGCTCGTGACCATTAACGAGAACAGGCCACGAGTTCAACGTTTATCAGCAAACGGAAGATAATTGGAAAGAATTCTGTGTTACTCGAGACCAGTGACAAAGATACAATGGATGTTATTCAAAATAAGTTTCCTCTGACATTTTATGTGAACTTGTTTGCATCTAAAAGTTGGATTTTAAGTGCAACAAAAATGTGTCCAATTATTGACTGACCATGTAACAGCGCACATGGGGATCAAATCCACAGCCTTGTTGTTATCAACACTGCGTCCTAACCAACTGAACTAAGTGGCCTATAGACAGAGCCAGGTATGGGTTTGAGCCGCACGCTGGGCGGTTTGTGTTTTATTTCTCACACTGGGTGACAGAGCCATTGTACAAACAATGGACACATCACATCCCTGAAACATTGTTCTGATATAAAACAGTGTGAAATAAGAACTGAGCATGGAAATGGAGCGGAACCAGAAATCAGGACTTTCATCTATTAAAGTTGATCTTGAAATTCAACCATTTACTGAACATTCCAAAAGATTGAATTCTCTCCTGAGATAAAATCCAGGAACTTGAGCTGCTGTAAAATGCAACTGAGCCTGATGTGAGTTTAACACACAACCTTCGGATCTGGAGTCAGACGCGCTACCGTTGTGCCACAAGCTCACAGATAAAGCAAAGTTTTCCATTCCTGGCAGATTTACTTCTTGTTTAGATTCAGTGATTGAAATTAATTCAATCCTCATCTGACCTCCACTCTGTAAAGGCCTACTCCCCGACCTGAATCCGACGGGACCCGACGACCTGTGTCGGGTTCGGGTCATGTCGGGTCGCTCTTCTGGGTCTGGCTTTAGGACTCGGGTAGGGTCAGGCCAGGTTCAGGTCAGGCTGGGTCCAGGTTGGACTGAGTCCGGGTGTGACACACACAGTAAGTATTACATTTAACTCTGCTGGGAAGTTGAGTTTAATAAGTGTCAAAAGTTGAAAAGCCAACCAAAGCCGGGAGTCCGGGTCATTAAGGAGGGAAACACTGAGTCTGCTCAGTGAGCAAGTGAGCATCTCTATGATGTCATTGCGCTCATGCTGCAGCTTCCTGTAGATTCGAAATCGGGAGGTAGGTAAAGTGAACATTCCGGTGGTCAGGTAAGGCTCGGGTCGGTTTGGGCATGGGAATAAATGGAGATACTCGGGCCGGGTCGGGCTTGGGTCCAATGTGGTTCTGTCGGGTTCGGGTCGGGTATTTTTTCCTGACCTGAGCAGGCCTTTACCGCTCTGTCAGTTCAGTGCCTTATTTAAACTATTACTTGGAGTTCTGTTTTACAGGGTCTCGGCTGTTTAAGTGTTTCCCAGACCCACTACTCTGATTAATCAGACATTTTGCTGCTAACTGCTGCTGCTACAATTGAAATGTAAAAAAAGAATTTCCAGTGACCTGCAACCAATGGACAAATACATTTCAGAAAGTTAAAGCTCATTCACCAATCCACAAATGTGTCTTTCTGCTTATATTTATAAACAACTCCTTCTCTCCACTTTGGGAACTATACAATCACTACAGTTATTTGAAAGTTAGTATAAGATGTTCCAGTTCATCAATTTTAAAACTGCAGCAGGTATTTTCCAGAAAACTTCTCTGTTGGAACCTCAGTCCCATTTAGATTGAAAGTGGACAATTAATGTATTCACTTGTTCATTGTGGACAGGTGACTGACTTAGAATAAATCTCATTAACTTTCAATGAGGTGGCAGTATTTCTGTGCACCCATTTTACACAGTCTGTCCTGTTCATGCACCATGTTTTTATTCTCCTCTCCCATTCTCCACAGGATACAGATTGCAAGCATCATCAATCTAGCTGTTGAAAAGCATTGGAAGAATCTGGTCACACAGGTATTGAAACATTCATTATCTTCCATTTTACAAGTTGGTTGCTTTAAACACAGTACGATGTGCAATCATCTTGAAAAGAGATTCTCTTCAATATCCAATACAAATTGAATTACAAACCTGACAGACAAACACAGGAGAACAAGTGACAAGTGAACACAAACCTCATGGTGCTCATTTTCAGATTTATTGCAGTCACTTACAAAACAAGTGAAAGAATATTACAGTGAAATGATTTGGAAAGTAGGTGTGACTTTTGTTGGTGCCTTTCTTTGCTCTGTTGGTGAAACTTTCTTGCACCTGACTCCTGTTCATGTCTCTGTTTCCTCTATTGAATGAGGAAGGAGGTATTTGATCAGAAATCAACTGGATTGTGCACCTTTGAGAGGGGATTTCTGCACCGTCAGGGCTGGAAACAGGAGTGAGTGAAAGACAATGTGTGGAGTTTGATTTTGTACAGAGGGAGAGCAAATCTAACAGGACTGTGAGATATTGGCCTGGATTTTGCAGCCCAATAGTGGTGAACTCTGAGACTTTCACTGCTATTGAGGGTCTGAACAGCACTGCAACTGCCAGTATATGCACACACTAACACCAGCATCTGGAAGTTGTGGTGGTGAGAAATGTGCTTAGAAGGAGCCTCTGATCATAATTGCACCAGCCCACTCTTTAAAGTGACAGGGACCTGTAGTTCAGCAATTTGGGCTCATTGCCCACAACGTACCCTAATTTTTACCTGGGTTGGATTAGAGCCGGTACCAACAGGTTCAGGTGTGCTCGGGAAGGACTTTTCTGTTGACACAACAGCTCCACTATTCCAGGAAGACACCGGCAGCAGCAGGGGTCAACTTTCAGAGGGAGTTCAGACATTTTAAATGTTGTATTTTGTTTCTTAATTGTATGTAACTTTTTAGCATCGCCTTATCAGAGTTCTTAAATTTACATCTGACTTTTTATTAACAAGATTGAAGTGCTTTCAAAAGATCTCTAAATATATATGACTTTTTATCGAGATTTATCTGGCTTCTTTGTAAAGACTCGAGTAAGATTGAAATGACTTTTAAAAACTACATCTTATCCTTTAAAATCCTGCTGACATGTCGATGACATTGGAAGATGGCTTCAGAATAACTTAGACTATTTTTCTAACAGGTACTGCAATAGCTTCAGTCCTACTTTCTGCAAAAGCTGGTGAATTACAAAGAAACAATGTATTGAGCATTTTATAAACTGTTGTTGCAGATGGGATTCAAACTCATACATGTAAAACAGAAGGAATTAACAATCCATCATCTTAACCTCTCAAACACTTCATCACCCAGCTTTGTGCCAGCAACCCATCACATGTCTTTTTTGCCTCTATGGAAATTTGGGCAGGATGGTCACCTTCAGCTCAGATCCTGACTGTGCATCCAGATGTGCAATGATGGAAATGTAGCTTCTTTTAGTAAATGACATTTCCATCACATCAGGTCATGGCCTGTTGGGAATGGAGTGGTGTGAAACATTTCCCGACCATGTCCAACACGTTTCTACTCAGTGTGAAAACTCACCATGGAAAGACTGGAACATACAATCATTTGATCACATCATGATTAACATCACTCAGACACCTGAACCATTAGGTCACTGACGAAGTCATGATGACTTCGAATTTCTCATGAAATGACAACTGAACTAACTGACTGGAAGAATTGCTTTAACTCCACGTGATCAGAGAGGCACAGCCTCAGACCGACTTGGCAGATGAATATTGATTGAATAATTTCTGTGTGAGGAATGTTCCAGCATCATAAACCGGGGGAACGTGCTGACTGAGCTGTGTCGTCATCTCTTCTGGGCAGTCGGACAGTTCACCCTTCATTCTGCTCTGATTCACTTTCCCAAAGCGGATCTACAGATTCTCAAATCTGGAGACGGGGTTTTCTTATTTTGTTCCTTTTGATTTTTCTTGCTCCTGAATGATAATATATTCTAAACCTCGGATCAACCCTCCCCTTTGCGTCGTGTTATAGTCTTGGTTAAAAGAGACACAAAACGGCACAAACACTCTGAAACATACAACACGGTCACACTTTCCTTCAGTGAGATTAATGTTGAGCTGTTTTCCAGGTTAAATGCAACTGCAAACACATTGCTCTCAAAGAAATTGTAGGGGATTGAGTTGCCGTTGTAATATTTGCACTGGACATCTGTACGAGCAGGAACAGCCATTTCAAACTCACATCCTTCACAAAGGCAATCACTGAGCTGTTTTCTTTTGTGAATGAAATTCATAAGAAAAGTTAAAGTTCACAAGAAAATGGATGTAAATGATTGATAGCTAAACTTTTGAAGCAAGGATATGAATCCAAGATTTTCTGATGAGAAGACAAACACTCGAACCAATTAAGCTACTGAGCCAGATCACAAGTGCTGTGACAACTAAGGGCAGAGGAGGGCACTCTTTATTCTCATCCCACTTCTCCACAGGTCACAACATCTATGTGAACTTTTCCCACATACTGATACAGTCAATCATGTACTCTATTTTTCCCAGAATAGAAGACACTGACCAGGTTTCTTCAATGAACAACAAAATTATCCATTTATTGTCGAACAGGTTTTAACTAGTCATGAAGTAAAGCATAAACACACAGGTGGAAATTTTAAAAGTTCCTTTTTCACCTTTACCAACTTTTAAAGTCCTTTTTTTATCTTCGAGCCACATGCACACACACACCGGATGGCTGAAAAAAATAAAAGGGGTTTAAAAAAAATTCAGCACTCTGTTACAGACAAAAAAAAACCTCTTGGGCTGTTTATTTGCTCATTTTTGAAGAAATCATCAGATGAGATATGTTGCTCCAAAACTGGAATACAGTCTAACTTACGAGTATACGTAGACAGGTCACTAGGGTATTTTAGAACAGTTCTTTTCAGAAGGCATTGAGAATTAATTTTAGCAGGCCTTCTTCAAAGACATGCGACAAGATGAATTAACTCAGTGGACTTCTCAGGGTCTTTTAAAGATTTTCTGGAAAACAAACTGGGTTGTGGCCTTCTCTCCTTCCTTGACGATTCTTCAGGCTTACTTTATCAGCTGCTCACTCCAGCAGGTAAAACACACTGACTGCTACAATCAAAGGTTGTGAGTTTTCTGCCGTCTTAGGTTTGCGCTGCTGCTGCCAAGCTTGTCCAATCAAGGGGCATGACTGACTTCTCTGTCCACATTTCTCCCTGTTACCAGGGTTTCTGTTCTATACTTAACTTGAATCATGTGACAACCAGTAAACATAGTTGCCAAATTGGTTCTTTTGGTGCCCTCTTGAAAAAGAACTGGTCCTACACTTATTCAGTTTGATTATGACTTCTTCAAAAAATATTTTAACAAAAGAAACAGAATCCCTTCCATAACATCATGTACTTTCCCTGAGCTACAGGTTATTGCAAGTCTCTCTGCCAGTGTTTATTTTAGGTGATTTTGTACTCAGGTTCTTTTGGAATCCATGTGTTTGCAGCTCTTTGTGAGTGAGAGATGTGGTAATATGTTTAAGAGATTTCCCTGTAAATTATTCATATCTCCATCTTTCCCCGAACTTTGTACAAACACATTAATATGGGAATCACACACATCAGGCCGTCAAACCTGTCCGCTAAACATTGAAAGGTGACAGTGTTTATTGTGACGGGGTTCCATTTATGAAGACACATCTTGATGATTCACACATGTAAAAATTTGTATATTAAGTTCATGACATAATGACATAAATAAACATTTCCTTGCACTTGCCACGCTTGTTGAACATTTTCTCTGCTGATGCCCCCTGAATATATTAGAGAACATGGTGACGAGGTTGAGATTAAAGTCTGTAAATATAGGCAGCAAACAGCAGCAGGGACTGCAGTGAACAAGATTTACGTGACATATTTGTGCTTATATTGGTGGGTGAAATAATATACTAAACACAAAATCCTACATTTGAGCTCGCGTAAAAGATTGCTCTGTCCATGGAGATAGCATCAAAGAATGCTCAGGAATTTTGTCCTATGCCAGTGATCGTAACACACTTCAGGGGAACTTAAAAAAAAAATGGTATAATGGGCTTTCACGTAACAGATGAAATTTTACACAGAGAAGTGTGAAGTGATACAATTTGGAAGGAAGAATGCCATATAAATGAAAGGTTACAATTCTAAACTGGGTGCAGGAGCAGAGAGACAATGTACACCAATGTTAGAAGGATTGAAAAGGTTGCTTAGAGCAAACAGGACACTTGGCTTCATTAATAGAGGCATAGAGTAAAAACATATAAGTTATGCTAAACCTTTATAAAATACTGGGAATCAATGGCCTCTTCCTGTACCTCCACAGAAAGCTTCCATTCCAGGTTTACACACACTCGTCAGGATCACTCTCCACAGATCCTGCCACTCCAGGCTCGGACACCCACTTCAGGATCACTCTCCACAGATCCCGCCACTCCAGGCTCGGACACCCACTTCAGGATCACTCTCCACAGATCCCGCCATTCCGGGTTCGGACACCCACTTCAGGATCACTCTCCAAAGATCCCAGCACTACGGGCTTGGAGACCCTCTTCAGAGATCCTAAATCTCCAGACACGGACATCCTTTGAGGACCACTCTCCACAGATTCTGCCCTCCAGGCTCAGACACCCTCTTCAGAATCACTCTCCATACATCCCGCCGCTCCACGCACGGATATCTCCCTCAGGATCAGATCAAAGAATGTTGCTTGTCACTTATCAGCTCAAGCCTGAATGTTGTTCAGGTCTTGCTGCTTGCAGGCACAGACTGCTTCAGTATCTGAGGAGTTGTGAATCATCAGCGAACATTCCCACTTCTCACTTATGTTGAAGAGAAAGCCATCAATGAAACAGCTGAGGATGTTTGGGCCTAGGACACTGCCCTGAGAAACTAGGTATCCAGTCATGAATGGTGGTCGACAATTAAATAACGAACCAGATGAGGAGGCTCCAAAAACATCCCTATCCTCAATGTTGGTGGAGCCGAGCACGTCAGTGCAAAAGATAAAGCTGAAGCATTTGAAACCATCTTCAGTCAGAAATTGCTCAGTGGATGATTCAACTTGGCCTCTTGAGTTCCCCAGCATCACAGCTTCCAGTTTTCAGCCAATTTGCTTCACTCCACATAATGGCAAGAAACAGCTGCAGGCACTCGATACAGCAAAGACTATGGGCCCGAACATCATTTCGGCTCTAGTACTGAAGACTGTGTGCTCCAGAACTCGCTGCGCCCTCAGCCAAGCTGTTCCAGTAGAGCGACAACACAGGCATCTACTTGCTGCCCCATCAGTCTACTATCAATCATCAGCAAAGCAATGGAAGATGTCACCAACAGTGCTATCAAGCACCACACACTTAGCAATAATCTGATCATCGATGCTCAATTTAGGTTCTGCCAGGGTCTCTCAGCTCCAGGAAATAATTTGGCAGATAGAGGAGAATGTGGGAAAATGTGAGGTTATCCACTTTGGTAGGAAGAACAGAAAAGGAAAATATTATTTAAATTGTGAGAGATTACAGAATGCTGCGGTGCAGAAGGATTTGGGTGTCCTCGTACATGAATCACAAACAGTTGACATGCAGGTACAGCAAATAATTAGGAAGGCAAATGGAATGTTACCCTTTATTGCAAGGGGGATGGAGTATAAAAGTAGAGAAGTCTTGCTACAAATCTACATGGTGCTGGTGAAACCACACCTAGAGTACTGTGTACAGTTTTGGTCTCCTTATTTAAGGAGGGATATACTTGCATTGGAGGCAGTTGAGAGAAGGTTCATTGGATTGATTCCTGTGATGAAGGTGTTGTCTTTTGAGAAAAGTTGAGCAGGTTGGACCGATACTCATTGGAGTTGAGAAAAATGAAAGGTGAACGTATTGAGACATATAAGATTCTGAGGGGGCTTGACAGGGTAGATGCTGAGAGGATGTTTCCTCTCGTGGTGGAATCTAGAACGAGGGGACATAGTTTCAGATTTAGGGGTTTTTCATTTAAGATGAATTTCTTCTCTCAGAGGGTCATTAATCTTTGGAATTCTTTACCGCAGAGAGCATTGGAGGCTGGGTCATTGAATGTCTTCAAGATTTTTATCTACAAGCGAGCCAAGGGTTATGTGGGCAGGCAAGAAAGTGGGGTTGAGGTCATGATCAGGTCAGCCATGATCCTATTGAATGGCGGAGCAAGGTCGAGGGGCCAAATGGCCTACTCCTGCTACTAGTTCTTCTGATCTTATGTTCGTATGATCTCATTGCAGCTTGGTCCAAACAGAGACGTAAGAGTGGAATTCCAGAGGAGAGGTGAGTGTGATTGCCCTTGAGTGAGTGTGGCATCAAGGATCCCCAGCAAAATTGAAGTCAATGGGAATCAGGGGGAAAACTCTCCACTTGCTGGAGTCATACCTCGCACAAAGCAAGATGGTTGTGGTTAGTGGAGGCCAATCATCTCAGCCCAGGACATTGCCTCAGGAGTTTCTCAGGCTAGTGTCGCAGACCCAAACTTCCCAGCTGTTTCATTGACGACTTTCTCTTCAACATAAGTCAGAAGTGGGAATGTTAGATGATGATTCACAACTCTTCAGATACTGAAGCAGTCTGTGCCTGCAAGCAGCAAGACCTGAACAACATTCAGGCTTGAGCTGATAAGTGACAAGCAACCTTCTGGCCACACAAGTGCCAAGCAGTGAACATCTCCAATGAGAGAGAAAACAAATCTACCTTTTGATATTCAGAAGCATTATCATCATTAAATCCCCCACCATCAACATCTTGACCAGAAACGTAACTAGACCAGTCACATCTATGCTGTGGCTATAAGCGCAGGTCAGAGATTACGAATTCTGCAGCAAGTATCTCACCTCCTGACACCCCAAATCCTGTCCACCATCTACAAGGCACAAGTCAGGAGTGTGATGGAATACATCCCACTCAACAACACTCAAGAAGCTCAACACCATCCAGGACAAAGCAGCGCACTTGATCGGCACCTAACCCGCCACCTTAAACATTCAATCCCTCCACAACCAGTACACAGTGGCTGCAGTGTGTACCATCTCCATTTGCACTGCAGCAACTCGCCAAGTATCCTTCAACAGCACCTTCCAAACTCGTGACCACTACCACCTCGAAGGACAAGGGCAGCAGAGGCATGGGAACTCACTACCTGCAGGTTCCCCTCCAAGTCACTCACCATCCTGACTTGGAACGATATCGCCATTTCTTCACTGTTGTTGGGTCACAATCCTGGAACTCCCTCCCCAATAGCACTGTGGGTGTTCCTGCACCATATGGACTGCATCAGTTCAAGAAGGCAGCTCTCCACCACCTTCTCAACGGCAATAGGAATGGGTAATAAATGCTAGCCTTATCAGCGATACTCACACCCAAGAATGAATAAAAACCAAATCACTCTCCACAGATTCCCCACAATCTGGGCTTGGACATTTACTTCAGGAGCACAGAGCTTTATATCACTGCAACATGAGTTCCAATCTTCAGATTCTGTTCACTTTTCACATTATTTTCTACCAGTCTACGAGCTTTTATTAATTCAGCATTCGGGTCTCTGCTCCTCAACCGTTTCTAACATCTCACCTCTTACAAAAAAACACTCTGATCTATCGTAGGTACTAAATGACCCCTCATTTTAAACTCCATCTGCCAAAGCATTGCTCACTCACTTAATCTATCAAGAAGATTTGAAAATAAATTTCTTTCCAAAGGATAATTTTCTGCATCTGCTCCCTCGCCATTTGCTTTTCCCATTTGTCTTTCACTTGGTGCAAATCGAGAGAAAGTAAAGATGGAAGGAAGGAGGGGAGGAAAAATCCTGCTCCGTTTCGTGATCCCTATTTGATCTTCATTCCAGTGCAGTTTGGGTGAAGAATTCCAATTGTCTGTCTCAATTTTAATAAAGTATAACCAATTCTGGAATCACTGTCTGGACATGGACAAGAACAGGTTTCGAGGCTGACTTTACACGTCAACTCCCCCAACAGAAACAATACACTAAAAAGTTCATAAACTAGCAACAAGGATGGGATTTGAACCCACGTTTGCACAGCACAATGGATTAGCAGCCCATCACCTTAACCTCTCGGCCACCTTGTCAGTTGCGTAGACATAGCTGTCACCTTCAGCACAGTTTCTGGCTGTGCAGCTAGTTGTGCAATGATGGAAAAAGAACTTCTGGAAGAAAATGAAGTTGGGAATGGAGTGGTGTGAAACATTTCCAGACCATGTCCAACACGTTTCTAGTCAATGTGAAAACCCACCACGGAAAGACTAGAACATACAATCATTTCATCACATCATGATTAACATCACTCAGACACCTGAACTATTAGTTCACTGACGAAGTCATGATGACCGAATTTCTCATGAAATTACAACTGAACTAACTGACTGGAAGAATTGCTTTAACTCCACGTGATCAGCGAGGCACAGCCTCAGGCCGACTTGTCGGGTGGTGTAAACAGATATCACTGCTTCTGATCTTCACCAGAACAGAGAGTGAGATGTAACATTGATCATCAAACAGACTGTGAGAGAATACAACAGAATAAAACACATGGAGAGACACTGTGGAATAACAAATAGATTTGATTGGAATGTTGAAATTTTGATTGGAATGGATAAAACACCAGAAACAACAGATTAAAGTGGGATTCTCATCATTATATTGATCTGGGACAGAAAAGAGAAACTGATGGAAAGAAGAGAAGAAGGAAGAAAAGAAAGGATGGAACTGTTCAATCTTTTCAGTTTTGTCACTCGCCCATGAAAGCTGATAAAAAAAGTTGCAAATAACAGAGAATTTCACCAAAAAGGGAGATTAAATGTTGCTGAAACCTTGGATCGAAGGATGCCCCAACAGATCACCTGTTTAACTGTCTCCTCACTGGGGGATTTCAATCAGTGAGCAATATTATTCTCTACTTTTTTTGTTAATTGGTCCCAGAACTGTCACTTGGAATTAATATCTGTGTTCCGACTCCTGAATAATAAAATTGTGAGTTTGTCGATATTTTCTGGACACAGTTCCTGCTGAAAGAACTAAGAACTGTTTTCTAATTTACTCAATACTCTGTACACACTCATCAAGCCTGCTAAGCGAGCATCCTTGGTGCTGCTCTCTCTTCTCCCAAACTTCATCTCATGTGACTGTTACATCATCACTCTGACAGTGGGAGGGGTTGATCCCACTATCTTCAGCATTAACCCTTTACATCCTTATACCACACTGTCTGTCCAAAAAAAATGGGTGGAGGGAACTTCCTTCATTTATCAAAAAACCAACAGCAGCACAGTGGTGCAATGGTTAGCACCGCAGCCTCACAGCTCCAGCGACCAGGATTCAGTTCTGGGTACTGCCTGTGTGGAGTTTGCAAGTTCTCCCTGTGTCTGTGTGGGTTTCCGCAGGGTGCTCTGGTTTCCTCCCACCTCCAAAAGACTTGCAGGTTGGTAGGTAAATTGGCCATTGTACATTGTCCCGAGTGCAGGTACGTAGTAGGAGAATGGTGGGGATGTGGTAGAGAATATGGGATTAATGCAGGATTAGTATAAGTGGGTGGTTGCTGGTTGGCACAGACTCAGTGGGCCGAAGGGCCTGTTTCAGTGCTGTGTCTCTGAATAAGAAAAGTAAAATAAAAGCTTCCAGTCGCAAATCAACTCAAACCCATTAGAGAGATAGAGGGAGACTGTCAGAGAACTTCCTGCATCCAGTCCTGACCCTGTCACACTCAGCAGCTTCTCACCCAGACCCCACTCTCATCAAAACTGAACATTGTTACCGAGACCATTCAAATCCTGTTTATAAAAGGTAGAAACATTCAAACTTCATCACAGCTAGATTGAAGAGAACAAAGTTTAATATCTTCTCGTCATCACTCGGTAACCACATGAGACAGTCCTTAAATCAGTAGCATAAATTATCAGCTGGAAGAATGTTTGTCATTGGGTTGAATCATTTATGTGTGATGAATGTTCCAGCATCATAAACCAGGGGAACGTGTTGACTGAGCTGTGTCTTCATCTCTTCTGGACAGTTCACCCTTCATTTTGCTCTGATTCACTTTCCCAAAGCGGATCTACAGATTCTCAAATCCAGAGACTGGGTTTTCTTATTTTGTTCCTTTTGATTTTTCTTGCTCCTGAATGATAATATATTCCAACCTCGGATCAAACTTGCCCTGTCTCACAGTCTCGGTTTAAAGCGACAAATAACGGCACCAACATTCTGAAACAAACAACACGGTCACATTCTGATTCAGTGAGATTAATGCTGAGGCTGTTTCCGTGTCGAATGCGATTGTGAACAAATTTCTCTCAAGGAAATTGTGAGTGATCAAGTATTTGCACTGAATTTCTGTGCAAGAAGGGACAGTTTCAAACAGCCATTCCCTAATCACTTCCTTCACAAAGAAAAAGACTGTGCTGTCTTAACGAGTGACTCAACTTCACAAACAAATTTGAACTCGAAGTTCAGGAGAAGACAAAGATGTGAATGATTGACAGTGTAATCTTTAAATCATAATTTTCCGTTTCTTCGTTGAAGTGAGGCTCAACCCTAAGCCACTAGAGATCGCGGAAAGCTACAAACTTGGATCCGGAAATCAGAAAAGTAGTGAAACAGTTGGTGAGTACATTGTGACACTGAAGAATTTATCACTACATTGCAACATTGGCACATTCTTAGACCGTACATTATGAGACAGATTTGTGCTTATATTGGTGGATGAGGAAAGTTACTAAACACACAAAATCCCAATTTGAGCTAGTGTGTAAGATTGCTCTTTCCACGGAGATAGCATCAAAGAATGCTCGTGAATTTCGTCCGATGCCAGTGACAGTAACACACTTCAGAGGAACTTAAACACACTGGTAAAATGGGCTTTCACACAACAGATAAAATTTTACACAGAGAATTGTGAAGTGATACAGTTTGGGAGGAAGAATGAGACAATGTGCACCAATCTTTTTTGATCAAGGTTTGAAAAGGTTGCTAAGGGCAAACAGGACACTTGGCTTTATTAATAGAGGCATAGAGTAAAAGCAAATAAGTTATGCTAAACCTTTATAAAACACTGGGGCTGAATGGCCTGCTCCTGTACCTCCACAGAAAGCTTCCACTCCAGGCTCAGACACCCTCTTCAGGATCACTCTCCATACATCCCGCCACTCCACGCACGGATATCTCCCTCAGGATCAGATCACAGCTCCACAGTCCTGCCACATCCAGTCGTGAATGGTGGTGGATAATTAAATAACTAACAAGATGAGGAGGCTCCAAAAACATTCACATCCTCAATGATGGTGGTGCTGAGCACGTCAGTGCAAAAGGCAAAACTGAAGCATTTGCAACCATCTTCAGTCAGAAGTATTAAGTGGATTTGATCTGTGCTAATTTCAGCTCCTCATGCTCGCTGGTGCCTTGGTTCTCTGGTGCTAATTTCAGAGTAAATCATGCAGCTTGACAATTGGAGCCAAAGAAAAAGACACAGGAGAGGTTGAAAGTGCCAATACTTGGTATTGAACCAAGAACTGTTTAACTGTTAGTACAGCACGAACTCAACAAAGCTATTTCAACAACACACTAAAGCCACCATTCTGTCACTGCTTTGGAAGACAATATATACATTAAAGTGTTTGTAAAAAGTTACAGAACACAACATGTGAGTCATATTCCCCATTGTTTTCTCAGTACTGATGGACTGTGAAGTGGGAGACAGCCAGAAGTCCCACTGTGCCACACTGACCCTGAGCTGTGAGTGAAATGAGATAAAGTTCAATCTTTAGCAGAGAGATTCTGGAGAGAGGTAAGAGTCCTGAATCAAGGAAAGACTTTCTGACACAATAAAAGCAAAATACTGCAGATGCTGGAAATCTGAAATAAAAACAAAAAGTGCTGGAAATACTCAATAGCTCTGGCAGTATCTGTGGTGAGAGAAACGGAGTTAACATTTCTGGTCTGTGACCTTTCATCAGAACTGACACAGGTTAGAAAAGAATTAGGTTTTAAACAAGTGAAGGGGAGGGGCATGTGGGAGAGAACAAAGGGGAAGGTGTTTGAAAGGGCAGAGGGCAGGAGAGATTAAATAACAAAGCTGTCCTGGGACAAAGTGTGTTAATGCTTGTGGTTGCCTGACACCAGTCATGCTCTGATGTTATTGAACACAATGTTCAATCCACAAGGCTGTAGAGTGCGGAATCAAAAGGTCGGGTACTGCACCTCGAGCTTGGGTCGATTTTCACTGGAACACTGGAGCAGGCCAAAGACAGAAATGTTGACATGAGAGCAGGGGGGAGTGTTGAAATGGCAAGCAACCAGAAGCTCAGGATCATGCTTTCGGCCTGAGCAGAGGTGTTCCACCTAATCTGCTTTTGGTCTCCCCAGTTTAGAGGAGCCCGCATTGTGAGTAGTGAATACAGTATACATAATTGAAAGAAGTACAAGTAAATCGCTGCTTCACCTAAAAGGAGTGTTTGGGGCTTTAGATAATGAGCAGAGAGGACGGAAAAGGGCAGGTATTATATCTCCTGCGATTGCATGGGAAGGTGCCTTGGGAAGGGGAAGAGGTGTTGGGGTAATGGAGGAGTTGTCCAGGGTGTTGTGGAAGGAACAATCCCTTCGGAATGCTGACAAGGGAGGGGAAGTTGCGTTTGGTGGTGGCATCACGCTGGAGGTGGCGGAAATGGTGGAGGATGATCCTTTGGATGTGTTTATGTTTCGAGATACAGCACTGAAACAGGCCCTTCGGCCCACCGAGTCTGTGCCGACGATCAACCACCCATTTATACTAATTCTATACTCCTACCACATCCCCACCTGTCCCTATATTTCCCTACGACCTACCTACACTAGGGGCAATTTATAATGGCCAATTTACCTACCAACCTGCAAGTCTTTTGGCTTGTGGGAGGAAACTGGAACACCCGGAGGAAACCCGAAAAGACACAGGGAGAACTTGCAAACTTCACACAGACAGTACCCAGAATTGAACCCGGGTTGCTGGAACTGTGAGGCTGCAATGCTAACCACTGCGCCACTGTGCTGCTGTGGAGGCAGGTGGGGTGGAAAGTGAGGACAAGGGGATCCCTGTTGCAGTCCTGGGAGGGAGGGGAAGGGGGAGGGCAGAGGTTGAAGGTCCATTCAACTCCACTGGGAGTGGGGGAGTTGAAATCTGGTGATGTTGTTGAATTTAATTTCAAACACCCCTTGAACTCTCTGCCGATGAAGTCTGAAAAAGGTAAGAACAACCACACAACATGGGTCTCAAATCCAAGACCCTGAGATTAAAAGTCTCATGCTCTACCAACTGAGTTAACAAGGCCTGATACAGTACTTCTACTCTGTCTATTATTGGACGGATGCAGCTGTTGGCTCCACCCCGAGGGCGGGAGTTTGTTCCACCAACCATGAAGCAGCTTCCTATCAATTCCCAAAATTATCAGTAAATCCACTTACAGAAGCCCCAAAGCGTGATATATTCCTCTCACTCATCGATAATAAAACTTATAAATCTTTTTACCTTGCAAATGCTGCCATCTATTTTGTCAGTATTTATTTTTCTCTCCTTTTTATTTAGTTCATGCATTCCTTTGGAATTTTTTCCAATTATATCTGAGGGAAGAAATGAAGAGATCTGGCAACTCAAAACTGGTCATCCATGAGGCACTGTGGGCCATCAGCAGCAGCAGAATTGTATTTAAACACAATATGTTACCTCATAGCCTGACATATCCCTCACTCTACCATTACCATCAAGCCAAGGGAGCAATAGTGGTTCAATGAAGTGTGCAGGAGGGCATGTCAGGAGCAGCACCAAGCAGACCTAAAAATGAGTGAAGCTACAACACAGGATTACTTTCATGTCAAACAGTGGAAGCAGCATGCAATAGACAGAGCTGAGTGATCTCACAACCAACAGATCAGATCAAAGCTCTGCAGTCCTGCCACATCCAGTCCTGAATGGTGGTGGATAATTAAACAATCAACAGGAGGTTCCACAAATATCCCCATCCTTAATGATAGGGGAGACCAGCATATCAGTGCAAAATACAAGTTTGAATAATTTGCAACCATCTTCAGCCAGAAGTATCAACTAAATGATGCATCTCGACCTCCTCCTGATGTCTCCAGCATCGCAGATGCCAATCTTCAGCAAATCCACTTCACTCCACATGATATCAAGAAATGGCTGAAGGCACTGGATACTGACAACATCCCGGCTGTAGTGCTGATGACTTATGCTCCAGAACTAGCCGCGCCACCAGCTACGCTGTTCCAGTACAGCTACAACACTGGCATCTACACAGCAACGTGGAAAATTACCCAGGTATGTCCTGCAAACAAAAAGCAGGACAAATCCAACCCTGTCAATTACTGCCCCATCAGCCTCCTCTTGGTCATCAGTAAAGTGATGGAAGGTGTCATTGACAGTGCTATCAAGCAGCACTTACACAGCAATAACCTTCTCATCAATGCTCATTTTGGGTTCTGCCAGAGCCACTTGGTTCCTGACCTCGTTGCAGCCTTGACCCAAATTTGGACAAAAGAGCTGAACTCAAGAGGTGAGGTGAGGAGACAGTGACTGCTCTTGCCAAGGGCATCAAGGAGCCCTTGCAAAATTGAAGTCAATGGCAACCAGGGAGAAAACTCTCCACTAGAAATCTTTGAGGAAGTGACAAAGTTGATTGATGAGGGAAGGGCTGTAGATGTCATATACATACTTCAGTAAGGCGTTTGATAAGGTTCCCCATGGTAGGCTGATGGAGAAAGTGAAGTCGCATTGGGTCCAGGGTGTACTAGCTAGATGGATAAAGAACTGACTGGGCAACAGGAGACAGAGAATAGCAGTGGAAGGGAGTTTCTCAAAATGGAGACGTGTTCCACAGTGATCCGTGCTGGGACCACTGTTGTTTGTGATATACATAGATGATTTGGAGGAAAGTATAGGTGGTCTGATTAGCAAGTTTGCAGACGACACTAAGATTGGTGGAGTAGCAGATAGTGAAGGGGACTGTCAGAGAATACAGCAGAATATAAATAGATTGGAGAGTTGGGCAGAGAAATGGCAGATGGAGTTCAATCAGGGTAAATGCGAGGTGATGCATTTTGGAAGATCCAATTCAAGAGTGAACTATACAGTAAATGGAAAAGTCCTGGGGAAAATTGATGTACAGAGATATTTGGGTGTTCAGGTCCATTGTTCCCTGAAGGTGGCAACGCAGGTCAATAGAGTGGTCAAGAAGGCATACGGCATGCTTTCCTTCATCGGACGGGGTATTGAGTACAAGAGTTGGCAGGTCATGTCACAGTTGTATGGGACTTTGGTTCTGCCACATTTGGAATACTGCATACAGTTCTGGTCTCCACATTACCAAAAGGATGTGGATGCTTTGGAGAGGGTGCAGAGGAGGTTCACCAGGATGTTGCCTGGTATGGAGGGTGCTAGCTATGAAGAGAGGTTGAGTAGATTAGGATTATTTTCATTAGAAGGCCGACGGTTGAGGGGGGACCTGATTGAGGTGTACAAAATCATGAGAGGTATAGACAGGGTGGATAGCAAGAAGCTTTTTCCCAGAGTGGGGGATTCAAATACTAGGGGTGACGAGTTCAAAGTGAGAGGGGAAAAGTTTATGGGGGATATGCGTGGAAAGTTCTTTACGCAGAGGGTGTTGGGTGCCTGGAACGCGTTGCCAGCGGAGGTGGTAGACGCGGGCACGATAGCGTCTTTTAAGATGTATCTAGACAGAAACATGAATGGGCAGGAAGCAAAGAGATACAGACCCTTAGAAAGTAGGCGACATGTTTAGGTAGAGGATCTGGATCGGCGCAGGCTTGGAGGGCCGAAGGGCCTGTTCCTATGCTGTAATTTTCCTTGTTCTTTGTTCTTTAGTTGGAGTCATACCTAGCGCAAAGGAATATGGTGATAGTTGTGGGTGGCCAATCATCTCAGTCCCAGAACAGCACTCAGGAGTTCCTCAGGGTAGTGTCCTAGGCCCCAACCATATTCCGTTGATTCATCAATGACCTTCCCTCTCTCATAAGGTCAGAAGTGGGGATGTTCGCTGATGATTGCAAAATGTTCAGTAGCATTAGCAACTCCTCAGCTACTGAAGCAGTCCGTGTCCACATGTAGAGAGACCTGGACAACATTGGGCTTGGGCTGATAAGTGACAAGGAACATTCAACCCACAAAAGTGCCAGGCAATGAACATCTCCAACAAGAGAGAATCTAACCATCTCCCCTTGACATTCAATGGCATTACCATTGCTGAATCCCTCACTATCAACATTCTGGGGGTTACCGTTGAGCAGGATCTGAATTGGATCAGCCATATAAATACCGTAGCTACAAGAGCAGGTCAGAGTCTGGGAATTCAGCTGTGAATCACTCACCTCCTGTCCACCATCTACAAGGCACAAGTCAGGAGCGTGATGGAATACTCCCCATTTGCCTGGATGAGTGCAGCTCCAAAAACACTCAAGAAGCTCAACATCATCCAGGACAAAGCAGCTCGCTTGATCAGCACCCCATCCACCACCTTAAATATTCACTCCCTCCACCACCAGTGAACAGTGGTAGCAGTGCGTACCATCTACAAGATGCACTGCAATAACTCACCAAGACTCCTTCGACAGCGCCTTCCAAACCCATGACCTCGACCACCGAAAAGGACATTGGATGCGTAGGAACACCACCATCTGCCAGTTCCCGTCCAAGCTACACACCATCCTGACTGGGAACTATATCACCGTTCCTTCACTGTCACTGGATCAAAATCCTGGAACTCCCTTCCAAACAGCACTGTGGATTTACCTACACGACATGGACTGCAACAGCTCAAAAAGGCGGCTCACCACCACCTTCTCAAGGGAAGTTAGGAATGGGCAATAAATGCTGGCGTTGCCAGCGATGCCCACATTCCGTGAAAGAATAAAAAAGAGATTTGCCACAACGGTAGCAGGGTGAGGGACTTCAGTGATGTGGAGAGATTGGAGAAGCTGGGGTTGTTCTCCTTGCAGCAGAGAAAGTTCCGAAAAGATTTGACACATTTGTTCAAAATCATGGAGGTTTTCAATAGTTTAAATAAGGAGAAACTGTTTCCAGTGGTAAAAGGGTCAGTAAGCAGAGGACACAGATATCAGGTGATTGGAAGAAGAACCAGAGGTGACATGAAGAACCATTTTTTACACAGTAATGTGTTGTGATAAAGAAAGAAAAGACTTGCATTTATATCGCACCTTTCAAGACCACTGGACATATCAAAGCACTTTGTAGACAATGAAATACTTTTGAAGTGTAATCACTGTTGTAATGTCAGAAATGCAGCAGCTAATACCCACAAACAGCAATGTGATAATGACCAACTGATCTGATTGAGGGGCAAATATTGATCACAACACCAGGGAGAATTGCTCTTCACTTGTTTGAAATTTCAGCATGGGATCTTTTACATTCACCCAAACATGCGGACCAGGTCTTGGTTTAACATCACACCTGAAAGGCAGCACCTTCAACACCCTCAGTGCTGTACTGGAGTGTCAGCTGTGAACTCTGAGCCCAGAAGCTTGTGATTTCGAGGTGAGTGTGACCAACTGAGCCACAGCTTTTCCCTGAGTCTCAATCCTTCTACCAACAGTTTCTCTCTATCGGGTCTGTCACGACCCCTCATGATTGTGAACACCTCTATCAAATCTCCTCTCTAAGGAGAACAACCCCAGCTTCTCCAATCTATCCACATAACTGAAATCCTAACCACACGTTGCAGAAAGGAATTTTTCCTCAAGTTCTTTCCAGTTTTGTGAGTCACATTAAATCTGTTACCTTCGGTTATTGACGGTTCAGCAGTTAGAAACAGTTCCTCAGTATTTACTCTACCTCAAACCTTCAAGGAAGCTCTGCAAAGTAACTGAAAATCAAGTTGTCAGAAGTGGGATTTAAACACATGCCTCCAGTGAAGGCTGCAATCTGAACAGAGAATCTGAAACCGCTCAGTCACCTCAACTGTTCAGACATATTGCGAGAGTGGTTATCAAAGCATGTGGGATCTTGGGCTTTAACAATAGAGACATTGAGTACAAAAGCAGGGTTGTTATGCTGAACTCTGGTTAGGCCCCAATTGGTGTGTTGCATCCAGATCTGCTCACCAATCTTTAGAAAGAATGTGCGGATTCTTGAGAGGATGCAGAGGAGATTTACCAGAATAGTTCCAGGGATGGAGGGTTTTAGTTTCAAGGTTAGGTCAGAAAAACAGGGTTTTTTCTGCCTGTATCAAAGGAGATTGAGGGGAGTATTGATAGAGGTGTCGAAGGCTATGACAGTTTTAGATAAGTTGGCAAGGAAACATTGTTCCCATTAACTATTGGTACAAGGACTAGGGGATTCAGATTGAAGGTTCTGGACAAGAGACGCAGGGAGAATGTGCGGAAGAACTTTTTTACACAGTGATTGGTAATGATCTGTAACTCGCTGCCCCCGAGGGCGGAGGAAGTGGAGACAATCGTTGGTTACAAAAGGAATTTCGATGGGCATTTGAAGGAAATAAATTTACAGGGCTAGGGGGATCGAGCAGACGAGTGGGACTGACTGGATCGCTCCATGGAGAGCTGGCCTGTACTCGATGGGGCGAATGGCCTCCTTCTATACCACAAATGACCCAATGACTCGATGAGTCTATGTCACTCTCAGAATCAAGACAACAGAGTGACAGATTTAACACAACATTATAACATATGTTTGGTTTGACAAATTCAATAATAACTCGTCTCCACTCCTAGTATTTCTAAATCCCACACATTCACTATAAAGTGAACAATTATTTCCTGTTGTGTCTCTCTCACATTTGTTAACTTCACTATATTGGAGTGAGGTGACATCTACTGGCGGGAAGCAAGAACTGCAATCAAGCAGCAGAAACTCCACAGTCTGTCAGGGTGAAAGAAACATTGCAATATGAGGAAATAGTGAAGGGGTTTGATCGGGTTGATGGAAACATGATTCCACTTGTGGTATCGTATGAAGCAAGGGCCGGAAATATAAAATTGTCGTTAATAAAAGAAATGAGGAATTCATGAAAAATGCATTTGCTTAGAGAATGGTTATTGAGATAGACAGCACTGATATAGGCCCTTTGGCCCACTGAGTCTGCACTGACCATCAACCACCCATTTATACTAATCCTATGTTAACCCAGAATTCCCTACCACATCCCCACATTTCTCCTATCACCTACCCTAGGGCCAATTTGCAACAGTCAATTTATCTATCAACCCAGAAGTCTTTCGTTGTGGGAGGAAACCAGAGTACCTTGTGGAAGCCCACATAAACAACTTGCAAACTCCACACAGGCAGTATACAGAACTGAATCGGAGTCATTGAAGTTGTGAAGCTACAGTGCTCACCACTGCACCACCCTAAGAATGTGGATAGAGTAAAAAGTGAGATTGGATGGACAGAAGCAGTCTGAAAAGATGGCTCAAACAAAAGGTGAAAACCCTGAAATGTTAACTCTGTTTCTCTCTCCACAGATGCTGTCAGAGGTGCTGAGTATTTCCAGCACTTTCTGTTTTTATTTCAGCTTTGTAGGATATTGTTTTGATCTGAGAAAAATGCATGATCGGCTGTGGGTAACAGTGAAATTCCACAGGAGCGAATAAAAGCTGTGTTAACGGTGGCTCGTTGGTCTTGGGGTATGATTCTCGCTTTGGGGATATAAGTGATTAAAATATGAGAGGTCCTGAGTTCAAATCCCAGACGAGCCCTTCTCTGTTGCCATTTTTAGTTTAAGGTCATCGATTGCTTTCAGCCTTCCAGAAAGCGGAATCGATTTCCAAACTGAGCCTGCTTGAGGACAGGGGAACTGGATTCAAAGAGCTTGACGACAAAATTGAAATGAACAAAATATACAGATTGTCAAGTGGGAATATAAGGTTGCGACAGTAAGTAAAGGCCTGCTCGGGTCAGCAAATGAAACCCGACCCAAGCCTGACAGCACCGCATCCGACCTGGTCCGAGTCCTTTCATTTTTTTCCCGTGCCCGAACTGACCACCAGAATGTTCAGTTAAACTTGCTTCCGTTTTTCACTTTTTAAGCTTGTGCAGGTAAGCAACAAAAACTGTAACTGGACTTGAAAGGTTGTTTAAATGTACATTAAGATTAGAGCTACGTACCGGAGGTGATGAGCTGAAGATTGTTACCATAGAAGTTAGTGATTGTTAGGTCACTAGTTCAAGAGAAATTCATGGAGTTGTGCCCAGACAGGTTGTCCCACACTGTATTGATTAAAATATTGCCCGAAGGCGAGAAAATATCATTATACATTCCCTAGACTCTTGCTTTCCAGGTTGAAATACTTTCTGCAAGTTTATCCAGAGAGCAGCTGAGATGCAGAGACCAGGAAGGTCTTGAGTGATTAATTATTATAAAATATACATTCTTATATTAAAGAGATTGTGCTCTACCTTCGATGGAACCGCTCACTGCAGACTAGTGCGGAGTGTTTCCCGCCTTGACGTCCTGGCTGTCACTGGATCTTGAGTCCAGGCCTCTGGATTACTGGTCCAGTAATCTTTGAAATTTCTCCCTTGATCTAATATTTTAATCTGGTAAGTCAGATTTTACAAAAAAAAATTAAATGATTTAAGACTGCTTCATGTTCAGCTGTGCCAAATGAATAAAGAAATTCAAATATATTCAAAATTATATATCAACTATTAAATACTAATGCCCAGCTTTGAATACAAAAAATGCCTCTAATTGTGTTCTGGTCTGGAATGGAATTCTTCAGTGTTTCTGTTTAGCTTGGATTGACTCATCGATTTTCTTGTTTTTCACTTTGTCGATGCCTTTGAATAATTGTGGATCCTTCTTCAGGGTGTCTTCTTTCACCAGGTAGTTCTGACCTCTGATGATGTTGATCGTAATCAGCTTCAATTTGCTGATAGTTTTGGAAGTGAGCAGATTTCCTTTGCTTGAGTTTACAACATGGAACTTAGCCTGACGTGTGGACCCATGGGAGGATTTGAAAGCTGCCCTTGCATTGGAGCATACAGTTGCATCCATCAAAACAGAGGTACAGGAGAAGTGACATATTCAGTTCAGTCTGTCGATCATGGGACTTTTAATCTCAGGGTTGTGAGTTTGAGCGCCATTTAGTTTTTCCACTTTTTAGGCTTCATTAGCAGAGAGTACAAGGAGTGTTTGAAATGAAATTCAACAACAGTATGAGAAACGCTCTCTTTCATTCGGGACTCTTAACTCTCTGCAGCATCTCGCTGTGAAAGATTGAACTTTATCTCATTTCTTTTTCAGCTGGGAGTTAGTGCGGCTCAGTGGGACTTCTGGCTGTCTCCCACCTCCCAATTCATCAGTGCTGAGAAAGCAATGGGAAATATTACTCATGGCTGAGTAAGCAGAGGACACCGATTTAAGGTGAATGGGAAAAGAACCAAAGGCAACATGAGGAAAAACCTTTTTTATGCAGCAAATGGTTAAGATCTGATATGTACTGCCTGAGAGTGTGACGGAGGAAGATTCAACCATCGCTTTCAAAAGGATATATGATAATTATCTGAAGGGAAAAAAAAAATCAGCTTTTCATGGAATACATGAGGATGTGGCATGAGCTGAGTTGCTTGTGCAGAGAGGCAGCAGAAGCACGATGAGCTGAATCCCTCCTTTTGTGCTGTAAGTATTCTGTGATCTCTGATTCTATACAAAGTGAAACCAACACTCACATATGAGAAACTGACAGGTACCGTGTAAACCCCACACTAACAAACCAGCAAATGCCAGGGACAGAGTAAAACCAACAGTCCGAGACAAGAAACTGACAGATACTGTGTGAAACCCAAAAATCACTTATCAGGATTTGGCAGTTAATGTGTAAAAACCTCTCTGCAATATCCATCCTGCAAGGTACAAAGAAAATTAGGTACAAACCCAGGCTCATACTTCGAAGACTGAGAGATAAAGAGCAAAACACAGACTCACCTACCAGAGGCTGACAAGTACAGAGAATAAAATAGAGGGGGTGCAGATTAAAAACACATGCATGTAACGGATACTGATAGGGATAGAATCAAACCCTTTCTCACACATGACACGAAAATTGGTGGTGTTGTAAATAGTGAGGAGGAAAGCCTTAGATTACAGGCCAATATAGATCGTCCGAGGCAGAGAATATAAGAGCAGGGAAGTTATGACGGAGCTGTATAAAATGCTAGTTAGGCCACAGCTGGAGTACTGTGTACTGTTCTGGGCACCACACTATAGGAAGGATGTGATTGCACTGGAGAGGGTGCAGAAGAGAGTCACCAGGATGTTGCCTGGGCTGGAGCATTTCAGCTATGAAGAGAGACTGAAAAGGCTAGCGTTGTTTTCCTTAGAGCAGAGAAGGCTGAGGGGAGATAAGATTGAGGTTTACAAAATTATGAGGGGCATTGATGGGTTAGATAGGAAGAAACATTTTACCTTAGCGGAGGGGTCAATAACCAGGTGGCATAGATTTAAGGTAAGGGGCAGGAGGTTTAGATGGGATTTGAGGAAAAAATTTTTACCCAGAGGGTGGTTGGAATCTGGAACGCACTCCCTGAAGAGGAGGTAGAGGCCGGAACCCTCACAACATTTAAGAAGTAACTGATTCGGATTTGGAATGAATTGTCCGCCAGGGTGGTGGAAACAGATTCAATTATCACTTTCATAAAGGAATTGGACAAATATTTCAAAGTGAATTTCTCCAGGACTATGGGGAAATAGGCAGGGGGTAGGACTAATTGCATCATTTTTTTCACAGATTCAGCACAGGCACATAAGACCGATTGGCCTCCTTCTGTGCTGTATGATTCTATGAAATAGTGACAGTCAGGGCAAGTCTGTATAGGAAGGAGAAATGGAGACAGGTCAGGGAGAGCACATCACCAAAGCTGGAGATACTACATTGGACAGGGAGGGTCAGAGGGGGAGAGAGCATGTACATACAGTCAGAATCAGCACATTCAGGGGAGGGGAGGGAGAGGAACCAGTGAGTGTAGAACTGAACCCAGCCAGAGTCAACCTGCTGAAACACCAGTGAGTTCACACTGGGGAGAGATCATTCACCTGCTCCGTGTGTGGGAAGGGGTTCACTCAGTCATCCAACCTCACTGAACATCAACTTGTTCACACTGATCAGAGACCTTTTCAATGTCCTGACTGTGAGAAGAGCTTGAAAAGCAGTAAAGATCTGCTGAAACACCAACACATTCACTCTGGGGAGAGGCCGTTCCCCTGCCATGTGTGTGGGAAGGGATTCACTCAGTCATTCAATCTGCAGCAACATCAGCAAGTTCACATGTAACTGCAGGGGTTGGATTCTGCTGTTGTTGCTGCTATTCATCACTTTCAGAGACAAAGTTGGGTCTTACTTTATAACCAGTGCAGTCCAGAGCAAAAGCGTCTTCTTAATGTTGAGATAAACGGGAGAAGAAACCGGGAAGTGGCGGCGAGGATGGGGGAGGTGCTGCACCATCACTTTAATAGTGCACCCTCCCTCCCCCGGGGTCCTCGCTGCACGTCCGCCAGGCCCGGTGGCTCTGATTGGGGTCCTGAGAGCCCCTGAGACTCGGGGCAGCTGTGGCTGCGCTCACCCACGCTCAGCTCTGTTGTGATATTTAAAATATGAAAGGCCTGTTGGACTGAGAGCTGATCTGGAATTTAGAAAGCAGCATTACTGGAGGCTCATTGCTGCTCAGCACAATCTCACCCCCGATCCTGGGAATTGTTGATTCTGCACCCTGCAGTTCAGTTCTGCAATGAACTCGAGGGGGAGATGTGTGAGCAGAAAAACAGAGCAAATTAAAAAACACAGCTGGACAGATGTGCAACAGGTCAATCCACTGTTACAATAACTCCATCACTGATTCCCTCCTGACAGTAACCAACCCTTTCACAGAGACTGTGGGTGGCTCTGAAAAGAGCCTTTGGTTTATTAGATGTCATTTTGGCCGCTTTACTTTTTCTGGGAGCTCTGAGCGCTGGTTTTCTTGCGCAGCAGCACGGCCTGGATATTAGGCAGCACCCCGCCTGAGCGATGGTCACCCCTCCCAGCAGCTTGATGAGCTCCTCGTTGTTGCGGACGGCCAGCTGCAGGTGTCTGGGGATGATGCGGGTCTTCTTGTTGTCCCGGGCCGCGTTACCGGCCAGCTCGAGGATTTCAGCGGTCAGGTACTCGAGCACAGCAGCAAGATAGACCGGGGCTCCAGCACCCACACGCTCAGCATAGTTGCCCTTTCTCAGGAGCCTGTGAACACGGCCCACCGGGAACTGCAGTCCAGCCCGGGAGGAGCGAGACTTGGCCTTGGACCGAGCTTTCCTGCCGGTCTTTCCTCTTCCAGACATTTCCACAATCTCACAAATACTTTCACAAAGAATGGATAATTTCTCAGCTTTTGTCATAAGCTTGAAACAGTCAGGATGGCCGAGTGGTCTAAGGGGCTGTGTTCAAGTCGTAGTGTTTTCTGGAAGCGTGTGTTCAAATCCCAAATCCACCAAGTTGTGTTTTGACTGAACTTGAGGGATTTGGGAGCAGCGGTGAAGGGAAAGCATGGAAGAATATTGACAAGGAAAATGAAAATGGACCCAAAGATGTTTCTTCAATACATTAAGCTAAGAGGCAACTAAAGAAAGAGGAGTGCACTGAAAAGACCAAAGAATCACAGTGATTTTTGACATCTTGCCAGGATTGACTGGCGCGTGCACGGGATGATGTCATTTTGCAGCGCCAACATCATCACATTTCCGCAACAAATCCATCTTCGTGCATGCGTGAAATGCGTCATTGGGTGTCTCGCCACCCCATCCCCCCACCACTTGGCTGGAGGAAGTGGCTGAATGGGAGATTTTGAAGCTGTAGCTCTCCCCCCTCGGCAACTCACTCCAGGCCTCGACGATTCCCCCCCTCAGCCGCTCGCTCCAGACCTCGCTGTTCCCCCACCTCCCCACTCCCCTGGCCAGTTGTTCCTCGCTTCGCACTACCCCACTCTCTGGCCACTCACTCCAGGCCGCGCCGCTTCCCTCCTCTCAGCCACTCACTCCTCCGTCGCCCTGTCACCCCTTGCGGCCCTCCTGCTTCTACAGGTGGCGCCTGGTGAAGAAATGTGGGAGCGAGTGTCACGGCCAGAGCTAGCAGCTGTGGGCTGGGCTGGGACAGGGTGGGGGGTGGGGGTGCGGAGAGCGAACAGCCAGAGTGCGGAATTTCGCCAGTAGGGAGGAGGGGGAGAAAGCGAGTTGCAGAGGGGGGAGAGCGGTCAGTGAGGTGGGAGCTAGTAGCTGAGTTCGGGTGAAGTCAGTCCTGGTCAGTTACATAAACAAATCACAATAACGAATTGGCAGCACATTTTATCCTCTGCCCGATTTTCCTTTCCATCGATCGGGGTGCTAATTCACTATCTTCCAATGGAAATTCAATCATAAAATTCCTTTTGTATTTAATAGGATTACTGAAATGTTAAATGGATCTGAGGATTACAGTTAGTATTAGCAAACGCACCCGAGTGAATTAGCACCCCAATCGATGGAAAGGAAAATCGGGGAAAGTATAAAATGTGCCGCCAATTTCGTTATTGAGATTCGTTGAGTAATTCGATTCTGCCCAACACTGAAATTGGCGGCTTTTTTGAATTCAACCTTTCTGCCAGGACGACAATTTAAGCCAATGATTAGCTGTATTTTCTAATTCGAGGCTCGGCAATTTGTTAAAACATGCGAATGGGAAGAGGGTGACCAATCAGAAGTGGGCTCTGGATAGCGTGGGCTCAAACTGCGGGAATTCCAGGTCCCTGAATGACTGAGCTGAAACTGATCAGTTTCACAAACCCTGTCAGTTTCAGTGCAGGAAACACCGTCTCGGGGGAAATAACATCACAAGTGGGTCTGGTTCCAGTGACCGATTCAACGGCTGCTGCAAAACTCCCGGATTCCCTCATTGCAGCGAAATCATTTTGAAATTCTTTGAAAACAATGAGTGATTCTGGAGGAGTGATGTGGCTTTTCACTGAGGGCATGTTTCGACTGGGGAAATAACTAACTGTAGAGCCTCAGGCACTGTTTACACAGCCCGTTCAGAAAATCAAATCCACTGCATATCCTTGCTGCAAATGAAATGTCAAATTTGGGGATTCTAGTTTTGTATCTCGAACAGAGCACAGATTTATTCCAGACAGTTCTAAACAGCCTATCCCAGCTCCCGTTTCTAGGTCACTGCTCTCTCTGTGAGGCGGTGGGTGGCTCTTAGAAGAGCCTTTGTTGTGTTTGCTGGAAAGGGTCGAGTTGTTCAGCCGCTGAATTCGTAGAGAGTGCGGCCCTGCCGTTTCAGAGCGCACACCACATCCATGGCAGTGACCGTCTTGCGCTTGGCGTGTTCAGTGTAGGTGACCGCATCCCTGATCACATTCTCCAGGAAAACCTTCAACACCCCGCGAGTCTCCTCATAGATCAAACCCGAGATCCGCTTGACCCCACCACGGCGAGCCAGGCGGCGGATTGCTGGTTTGGTGATGCCCTGGATATTATCACGAAGCACTTTGCGGTGCCGCTTTGCTCCGCCTTTGCCCAGTCCTTTCCCTCCTTTACCTCTGCCAGACTTTCTTATATTAATTTCCAAAATATACTTTATTCATTAAAATCTGTAAAAAAAAATACATTACAAAACAGTTCCCAAAAGCACCAAGTCAAACAATACAAAGAATGCAAAGGAGATCAGTTTCCTTCAATACAGGAGTGAGTTGCCTCACAACCCTTCCATTTCATTGTCATGCCATGTAGATTTTACAGCAAATAAATATTTTCTGGCAACAGTTCGAGTGGTTTCCCATGGATCCGGCCCCTCAGTTCAGCTTGGTGAGGGGACCTTACACAGTGGTCTTTCCATATTGAGCCTTTGCTGCGGCTGCCCCAAGTTTTAGTGCGTCCCTCAGCACGTAGTCCTGGCCCTTGGAATGTGTCAGTCTGCAACATTCGGTCGTGGACAACTCTTTGCACTGGAAGACCAGCAAGTTTCGGGCAGACCAAAGGGCGTCTTTCACCGAATTGATAGTCTTCCAGCAACAGTTGATGTTTATCTTGGTGTGCGTCCCTGGGAACAGCCCACAGAGCACAGACTCCTGTGCTACAGAGCTGCTTGGGATGAACCTCGACAAAAAACACTGCATCTCTTCCACACCTGCTTTGCAAAGACATATTCCAGAAAGAGGTGGGCATCGTCTCTTTCCCACCACAGCCACCTCGAGGGCCGCGTGTGGATGGGGTGAGACTTCGGGTGTGCAGGAAGGATCTGACAGGGAGGGCTCTTCTCATCATCAGCCAGGCTACATTTTGGTGCTTGTTTGAAAGTTCTGGTGATGCGGCATTCTGCCAAATGACTTTGGACTTCTGCTCAGGGGACCATCCGACAGGATCCACCATCTCCTTTTCCCGTAGGGCCTTGAGGATATTCCGTGCAGACCACTGCCTGATGGATTGGTGGTCAAAGTTGTTTTTCCACAGAAACTTTTCCATGAAGGATAGGCAGTACGGCACAGTCCAACTGGATGGAGCATTCCACGGCAATATGACCAGGCCCATCCTTTGCAACACCGGGGACAGATAGAACCTCAGCACGTAGTGACACTTGAAGTTTGCAAACTGGGGATCTACACACAGCTTGATGCAGCCGCACACAAAGGTAGCCATAAGGATGAGGGCGACGTTGGGTACATTTTTCCCGCCCTTATCCAGAGGTTTGAACAACGTGTCCCTCCGGACTCGGACCATTTTGGATCCCCAGATGAAGCGGAAAATGGCTCAGGTGATCGCCACAGCGCAGGAATGCGGTATGGGCCAGACCTGCACCACGTACAGCAATGTGAGCACCTCGCCCTTGATGACCAGTTTCTTACCCATAATGGAGAGAGATCGCTGCTCCCACATGCTCAGCTTATGTTGTACCCTGGCTACTCGCTCCTTCCAGGTTTTGGTGCACATCCCAGCCCTTCCAAACCATATCCCCAGCACCTTCAGGTAGTCTGACCTAACGGTGAAGGGGACAAAGGATCGGTCAGCCCAGTTCCCAAAGAACATGGCCTCGCTCTTGCCGTGTTTAACATTGGCTCCCAAGGCCAGTTCGAGCTGGTCGCAGATGCTCATCAGTCTGCGCACAGACAGTGGATCCGAGCATAAAATGGCGATGTCATCCATGTGCAGGGAGGTTTTCACCTGAGTGCATCCGCTGCCTGGGATTGTCACCCCTCTGATGCTCGCATTCTTCCTAATAGACTCAGCAAAGGGTTCAATACTGCAAACAAACAAGACAGGGGAGAGAGGACAGCCCTGTCTGACTCCAGATTGGATCGGGAAACTTTCTGATTCCCACCCACTGATTGAGACTGCAGTACTGATGTTTGTGTAGAGTAGTTTGACCCAATTGCAGATTCCCTCCCCAAACCCCATTTTGGAATGCACATCCATCATGTAAGTGTGCGATATCCTGTCAAAAGCCTTCTCCTGGTCCAGGCTGATGAGGCAGGTGTCCACCCTCCTGTCCCGTACATAGGTGATCATATCCCTGAGTAGCACAATGCTATCAGAGATTGTCCTGCCTGGTATAGTATAGGTCTGATCAGGGTGAATCACCAACTCCAGAGCAGACTTGAATCGACTGGCTATGACTTTTGACAGAATCTTGTAGTCAGCATTAAGCAGTGAAATGGGCAACCAATTTCTTATTTCTGTCCTCTCCCCCTTCCGCTTGTCGATGAGGCTGATGATGCCTTCCCTCATAGATTCTAACATACTGCCAGCCTGGAGCATACTCTTGTTTACTGCCAGACATGTTGATTCTTGCCTCAAATCAGTGCACAATAAAAGAGACTGATTCCGTCAGGCTCCTTTTTATACAGGCCACCCGGACCTGGCTGAGAAAGGTAGAGTGAGAGCAGGGAGGGGAGGAGACAAGAGTGAAGATTAAACAGAGAGCTAGATGGTGGAGACACCCAGAGTGACAGACAGAGAGAGAATGGCCCCTCATCTTTCAGCTCCACCTCCAGTTTCCTCCGGGCTGCCAATTTCAAACCCTTTATTAACAGTAGAACCGAAACCCAGCTCTCCACACAAACCCTTCCAGACTCGGTCTTCATAGTCAAGGCTTTCCAGAAAGCCGGAGCTTTTAAATATGGTCCCGAGGCAATTAACACTCAGTAATATTCCCACCTAAACACAGTCCATTCCATAACAAGAAACCTCCTCAGTCACATCACCATTTCCACACACATCCGCTTCCAGCAGTTTACAGCACCTTCCTGCAGCTGCTTGGGGAATCTCCTGTGTTAAGATTGGAGTTGGAAAGCGGCCTTTACCCGGCAGTGTTATTGTCTCACACTGAATCTGCTAGACATCCTGTTCTCTTTATTGTGAGAGAGAAAGCACGGATTTAGGAAATGTTCATTTGAAATGATCTCTATTGAGAACGAGCCCGGCCGTGGGATAGGTATTCCAGTGCAAAGAGCTGTCCATGACCGAGTGTTGCAGACTGGCACATTGCAACGTCCAAGACTATGTGCTGTGGGACGGCATTAAAGCTTGGGGAAGCCACCATGGAGACTCAATGGGGAAAGGCTGCAGTCTAAGGCCCTAGTAGGCCATAGTACAGTGAGGGGCTGGAACCCGTGTAAAACCCCTCGGGCTGTTTGCACCAGAGAATGTTTGATGTGTAATGTAAATACTGTAAATATAACCTGTGCAGGCAGGGATAGTGAGATACATCATGTACATTATTGAAGGAAACTGATCTGTATTGTACCTTATGTAATATTAAATTAAAACTGCTTTGCAATGTAATTGCACAAATTATACGAATAAAATACATATTGTGCAAAAGAAAGCAGCTTTCCTGTCAACACACACCTTGTCTCAGGGCACAACTTTCCTGTGATCTTGTCATACCCAACTTCGCTCTATATCTTCTGACAAACACACTTTACAGTCTGTCATTTCCAAAAACAAGCATTCTAAAATCAAAAGACCTTTTGTTTATTTCTCCTTTCTTTTCATTTCTCCTCTATTCTTCTCAATCACTCCCTTCAACAGTCCTATTCAGATCAAGGTGGAATGTGAATAGTGTCACAACTCACCTGACACTATTATTACCCTTCTTTTATCTTGTCTCATTCAATGGGAAAGTGTTATTCACCAGTCTGTTGCTGTTTTACACTCTTGCCATACCATCTGGTATTGCATCCATCTAAATTCTGTGCTTTCATGGCCTTACATATCTTTTCTTCTTCTGGATGATTTGTTTGCTTCAGTTCCATTCAACCAGGCTGGACCACAGGGAAGTTTAGAACCTTTGCCTTGGACGGGTCCACGTTGATCCATTACATTCAGAATCACCTCCTTGAAATAACTCCATAGTACAACTACAGTAACCACACAGAATCTGCTTCAAACACTCCTCCACATTTTATGTGTTCTGACCGTCAACACCTCCAGCTCTTTTGTTTAAGTGGAACCCATCAGGTGTGTATAGGCTCCTTCTATTTTGAAAGCTGTAGCACTGGTTCAGGGAATTCAGCCCTGTTTCTCTACTCGAAAGGATCAGCCATGCTTGATCTGCCTCGTATTTTGCTTTTATTGCAACGTTACAAGACCTCCAATCCTCTGGCACCACACCTGTATCCAGTGAGGGATTGGAAAATGATGGTCAGACCTTCCACTATTTCTTAAAAGCAAAATACTGCGGATGCTGGAAATCTGAAACAAAAACAAGAAATGCCGGATTCACTCAGCAGGTCTGGCAGCATCTGTGGAAAGAGAAGCAGAGTTAACGTTTCGGGTCAGTGACCCTTCTTCGGAACTTCGGAGTTCCGAGGAAGGGTCACTGACCCGAAACGTTAACTCTGCTTCTCTTTCCACAGATGCTGCCAGACCTGCTGAGTGAATCCGGCATTTCTTGTTTTTGTTCCACTATTTCTTCCCTGGCTTCTTTCAACAGCCTGGGGTACATTTCATCTGGTCCTGGTGATTTATCTACATTCAAGGATGCTCATCCCATTAAGACTTCCTCTCTCCTTAAGTTATCACGTCCAATACTTCACTCTCCTCCTCCTTAATAACAATATCTGCATCACCCTCTCATTCGGGAAAACAGTAAAGTATTCATTAAGGATATTGGCAACATCTTCCACCCCGATACAAAGGTTACATTTTTGATCTTTTCTGTGCCCTGCTGTTTGCTTCGTTGCCTCTTCCTCGAATGATTTGATGCAACATCTTTGGGGCCATTGTTATTTTGTTTGTCCATGTTCTTTCCTGTTTTCTATTTGCTCTTCACCGCTGCTCCCAAACGCCTCCAGTTCAGTCAAAACACAACTTGTCAGAAGTGGGATTCGAACCCACGCCTCCAGTGGAGACTGCGACTTGAACACAGCGACTTAGACCGCTCAGCCATCCTGACTGCTTGCGATGTAGTATCAATGCTAAGGAAGTTATTCATTCTTTGTGAAAGTATTTGTGAGATTGTGGAAATGTCTGGAAGAGGAAAGGCCAGCGGGAAAGCTCGGGCCAAGGCCACGTCTCACTCCTCCCGGGCTGGACTGCAGTTCCCGGTGGGCCGTGTTCACAGGCTCCTGAGAAAGGGTAACTATGCTGAGCGTGTGGGTGCCGGAGCCCCGGTCTATCTGGCTGCTGTGCTCGAGTATCTGACCACTGAAATCCTCGAGCTGGCCGGTAACGCGGCCCGGGACAACAAGAAGACCCGCATCATTCCCAGACCCCTGCAGCTGGCCGTCCGCAACGACGAGGAGCTCAACAAGCTGCTGGGAGGGGTGATTATCGCTCAGGGCGGGGTGCTGCCTAATATACAGGCCGCACTGCTGCCCAAGAAAACCAGCACTCAAGAGCTCCCAGAAAAAGTAAAGCGGCCAAAATGTCATCTAATAAACCAAAGGCTCTTTTCAGAGCCACCCACAGTCTCTGTGATAGGACTGGTTACTGTCAGGAGGGAGTCAGAGATGGAGTTATTGTGACAGTGGATTGACCTGTTTCACATCTGTCCAGGTGTGTTTTCAGTTCCCTCTGTGGATTTCGCTCTGTTTATCTGCTCACACATCTCCCCCTCTAGTTAAGTGAAGAACTGAACTACAGGGTGTCAGAATCAACAATTTGATAAATCCTGCTGCCTTCGATTTGATAAATCCCGAGATTATCCCGGTACATTAACGGGAACTGGTTCGGAGCTGATGAATTAATTTAATAATGGAAGTGTCCGGGTTAATTCTCTGTTTTTTATTTGGACAGTTTGAATTGTGTGTTTTTTTTCTCTCTGGTGATCTGAGCGCCGCTTCTCAATGAGAATCTGCTCCCAGAACAGAGTAAATGCAGGAAGGAAGAGACCATTCTCGGGCTGTGTGTTTCTCTCCTAACCTGATCTGTTTCGACCGCACTGTTCCCAGAGGACGGAATCAGTGAGAGTTGTGCACACACAGGAGCTGAGTCCATTGCAGCGCTTTAATATGTGCCTTCTCCCCAGCCCTCCCTATTCTCCGGACACAGAGCTGTCTGTTTCCCCCGGCGGCGGGATAGAGTCGGGGATTCTCTCCCCGCAGTGTCAGGGTCTGCAACCCCGGGGAACTGGCGGTTTCAGTCAGAGTGACCGAGCTGCCTTACATATCCTGTGTACTAATCTCCAATGGATTCAAATATTAGTGAACTCATTGGGTAATGTTTGTAAATAACCCTCATGTGAACGGACCCGGCTCCATTAATGCCTTCCAAATAAAACTGGGATCCATTTCTTTTCCCCAAATGCCAGCTAACGGATCCCAGGAGCGGGGTTGAGATTGTGCTGAGCAGCAATGAGTCTCCGGTAATGCTGCTTTCTAAATTCCAGATCAGCTGTCAGTCCGACAGGCCTTTCGGGAAAGTGATGTGACAAAACAGAAACCATGTGGCCGCCCCTCCAATCTAATGGGTTTGATGATGAACAGAGATGGCAGCTCTTTCCTTTGCTGATTTGGTGGCTCTGAAAAGAGCCCTTGTTACACTTGTTACTGAAACTGGGTTTTAGGTGCGTTCCCCGCGGATGCGGCGGGCCAGCTGGATGTCTTTGGCCATGATGGACCGGGATCATTCTGGTGAATCTGCTTATTTTCCGGCACAAGCATCAGTCGCTGTTTGAACTGTTTAAAGTCAGGGGTGTATTAGCAGCCAGAAAGTGAAGGGCAGTTCATTGCTCCCTGCAGCATTATCCGCCTCTTTCAGGAGAAAAGATCAGACACCGCTCGTTTCTGTCAGTCCCCGAGAAGCCTGTGAGAAGCGGTTAGTCGCTAATTTGTTCCTTTTACAGAGAAGAAGCTGATATTTGTCCCGTTTTAAATGGCTGAAGTGGACCTTCCTCCCTCCGCTTACAGTTAACAGATTGACAAATGAAAACGATTCCTAAAATCGCGTCAGGATTTTGTGACGGTAAATACTGTAAAACAGAACATAAAATGAGAGGTTTTAAAATTGTTGCCTGAAAATTGAAATTTTCCATCACTTCAATTCCTTCCTGCTCTGGAATTGCCGGGCTTTTTCCAATTGGAAAATCTAAGCCAATGAGAACTTCTATTTACTTATATGTGATTCTCCTATTGGTTAAGAATTGGATTGAGAAGAGGATGACCAATCAGAGACAGAGTCAAACTGTGGGGATTCCAGGCCCCCAGTAACTGAGCTGAAACTGTTCAGATTGGCAAACCCTGGCAGTAGCTTCACACATTGGACACTTCACACTGAGTCATTCAAGGGCTGGTGTGAGAGAAGCTTCAGATCCTGTCATTACTCTCTGACTCATTATTCATCTAGAACCAAACAATTAGTAAATGTGAAGCAGTGAAGAGACTTTTCACTCTCACTGCAGAATGTGTCATCTGGGGAAATAAGGAACTATTATATTCGGAGATTCCAGGTACATTCCTCCCTGAACAAATCCATTCTTCACATTCCCGATCACAGCCTATCCCAGCTCCTGTTGTCACCCGACTCCAGCTGAATTGGAGAAACTCATGTGTTGGGGTTTGAGTTGTGAGGTGGGGTTTCTCCGCCAGTGTTACTGTCTTACAGACTCTCCCCCTGAATTTGTGAACTGAGACTGCACCGAATACATCCCCAGTTAGAGTGAGGGCCGGATATCCCTCTGTTTTATTACAGAGAGAGGGGAAAGGGCTGTGTGGAGGGGAGTCACCAGGGATCCTGGATTTACTCCAAATCATTTCCATGTGGAATCTGCAGGCGGGGCCGGGACAGGGATCATTTGATCAGGGGATCAGCTCTTTCCTGAGAGATGTGGGTGGCTCTGAGAAGAGCCTTTGTGTTCAGATGTTTACAAGTTTCCCGCGCTTTCACTTCTTTCCAGACCCTGCTTTCTGAGACTTCGCTGCTTTCGGCTTGACCTTGCTCTTCCATGTCTGCACTTTCTTCAGCGCCTTTCCGCCCGCCGCACTCTTGCCTTTTTTGACCTTCTTCGCAGGAGACTTTTTCTGAAGCACTGCTTTCTTCACCGCCTTATTTGGCGTTGCCGCCGCCTTGCTGTTACTTTCTTTGTTGTCACTTTCTTGTCTGCTGGTTTCTTCACTAAAGATTTCTTGTCTGCTGGTTTCTTCACTGAAGATTTCTTGTCTGCTGGTTTCTTCACTAAAGATTTCTTGGCTGCTGGTTTCTTCACCTTCTTTCCCACCTTTCCCTGGGTTTTCCTTCTTGCTGAGTTTGAAGGAGCCGGAGGCGCCCTGTCCCTTGCTCTGCGCCAGGGAGCCTTTGTTCACATTCCTCTTGATACTTTGCTTGATCTGGGTCTTGAGCTTCTCCTGACCGGTGGCAGACCTGCAAGGAATCAACTACCAGCTAGCGTATAAAGCGAGACCAAGGCTCAGGGCCTTCAGTTACCTGGAGGGGAGTCGGAGAGGCAGCGGATCCTGTGAGGAACCACAATCCAGGAAGGATGAGAAGGTCATTGTCAGGGTACAGAGGAGATTAAGTTAAAGATTTACCAGTTTATAATCAAGCGCAGAGCCAAGGAACGGTGCTGGGGCAGATCAAATAATAGGAAGCTGTGATCAGTTGGAAGGCAAGAGTGATTAAATGACAGAAGAGATGATGGTGCAAGGCAAAAGTCAGGGAAAGAATAAGTAACATTTTGTAAGCACAGATACCAGGAGTGGGGTTTGAACCCACGCAGACACATGTCCATTGGATCTTAAGTCCAACGCCTTAACCACTCGGCCATCCTCGTACATTAACCCAACACTGAAAATGAAATTTAATGTGATCCGGGTGCCATCTGGCCTTTTACAATACAAAGTTATGACTCCTCTCCCATGCTAAATTGGACCCTTCATTATTTATGAACCTCAATCGGATCACCCCTCAGTCAAGGTTTCTCTAAGGTGTAGGGTCCCAACTCTTTTAGTCTAACTTGATAACCAAGATGTCTTATACTGGGAATTCGTCGAATGTCTCTCCTCTGTACCCTTTCCAAAGCCTCAATATCACCCATCATGTGAGGAGACCAAGACTGGATACAATATTCCAAGTGAGTCCTGACCAAGGTTTCATAAAAGGACAAATTCGGGACATCTCAGATACTGAAGGAGTCCGTGTCCAGAAGCAGCAAGACCTGGACAACATTCAGACTTGGGCTGCTAAGTGGCAAGTAACATTCACACCACATAAGTACCAGGCAATGACCATCTCCAACAAGAGAGAATGTAACCATCTCCCTTTGACGATAAACAGCATTACCATCGCTGAATCCCCCCACCATCAACATCCTGGGGGTTACCATTGACAAAAGCTTAACTGGACCATTCATATACATACTCTGGCTACAAGAGTAAATCAGATAGTGGGAATTCTGTGATGAGTAACTCAGCTCAAGGCACGTGGTGAAATGCTCATTAGGAGAGCTGGAGAAATGGACTGGTCAGGTGGGCAGAAAAGTGGCAAATGGAACTCAACTTGGAGAAGTGTGAGGTGATGCCTTTGGTGAGGTCAAACACAGCAAAGGAATACACAATTAATGGGTGAATGCTGAGAGGTGTAGAGGAAGTGAGGGACCTTGAAGTGAATGTCCACAAATCCCTGAAAGTAGCAGGACAGGTTGATAAGTTGGTTGAGAAGGCTTATGGAATCCTTTCCTTTATTAGCCGATGTATAGAATATAAGAGCAGGGAGGTTATGCTGGAACTGTATCAATCATTAGTTAGGCCACAACTTGCGTTCTGTGCGCAGTTCTGGTCACCTCATTCCAGAAAGGATGTAATTGCACGAGAGAGGTTACAGAGGAGATTTACGAGGATGTTGCCAGGACTGGAAAAATGCAGCTATGAGGAAAGATTGGATAGACTGGGGTTGTTCTCCTTGGAATAGAAGAGGCTGAGGGGAGATTTGATTGAAATGTACAAAATTGTGAGGGGTCTGGATAGAATGGATGGGAAGGGTCTATTTACCTTAGTAGGGAGGTCAGTGACTAGGGGGCATAGATTTAAAGTGATGTGTTGAACAATTAGAGAGGAGATGAGGAAAGGTTTTTTCACCCAGAGGGCTGTGGGAGTCTGGAACTCACTGCCTGTAAGGGTAGCTGAGGCAGAAACCCTCAACTCATTTAAAAGGAGTCTGGATGTGCACCTCAAGTACCTGAACCTGCAGGGCTACGGTCCAAATGCTGGACAATGGGATTCAGCTGGGTGGCTCGTTTTTTGGCCTGCCTGTGCTGTAAACTTTCTATGTTCTATGATTCTATGCAGACACAATGGGCCGAATGGCCTCCTTCTGCACTGCAATAATTTTGTGATTTTTGACTCTCCAAAACTTGTCAACCATCTACAAGGCACAAACCAGGATGAGTGCAGCACCAACAATACTCTAGAAACTCGACGCTGTTCAGGACAAAGCAGCCACCTTGATTGTCACCCCATTCACCACCTTAAACATTCACTCCCTTCATCACTGACGCACAGTGGCAGTAGTGTGTACCATCTACCAGATGCACTGCTGCAACTCACCAAGGCTCTGCAGACAGCACCTTCCAAACCGAAGACCTCCACCACCTTGAAGGACAAGGGCTGCAGATACATGGACACTCCACCATGTGCAAGCTCCCCTCCAAGTCACACACCATCTGATCTGCAAATATATCGCTGTTCATTCACTGATGCTGGGTCAAAATTCTGGATCTCCCTTCCTAAAAGCACTGTGGGTGTACCTACACCACATGGAGTGCAGCAATTCAAGAAGGGAGCTCACCGCCACCTTGTCAAGGACAATTAGGGATGGGTAACAAATTCTGGACTTGTCAGTGTCGCTCACATCCCATGAAAGAATATGCCTCATTTTATACTCAATTGTCCTCTGAATGCAGCCCATCCCTCTATTTGCTCCAACTATCACTTCACAGCATTGCTGCTGTAACTTTAGAGATCTGTGCACTAGAACATCCAGATCTCTGCTCAAAATTATTTTCTTTTTTCCACCTACTTTAATGTTTTTCCCTGAAGCGTGTATGAATGTTGAGCATTCGCCCTGTCCACATGAATAACACTGCACTTACCCAAATTAACCATCATTTCCCAGTCATGAACCCAATCTCCCAACACATGAAGATCAGCCTGAAACAGTCGAGTATCGTCTACAGTCTAAACACTCGCACAGATCTTCAAATCATCTGTAAATTTACAGATGGTGCCCCCTACACCTACATCCAGATCATTAATAAAAATAGTAAAGAGCAACAGTCCCAACACCGATCCCTGTGGGACACCACTGGTAACTGGTCTCCAAACAGATCCAGATCCATCTGTAACTAATTTCTGCCTACGTCTGCCAGTCAGTTCCCAATCCAGATCAATATATTACCACTGATACCAGGGACTTTAATCTTATAGAGACGCCTCTGGTGTGGAACCTTATCAAAATCTTTTGGCTGAGATCTGCTAATTGAACACAGGCCGGGGATGAGGCCTAGGCCTGTCCTGCTTTGTGTGTGGGTCTCAGGACCACACAAGGTGAGATCAGCTCACTGAGCACAGGCCCATCCTGCTCTATATAGTGCTCAGTCCCTCACCAAATGAGAATAACTAACACACCACAGGCCATGGAGCCTCGGCCCATCCTCCCCTGATTGCGGTTCAGTGCCAACCAGGTCAGATCAGCTAATTCAGCACAGGCCGGAGATGGAAGCTGGATCTTTACTGCTCTGGGGACTCCTTACCATGCCAGGTGCGATGAAGTAAAATACCACAGGCCGGGGATGGAGCCTGAGATTTCCCTGTTCTGTGTGGGGCTCTGGACAACAATGTGTGAGAAGAACTATCATCCCTCAGGCTGAGGAAGGAGCCTGGGCCCATTCTGTTCTGTGTGGATCCTACCACACTGAGTGGGATCAGTTAACACAACACAGGCCATGAATACAACCAGGCCATTTCCTGCTCCGTGTGGCTCAGTATCACACCAGGTGGCATCAGCTAACACAGCACAGGCTGGGGCTGGGGCTGGAGCCTGGGCTCGCCCTGCTCTGTGGGCTCAGTAACAACCCGTAAGATGAACTTTTTTCAAAAGACTTCAGTGCATTTATCTCTGTCCAACACTCTGAGGCAGCTTTCTGTGTTTATAATGAGTGTAATTTATTGACTGGTCTCTTGGATCAAACAGGGTAACAGACAGAGGTCTGTGTGCAGAGGGTTTGGGGGTGAGCTCTGATTCCTAACCCTTTCTGGATTGTGAGGAATAAAGAATGAATGAGAGAGAGAGAATGTGGGAGAAGGGATGATGGAAGAATTTGTCCGTGAACCTGATTAAAAGTGGCTCAAACGCAAGATAATATTAAGATATCAAGAGCAGAACATTAACATAATCTGAGTTCCGCGATCTGGTCGGGTCCCATTCCCCTGAAGTGAGGAATGAACGCGTGGGGAAATTCCGCCTGGAGTTATATTTGTCTCCAATGAAGATGAGTTCACAGTGAGGATGGAATATCTCAGTTGGGAGAACATTAGATTGAAGAACCAGGATACAATCCCTGGTTTCATCAGTTTTAATTTGGTGTCTCCTTCATTTTAAGTAGAGAGAATCAGAGGGGAGATTTTCCACTCTTGACCCCATGGGCTGAATTTTAAACTAACGGTGCGGCTCTCGGCAGAGGCACCGGAAGTGGGTGTCGTCACCACACGAGTGAAATGTGGCCGACCGACCCCGATCACGGAGCAGCCGACCAATTAATGAAGGGGAGGCGTGGGGCCCATGTAAACAAGGACCAGAGGTAGGGAACGAGGCACCGATGGCACCGACATCTGACACAACGGCAGGTGCTGGCACCATATTTAAAGGGCTGCCAGCCCTGCATTCACTGCTGCCTGGTTTAAAGGACTGTCTTCCTGAGAGCCCTCTGCTGCCCCAGGTCCCGTTCTGCTGCCTCTGCTGTCCCAGAACCCGTTCTGCTGCCTCTGCTGTCCCAGAACCCGTTCTGCTGCCTCTGCTGCCCCAGGTCCCGTTCTGCTGTCCCAGGACCCGTTCTGCTGCCCCAAGACCCGTTCTGCTGCCTCTGATGCCCCAGGACCCGTTCTGCTGCCCCAGGACCCGTTCTGCTGCCTCTGCTGCCCCAGGATCCGTTCTGCTGCCTCTGCTGCCCCAGAACCCGTTCTGTTGCCCCAGGACCCGTTCTGCTGCCTCTGCTGCCCCAGGATCCGTTCTGCTGCCCCAGGACCCGTTCTGCTGCCTCTGCTGCCCCAGGATCCGTTCTGCTGCCTCTGCTGCCCCAGGACCCGTTCTGTTGCCTCTGCTGCCCCAGGACCCGTTCTGCTGCCCCAGGACCCGTTCTGCTGCCTCTGCTGCCCCAGGACCCGTTCTGCTGCCTCTGATGCCCCAGGACCCGTTCTGCTGCCCCAGGACCCGTTCTGCTGCCTCTGCTGCTCCAGGACCCGTTCTGCTGCCCCAGGACCCGTTCTGCTGCCTCTGCTGCTCCAGGACCCGTTCTGCTGCATCTGCTGCTCCAGGACCCGTTCTGCTGCATCTGCTGCCCCAGGACCTGTTCAGCTGCCTCCGCTGCCCCAGGACCTGTTCTGCTGCATCTGCTGCCCCAGGACCTGTTCTGCTGCCTCTGCTGCCCCAGGACCTGTTCTGCTGCCTCTGCTGCCCCAGGCCCAGTTCTGCTGCATCTGCTGCCCCAGGACCTGTTCTGCTGCATCTGCTGCCCCAGGACCAGTTCTGCTGCATCTGCTGCTCCAGGACCTGTTCTGCTGCCTCTGCTGCCCCAGGACCAGTGCTGCTGCATCTGCTGCCCCAGGACCTGTTCTGCTGCATCTGCTGCCCCAGGACCTGTTCTGCTGCCTCTGCTGCCCAGGACCCGTTCTGCTGTCACTGATGCCCCAGGACCCGTTCTGCTGTCTCTGCTGCATGATAGGTAAGGAGCTGAATGCGAGCCTGCAGTGACCATGGTCCAATGGTTTGGTGATGCCTTCGTGCAGGTTCGCCTCCAGGTGACAACAGATAGGTGGAAGATCCTCTTCCCCAGGGATGGGAGGTGGAAACCTGTCCACCTGACCAAGCAAAGCTGCTTTGAGATAGAAGGTGAAGTCAGAAGCCGTGGGGTCATCCCCAAGACATGGATCCAGTGCACGAAGTGGGTCAATGACCGGATCCGGGCTGCTCAGGCGCAAACTCAAAACACTTTGGACTCTTTGGACATTGCGCATGGCAGAGTGAGAGGCAGTGTTTGGTGGAAAGGGAGTGACCACCCAGTCATGTGTATTGGGGAAGGGCAGCAGGACATGCACCTGAGGCTTGGCTGCATCTCGGTGGGAGGTGCACGTCAGTCATTGTATAAACTCACACAGTCCCTCGAGAGGGGCCACATGCAGGAGGAATATGTGTGTCCACATCATGGACTGCTGGACTATCACCATCAGAGATATTGGGCTTGTCCCCGCTGGGAGACTAACTTTGTTGATCATAGTGGCTGCAGGAGAAGACAGCCCACAATCGGAAAGAGCGTGCCAAGACTGGCAGTGGATGCCTTATCTCCATGTCCTCATCCCGATGGAGGAGGAGGCCATGGAACAGGCCGGGCAGCAAAGCAGCTGCTCCATAGCTGATGGAGAGACAGGGACACCTACCTAAGAGAGTGAGTGAACATCTCCTGGGGCACAAGGGAGCATCCGCTGCAAAGGAGCCACACTGCTCATCTGTTCACCACTGCATCAATGGAGCTGCACAGTAGGGGTGGTTGGAATGTCACGATGGGCAGACCCTAACCCTTCAATGTCCCTGTTTTCACATGCAGGCTAGGATGAATGACAAGAGCGAAGAGCTGGAGAGACTGTGGGACAGCCAGACACCTCTGAGGAGGAGGAGGGAGCCTCAGATGGTGCACCATCACCTCATTCCCCTGCACCCTCCACCAGCACAGAAACCCTCAATCTGTGGGTATCCACCTGCTGTTAGATTTGGGCACACAAGCTGGTGAGCACGTCACAGACAGGCCCGGGCAGCTGACGGAGGCTGTGACAGCCGAGGCCACTGGCAGTTGGAAGTCTGTGGGAGGCCAGGCCCATGCTGAGTCCCAGGCTGATGACGTGCCTCTGGTGTCACCAGCAACACGGGAAATGCTGCAGCTGCAGCAAGAGGTCAGGCAACATCTGGCAGAGTTGCCAGAGGTTATGTGTACCCAAGTTCGGATGATGGAGGAGTCCATCCAGGCCTTGCATGCTGTACTGTCTCTGATGGGGGTGTGTCTGGCTTCCTTCCTTGAGAGATTGGTAACTCTGATGGAGAGCCAGATCCAGTCGACCAATCAGTGGCTGCCGGAGATGTGCGCAGACCTGCACTCCATCGCTTTGTCCATGAGCTCCATCCAGCGGTGACAAGGCGAGAGGGGGGACGAGGCACCTGAACTCTTCACCAGGTCCACATCCCTCTCAGGTCAGCAGGGAGTTACAAGTGTGTCTTATAAGGGGGAGGAGCAGCTGGCTGCTACATCTGGGGTCTCCTCTCAGGGTGCTCCTGGTGTGGACAGTAGCTCCAAAGCCCCTCTGCCAGTGACACAAGTGATGCCAGTGCCTGCCTCCATCATCCTCGATGACAGAGGGGGGTCCCTGTACCTGTGCAGGAGGCCCTCAGTGTGCCGGGGCCCTCAAGGTTCCTCAGGCAGCAAGAGGACGGCTACCAATGTCATCCCAAGCCATGGGGCAGCAAGGTCAGCAGCCTGTCTCCACCTCAGCTGACAGAGCAGGGGGAGCACCACGTAGGAGCACCCGGAAAAGATTTAAGAAGAGCACCTAGATTCACTGAGGGGTTCACGGGTGAATGTACATTCCAGATGGATAGGGTTGTGTTTGGTGTCACACGGAAGAAAGAAATGATGTTCTCTCACTATGTCTCATTCCCATTGTTGATGCCCTTTGGGACTTCATTTAAACCCTTCCTCCCAAGGGGCTGGAAGTGAGGGACCAAGCCCTGAGTTCACAAAGCTTCGGCCTTGTCACTGTGCGATGTGTACCTGGACACTGCAGTGCAGAAGGAAGGAGGCGACAACAGGGCTGCTTAAAGCTAAGACTTTTTTGCTGTGGTTCCAGAAGGTGGTAAGGCTCAAAGGAAACTTGAATGTATAAGGGTGTCTCATGTCTCCCTTGTGTGTATCTCATGGCCCCTTTCCTACTGTGCCTGAGGTTCTTCATCTGGCACTGCTTGGGCAGCATCCTCCTCCACATCCTCATCATCAGAGGAGACATCACACACCACGATATCCTCACTAGTCAACACCTCGCCCCTCTGTAATGCCAGATTGTGCTGTGCACAGCAAACCACCACGATATGCGAGACCCTCGCTGGGACATACTGAAGGGCTCCACTGGATCGATCTAGGCACCTGAATCTCATCTTCAGGAGACCAATGGCCTCCTTGATGGTCGCTCTGGTTGACCCGCAGCAGGTGTTGTACCTCTCCTCTGCATCCGTGCGTGGGTTCCTCACAGACGTCAGTAGTCACGTCCTCAGTGGGTAGCCCTTGTCTCCAAGGATCCATCTCTGAAAGCGGATGGGGCCGCGGAAAGGTTCTGGCACCTGGGAGTGCCTTGGTATGCAGGCGTTGTGGCTGCTTCCCGGGATTTGTGCACACACCTATGGGATCCATTTGCAGTGGTCGCAGACCAATTGCACACTGAGCAAGTGGAAGCCCTTCCTGTTGAAGGCTGCTGGCTGGTCTGCAGGAGCCTTGATGGTCACATGGGTGCAGTCAATGACACCCTACACCTGGTGGAATCCAGCGATGGCCCCAAATCCTATACCTCTCTCAGCTTGACTGTTTGGATCAATGTGCACATAGTCACTGGCCCTCCTGAACAGGACATTGGTGACCTCCTTGATGCACTGATTCACTACAGACTGTGAGATTCCACACATATCTCCAGTGGATCCCCGCTATGATCTGGTGGTGAAGAAGTTCAGTGGCACGGTGACCTTCAGTGACACTGGCATCAGGTGCCCACCAAGTCGCAGTGGGCACAGCTGCATCATGGCAGAGAGATCAGTGACGACCTCCGTGGAGAGGTGCAGTCTGCGGAGACACTGTCACTCGGACATCTGCAGGTAGTTGAACCTCGGCTGACGTGTTCCTCTGCCTCCTTCTCCAGCCTCCTGTTCGAGGCTGGCCTTCCTGTGGGCCCCCAAGCTGCTGTGGTGCCCCTGCTGGTGCCTGTGCCTCCCTCCCTTCCTCTCTACTCCTCCTCCTCCTCCTCAATGGGAGCCTCGAATCCAATGAGAGCCTCGAATGAGGCCCATGACAGGTTGCCCCTCCCTGAGTGCAAGGCCTTCACAGTAAACAACACCCAGCCACATTTACCTCACTTGTCATCCTCAATGAAGTGGCACTGCCCCAATGGCACCCTGGTGTTGTTCCCTCTGCAGAGCTGGCACATTGGCCCCCACTCCTGACAGTGTTTCCTGATGCCCTTTCCCCCTCCACCCTTGCTGCCAAGTTTTGCTGCCTCACCCGATAGCTTCCCAGTGAAGCCAACACTCAGCTCCCACCTCCCAGTCACCTCCTTTAACCAGGCGAGGCTCTGAAGCCCCGTGGTTCCCGTGTGCTATTAGTTCAATTGGATCCAGTGAATAAAATTGCTGACAATTGGACTCATAAATACTTTAAATGCCTTCTTGCCATGTGGATGTGCGAAGTCTGCCCTCCATGTCAGCCGCTGACAGAAAAATCCGGTCCAACGTCTTCCATCCCTATTTTATACACCCCCCTCCCCCTCCCCAGCCTCCATTCCCGTCTCCAACGGTCCCTTAAAATTCTGGCCCATGTCTCTAAGACTAATGGGAGTGAAACCACATCTGCTCCTTAGACTGAACAGGGAGAGCTGCTCTCTCTGTATTTAAAGTGAATGAATCTGCTCTTTACCTTGTCTTACTGGAACATTCACTGTCTGGAAATGTCTGTTTGAAAATGTTTTCCTGTTATATTAATGGAGCAGAGGAGCAGATGTGAGGTACTGTTGAACAGAGAGGTTTGGAAGTGGGTGAAGGGGTGGAGTGACGTTGTGAGTGAGAGGCGCAGTGAGTTGGCCATTCTCAATAGAGTGTCAGGAATGAAGGTCAGAGGAACAGACCAGGCAGGAAACACAGAAAGAGCGAGGAGAAGCTGGTGTGAAAAACAGAGATTAAACAACGGGCTTGTTCATTTGGTTTGGGTCTGGTGTTTAGAATACCCGCAATCTGGGTTCACTTCCCTTCCAACTCAGCGAATTGTATCAACATTATGTTCATAAAACCATAGAATGATACCCAAAGAAGGAGACCATTTGTTCCATTGTGTCAGTGCTGTCTCCTGTAATCTGTACATTTTTCCTTCCAGTATTTATCCCAATTGCTTTTCAAAGTTACGACTGAATCTGCTTTCAAGTCCTGATCAGACAGTGCATTCCAGATCACAACACATCACTGTATAAAAAATCATTCCTCATTTCGCCTCTGGTTCTTTTCTCAATCACCTGATAAATACATACTCTGGTTACTGACCCTTTTGCCACTGGAAACAATTTCTCCTTATTTAACTTATTGAAAACCTTCTTGATGATGTCACATACTAGACTGCCAGTAAAACTGAAGCCCATGGAATAAAAGGGACAATGACAGCATGCATATGAAGTTTACAGACTGATAGGAACATAGGAGCAGGAGTAGGCCATTCAGCCCGTCGAGCCCACCCTGCCATTCAATATGATGATGATTGATCATCCACTTCAATGCCTTTTTCCCACACTATCTCCATCTCCCCTATGTCATTTGTATTTAGAAATCTGTCAATCTCTGCTTTAAACATACTCAATGACTGAGCTTCCACAGCCCTCTGAGGTAGAGAATTCCAAAGATTCACAACCCACTGAGTAAAGAAATTTCTCCTCATCGCTGTCCTAAGTGGCTTTCCCCTTCTGTTGAAATTGTGTCCCCTGGTTCTAGACTCCTCAACCGGGGGAAACATCTTAGCTTCATCTACCTGTCTATCCCTTTAAATATTTTGTAAGTTTCAATGAGATCACCTCTCATTCTTCAAAACTCTAGAGAATACAGGCCCAGTTTCCCCAATATCTCTTCATTTGACAGTCCCACCATCCCGGGAACAAGTCTGGTGAACCTTCGTTGCACTCCCTCGATGGCAATGATATCCTTCCTAAGGTAAGGGGAACAAAACTGCACACAGTATTCCAAACTGCAGACCAACCAAGGTTAAATGAAGCAAGACTTCACTACTCCTGTACTCAAATCCTCTTGTGAAAGAGGCTAACATATCATTAGCCTTCCTAATTGCTTGCTGCACCTGCATGTTAGCTTTCAGTCACTTATTGACAAGGACACCCAGGCCCCTTTGTACATTCACACTCTTACCATTTAACAAATAATCTGCACATCTGTTTCTCCTACCAAAGTGGATAACCTCACATTTTTACACATTATATTTCATGTGCCACTTTCTTGTCCACTCACTAAGTCTGTCCAAATTCCCTTGAAGCCGCTTTGCATCTTCCTCACAACACACATTCCCACCTAGTTTTGTGTCATCTGCAAACTTGGAAATACTACATTTGGTCCCCACATCCAAATCATGTGAACAGCTGGGTGACAGTGTGGTGGTGAACAGTTGTATTTCTGTCTGGAGGAAGGTTTACAGTGGGTTCCCCATGGTTCCTCATAACTTCAGTTATGTGCAGACACTGGAAAAGCTGGGGTTGTTCTCCTTGGAGCAGAGCAAGTTCAGAACAAATTTGACAGAGTTAGAATCAAGGACTCAAATGGTTACAGTACAGAAGGAGACCATTCAGTCCATCATGTCCATGACAGCTCTTTGCAAGAGCAGATCAGCTAATTCCACTCCTCTGCCCTTTCAGTGTAGCCCTGCAAATTTTCTCTATTCAGGTGTTTATCCAATTCCCTTTTGAAAGCCACGATTGAATCTGCCTCCAGCACACTCTCAGGCAGTGTATTCCAGATCCGAACCACTCACTCTGTCCCACACCCCGGTACCATTGCAGAAAATCTTTTCTGTTCATTTCATCCCTCATAAATAATTGAAATTAAATGTTTATTAGGAAATGCACAACATAAAAAGGAGAGAGAAATAAATGCTGAGTAAAATAGAAGTCAATGTTTGGAAGGTAAAAAGAGCAAAAGATGTAACTTTTATTCTGGATGAGTGAGAGGAATACATCACACTTTGGGGCTTTTGCAAGAGGATTTACTGATAAACCTGGGATTTGAGAGGAAGCTGGTTCATGGTTTACAGAACAAATTCAGCCCCTGGGGTGGAGCCAACAGCTGCACCGTCCAATAACAGACAGGACGGGGACACTGTCTCAGGCCTGGTGAGCTCAGTCGATGAAAGCATGAAACTCTGAATCTCAAGTTTTTGAGTTTGAGCCCACGGTGGGTGTTTTCTATTTCCTTTTTAGGCTGATTTTACAGGCGTTATCCAGCTCTAAATTCCTCGGCAAAGAGTTCAAGGAGTGTTTGAAATGAGATTTAACAGCAGTATGAGAAAGTCTCTCCTTGATTCAGGACTCTTACCTCTCTGCAGCATCTCACGGCTGAAGATTGAATTTGGTCTCATTTCATTCTCAGCTCAGGGTCAGTGTGGATCACTGGGACTTCTGGCTGTCTCCCACTTCACAATCCATCAGTGCTGAGAAATCAATGGGGAATATTACTCACATGTTGTAATGTTTTATAAATACTTGATTGTATTTCAGACTGTGTCTAACAGTGTGAATCTCCCCTGGTATATCAGCTCATCAACACTTCAACAGAACATTCACATAATGTGAGCTCTGAGATCTGTTCAGATCCCATTCCCAAGACCTGGAAAGTGGGATTGGGCTGGATCACTCTTTTTCAGCTGGCACAGACACGATTGCTAAATGGTCTCATTCTGTGCCATAAATTTTCTCCATTTTCGATGTTCTATGAAGTGAGGTGTGATTGGGAGGGGCAATTCCACCAGGGTTATATTTTCTACCAAAACAATGACACAAGGGATACTTCACTTTTTTATTCATTCATTCATGCGATGTGGGCATCGCTGGCTAGGCCAGCATTTATTGCCCATCCCTAATTGCCCATGAGAAGGTGGTGGTGAACTACCTTCTTGAACCGCTGCAGTCCATGTGGGGCAGGTACACCCACAGTGCTGTGAGGAAGGGAGTTCCAGGATTTTGACCCAGCGACAGTGAAGGAACGGCGATATAGTTCCAAGTCAGGATGGTGTGTGGCTTGGAGGGGAACTTGCAGGTGGTGGTATCCCGTGCATTTGCTGCCCTTGCCCTTCTCGGTGGTAAAGGTCGCTGGGTTTGGAAGGTGCTGTCGAATGAGTCTTGGTGCATTGCTGCAGTGCATCTTGTAGACGGTACACACTGCTGCCACTGTGTGCCGATGGTGGAGGGAGTGAATGTTTGTAGATGGGGTCCCAGTCAAGTGGGCTGCTTTGTCCTGGACGGTGTTGAGATTCTTGAGTTGGAATTGCACCCATCCAGGCAAGTGGAGAGTATTCCATCACACTCTTGACTTGTGAATTGCAGATGGTGGACAGGCTTTGGGGAGTCAATAGTCATGGATGAGTGAGAGGAATATATCACTCTTTGGGGCTTTTGTAAGAGGATTTATTGATAAACCTGGGATTTGAGAGGAAGCTGCTTCATGGTTTACAGAACAAATTCAGCCCCTGGGGTGGAGCCAACAGCTGCACTGTAATTACTCGCCTCAGGATTCCAAGCCTCTGACCTGCTCTTGTAGTCACGTTATTTGTATGGCTACCCATGGTAACCTCCATGATGTTGATGGTGGGGGATTCAGTGATTGTAATGCTGTTGAATGTCAAGGGGAGATAGTTAGATTCTCTCTTGTTGGAGATGGTCATTGCCTGGCACTTGTGTGGTGCGAATGTTACTTGCCACTTATCATCCCAAGCCTGTGAGACTGAAATAGCTCAGTTGGGAGTGTGTTAGACTGAAGATCCCTGGTTCAATCTGGGGTTTTGGCAGTTCTCCTTTATTCTGCATCGCCCTTTGGTTTTGACTCTTGAGCTGCACAATTTACACTAAAATTATTTCCACAACTCTGAAGGTTGGATTGGAATAGAGAGATATCAAGGATGGGAAATATTTACATTGTCAGCTTTAGCTTATTCTCTATCTCCTTGTGTCCTTTTCCCCAGTTTTTGAATCTTTCGGGGCCGGGTGAACATTTGATTTGCTGCATATGTCCCAAACTGAAGCCTTTTCCACATCTCTGGGCGGTCAGACTTGCTCTGTCTGTTTTTGCTGCTCGTGACCATTAACGAGAACAGGCCACGAGTTCAATGTTTATCAGCAAACGGAAGATAATTGGGAAGAATTCTGTGTTACTCCAGACCAGTGACAAAGATGCAATGGATGTTTTTCAAAATAAATTCCCTTTGACATTTTATGTAAACTTGTTTGCATCTAAAAGTTGGATTTTAAGTGTTGCAAAAATGTGACGAGTGAACACAAACCTCATGGTGCTCATTTTCAGATTTATTGCAGTCATCCGACAAAACAAGTGAAAGAATATTCCAATGAAATGATTTGGAAAGTAGGTGTGACTTTTGTTGGTGCCTTTCTTTGCTCTGTTGGTGAAACTTTCTTGCACCTGACTCCTGTTCATGTCTCTGTTTCCTCTATTGAATGAGGAAGGAGGTATTTGATCAGAAATCAACTGGATTGTGTACCTTTGAGAGGGGATTTCTGCACCATCAGGGCTGGAAACAGGAGTGAGTGAAAGACAATATGTGGAGTTTGATTTTGTACAGAGGGAGAGCAAATCTAACAGGACTGTGAGATATTGGCCTGGATTTTACAGCCCCAATAGCGGTGAACTCTGAGACTTTCACTGCTATTGAGGTCTGAACAGCACTGCAACTGCTAGTACATGCACACACTAACACCAGCATCTGGAAGTTGTGGTGGTGAGAAATGTGCTTAGAAGGAGCCTCTGATCATAATCGCACCAGCCCACTCTTTAAAGTGACAGGGACCTGTAGTTCAGCAATTTGGGCTCATTGCCCACATTGTACCCTGATTTTTACCTGGGTTGGATTAGACCCGGTACCAACAGGCTCAGGGCCTGCTCGGGAAGGACTTTTCTGTTGACACAACAGCTCCACTATTCCAGGAAGACACCGGCAGCAGCAGTGGTCAACTTTCAGAAATGAGTTCAGACATTTTAAATGTTGTATTTTATTTCTTAATTGTATGTAACTTTTTAGCATGGCCTTATCAGAGTTCTTAAATTTACATCTGACTTTTTATTAACAAGATTGAAGTGCTTTTAAAAGATCTCTAAATGTATATGACTTTTTATCAAGATTTACTTGGCTTCTTTGAAAAGACTATTGAGCAAGATTGAAGTGACTTTTAAAAACTACATCTTGTCCTTTAAAATCCTGCTTCCATGCAGATGACATTGGAAGATGACTTCAGAATAGCTTAGACTATCTTTCTAACAGGTACTGCAACAGCTTAAGACCTACTTTTCTGCAAAAGCTGGTGAATTACCTTCCGGGAGCGGAGAGGAGCGGAGCGGAGCAGACCTAATTGGACCGATATGAGGAGAACGTTGAGAGCGGAGCCTATAAATCCAATCCGAGGATCGAGGCCCAGTCTCTTACCTTCCAGGAGTGGAGTGGAGCTCTTCCAGTGTGCTGGAGTTTTGAAAAAAAAAGAAGCCAACTGTGATGTCAGAGGAGAGCTGCAAGGTGATTGGTTGGTGAGTCACTGCTGTTAGTGTATTTAAATATCATAAAGAAAAGGGCAAAGTTTTTTAGTTGAAAAAAAACCTCTGCTGATAAGATGAGTACTACTAAAGTGTTTTTTTTATTCAGTGTAACTTATGAAGGACTTTAGATTGTAGTGGGTAGAACAAGGCCCCGAGTGTCATTAGCGTTTTTTAATTAAGGGAGTAACTAATTAATCTAAGGGTAAGTCATGGCAGGAGAACTCAGTCCCGTGATATGCTCCTCCTGCGCTATGTGGGGATTCAGGAACCCTCCCAGTCTCCATGACGACCATGTGTGCAGGAAGTGTATCCAGCTGCAGCTACTGGCTACTCGCATTATGGATCTGGAACTGCGGGTGGTTTCACTGTGGAGCGTCCACGAAGCTGAGGGCGTCATGGATAGCATGTTTCGTGAGGTGGTCGCACCGCAGGTAATGGATGCACAGGCAGAAAAGGGATGGGTGACCACCAGATGGAATAGTAGGAGCAGGCAGGCAGTGCATGAGTCCCCTGTGGCCATCCCCCTCTCAAACAGATACACCGCTTTGGTTCCTGTTGGGGGGAAGACCTCCCAGGGGAAAAGAGCAACAGCGCGGTCCGTGGCACCACAAAGGGTTCTGCCGCACAGCAGGGGAGGAAAAGGGGTGGAAGAGCTATTGTGATAGGGGATTCTATCATAAGGGGTGCAGATAGGCGTTTCTGTGGCCGCAAACGAGACTCCAGGATGGTATGTTGCCTCCCTAATACTAGGGTCGAGGATGTTTCGGAGCAGCTGCCGGAAATTCTGAAAGGGGAGGGTGTGCAGCCAGAGATCGTGGTCCATATTGGTACGAACGACATAGGCAGGAAGAGAGATGCGGTTCTGCAAAGTGAATATAGGGAGTTAGGCAGAAGGTTAAAGAGCAGGACCTCGAGGGTTGTAATCTCAGGATTACTCCCTGTGACACGTGCTAGTGCGGGTAGGAATAGGAGGATTAGGCAAATGAATGCGTTGCTGAAGACTGGCGAAGGCGGGAGGGCTTCAGGTACTTGGATCATTGGGATCTCTTCTGGTGCAGAGGTGACCTGCACAAGAGGGACGGGTTGCATCTGAACTGGAAGGGGACCAATATCCTTGTAGGGAGATTTTATAGTAATACACTGGAGGGTTTAAACTAGTCTTGCAGCGGGGGTGGGACCCAAAGTAGTAGTCTCTCCGATGAGATAGTTGAGGCAAATGGAGAGGTTAAAGCAAGCAAGTCCAGTAGGCAGGCCAGGCAGGGGCAGGACAGGGAGCGTGGAAGGTCTGGTGGGCTAAACTGAATTTACTTTAATGCAAGTATCCTTACAGGTAAGGCAGATGAACTCAGAGCATGGATCGGTACATGGGATTGTGGTATTGTAGCTATTACGGAAACGTGGTTGAGGGATGGGCAGGACTGGCAGCTCAATGTTCCGCGGTACCGATCCTTCCGGCGTGACAGAGGTGGAGGTAAGAGAGGAGGGGGAGTTGCACTATTGATTAGGGAGGACATCACGGCAGTACTTACAGAGGATATCCCGGGGTGAATGTCCAGTGAGGCCATACTGGTAGAACTTAGAAATAATAAAAGGGTGATCCCTTTGATGGGATTATACTATAGGCCCCCCAATAGTCAGAGGGAAGTGGAGGAGCATATATGTAGGGAAATCACAGATAGGTATAGGAATTATAGGGTTGTAATAGTCGGTGATTTTAACTTCCCTAATATTGACTGGGACTGCCTTAGTGCTAAGGGATCAGATGGGGAAGAATTTGTTAAGTGAGTCCAGGATAGTTTTCTGAAGCAGTACGTGGATGGCCCGACTAGAGAAGGGGCTACACTCGATCTCCTCTTCGGAAATGAGAATGGGCAGGTGGTTGGTGTGTCAGTGGGGGAGCACTTTGGGACCAGTGACCATAACTCTATTAGCTTCAAGATAGTTATGAAAAAGAATAGGACTGGTCCTCAGGTTGAAGTCCTAAATTGGGGGAAGGCTAATTTCCATGGCATCAGACAGGAACTCTCAAAAGTTGAATGGGAGAGGCTGTTTACAGGTAAAGGGACGTCTGGCAAGTCGGAGGCTTTTAAAAGTGAGATAGGAAGAGTTCAGGGCCAGCATGTTCCTGTTAGATGGAAGGGCAAGGCTGGCAAGTTTAGGGAACCTTGGTTGACGAGGGATATTGAGGGTCTGGTCAGGACAAAGAAGGAGGCATACGTCAGGTATAGGCAGCTGGGATCGAGCGAGTCCCTCGAGAAGTATAGGGGATATAGGAGTATACTTAAGAAGGAAATTAGGAGGGCGAAAAGGGGCCATGAGATTTCCCTGGCAGATAAGATAAAGGCGAATCCTAAAAGATTCTATAAGTGTATTAAGAGTAAAAGGGTAGCTAGGGAGAGAGTAGGTCCCCTTAAGGATCAGTGTGGCAATCTATGTGTGAAGCCACGCGAAATGGGCGAGGTCTGAAATGAATATTTCTCGTCTGTATTTACCGTGGAGAAGGTCATGGAAGCTAGTGAGTTCAAGCGAGGGAACAGCGATATCCTGCAGCATATCAACATTACAAAGGAGGAGGTGTTGGAGGTTTTGAATCGCATTAAGGTGGATAAATCCCCAGGGCCTGATCAGATGTATCCTGGGATGCTATGGGAAGCAAGGGAGGAGATTGCTGGGGCGCTGGCAGAGATTTTTGTATCATCGTTAGCCACGGGTGAGGTACCGGAAGACTGGAGGATAGCTAATTTGTTAATTAATAAATTAAATAACAAATCATGTCGCCTCTTTCTCTTCTAAACTCTGGCGGAGACAAGCCTAGCTTGTCCAATCTTTCCTCGTAAGACAGCCCACCCATTCCATGTATTAGTCTCGTAAACTTTCTCTGTACTACCTCCAATGCATTTACATCCTTCCGCAAATAAGGAGACCAGTACAGTACTCAGTACTGCAGAAGAGGTCTCACCAATGTCCTGTATAGCTGAAGCATAACCTCCCTACTATTGTATTCAATTCCCATGGTGATAAATGATAACATTCTATTAGCTTTCCTAATTACGTGCTGGACCTGCATACTAACCTTTTGCAATTCATGCCCTCGGACACCCAGATCCCTCTGCATCTCAGAGCTCTGCAATCTCTCACCATTTAGATAATATGCTTTTTTATTCTTCCTGCCATAGTGGACAATTTCCGACTTTCCCACATTATACTCCATTTGCCAGGTCTTTGCCCAATGACTTAACCTATCTATATCCCTTTGTAGCCCCCTTATGTCCTCTTCACAACCTACTTTCCTACCTATCTTTGTGATCAGCAAATTTAGCAACAATACCTTCTGTCCCTTCATCTAAGTCATTTATATAAATTGTAAAAAGTTGAGGCCCCAGCACAGATCCCTGTGGCACACCACTCGTTACTTCTTGCCAACCATAAAATGACCCATTTATGCTGACTGTCTGTTTCCTGTCAGCTAGCCAATCTTCTATCCATGCCAATATGTTACCCCCGACACCATGAGCTTTTATTTTCTGCAATAACCTTTGATATGGCACCTTATCCTTCTGGAAATCGAAATACAATACATCCACTGGTTCCCCTTTATCCACAGCACATGTAACTCCCTGAAAGAACTCCAATAAATTGGTTAAACATGATTTCCCTTTCAAAAAACCATGTTGACTCTGCCTGATTACCTTAATTTTTTTCTAAATGCCCTGCTATAACATCCTCTGTCATAGCTCCAAACATTTTCCCTCAGACAAATGTTAAGCTAACTGGCCTGTCGTTTCCTGCTTTCTGTCTCCCTCCCTTTTTGAATAAATGAGTTACATTCACTCTTTTCCAATCTAACGGAACCTTTTCGAATCTAGGGAATTTTGGAATATTAAAACCAGCGCATCAACTATCTCACTAGCCAATTCAGGACCTGGCGACTTGTCAACCCGCAGCTCCAACAATTTGTTTCGTACCACTTCCCTGGTGATTGTAATTTTCTTGAGTTCCTCCATCCCTTCAATTTGCTGATATACGGCTAATACTGGGATGTTATTTGTATACTCAATAGTGAAGACCGATGCAAAGTATCTGTTCAATTCATCTGCCACCTCTTAATTATCCATTATTAATTGCCCAGACACACTTTCTATAGGACCAACAGTCGCTTTGTTAACTCTTTTCTTTTTAAAATATCTATCGAAACTCTTACTAGTTGTCTTGAAATTCCTTGCGAGCTTTCTCTCATACTCTAATTTTACCTTCCTTATCAATCCTTTAGTAATTCTTTGCTGTTTTTTTTATATTCTGTCCAATCTTCTGACCTGCCTCCCACCTTTGCACAATTATAGGCTTTTTCTTTAAGTTTGATAGTATCTTTAACTGTTTTCGTGAACCATGGATGGTGAGTCCCACCTTTGGAACTTTTCTTTCTCGTTGAAATGTATCTATTCTGTGTATTCTGAAATATCCCCTTAAATGTCTGCCACTGCATCTCTATTGACTTATCCCTTAACCTAATTTGCCAGTTCACTTTAGCTAGCTCTGCTTTCATGACCTTTTAATTGCCCTTATTTAAATTTAAAATACTAGTCTGGGACCCACTCTCCTCTCCCTCAAACTGAATGTAAAATTCAATCATATTATAATCGCTACTACCTAGGGGCACCTTAACTATGAGGTCATTAATTAATCCTATCTCGTTGCACAATGCCAGGTCTAGTATAGCCTGCTCTCTGGTTGGCTCCAGAATGTATTGTTCCAAGAAATTATCCCCAAAACATTCTATGTGCTCCTCATCTAGGCTACCTCTGCCCATCTGAATTTTCCAGTCTATATGTAGATTAAAATCCCCCATAATTATCACTGTACCTTTCTGACAAGCTGCCATTATTTCTTCCTTGATATCCCATCCGACAGTGTGGTTAATGTTAGGTGGCCTGTACACCACTCCCACAAGTGACTTCTTGCCTTTATGATTTCTCATTTGTACCCAAACTGCTTCTACATCGTGATCTCCTGAACTTAGGTCATCCCTCTCTATTACGCTAATACCATCATTAATTAACAGAGCTACCCCGCCAGCTTTTCCAAGCTTCCTGTCCTTCCAAAATGCCATGTCACCTCCAATATTCACATCCCAATCTATGTCGCCCTGCAGCCATGTCTCTGTAATGACTATCAGATCGTACTTATTTATTCTATTTGTGCTCTCAGTTCATCTGTTTTGTTTCGAATGCTCCATGCATTCAGATACAGAGCATTTAGTTTTGTCCTTTTATTATTTTTGTCACCTCTAGCCTTATCTGTCGATTTACTCTTAGATTTGTACATTCTGTCCCTTGCTGTCTCGGTCTCTTTATCATTTCCCATATTTATACCTTTCTCTCTTGCCTTGTCTCTCCTCCTTGATTCACCATATCTTCCCAAATTTGATCCCTTGCCCCCACTATTCAGTTTAAAACCGTCTCTACTTCTCTAGTTATTTGGCTCGCTAGAACACCGGCACCAGCATGGTTCAGGTGTAGACCGTCCCAACGGTACAGCCACCACTTTCCCCAGTACTGTTGCCAATGCCCCACGAACCAGAACCCACTACTACCACACCAGTCTTTCAGCCGCACATTACTTTCTCTAATCTTATTTGTCCTATGCCAATTTGCACATGGCTCAGGTAATAATCCAGAGATGATTAACTTTGAGGTTCTGCTTCTTAATTTGCTGCCTAGTTCCTCATACTGACTTTGCAGAACCTCTATCCTTGTCCTGCCTATGTCCTTGGTACCGACATGGACCACGACGACTGGATCCTCCCCCTCCCATTGTATGTTTCACTCCAGCCCTGAGCAGATGTCCTGAATCCTGGCACCGGCAGGCAACACAGCCGTCTGGACTCTTGCTCTTTGCTGCAGAGAACAGAGTCAATCCACCTTACTATACTGTCCCCTACTACCACTACATTCCTTTTTTCTCCCTCTTTGAGCTGCAAACACTTACTGCAGACGTGTTTGCCCTGGATCACACTGGCATCCAGGAGCTCCCATATGCTGCAGCTGTGACACATCACCTGTCCTGTCATCCTTAATGTGTTTCAATTAACTACTTAAATATTTTATTCAATTATTCATTTTACTGTATATTTTATTAAACTTACCACTAGTTTGTTTACTATTTTAAACGTCAGGACTAAAATGGAGCTTAATCACTGACCAGATTCGCATCAAGCAGGTCGGTTCTTCCAAACCAATCAACTGCCTGCTTGCCTGTGATGTCACAGCTTACCAGATCCTCACCAAACAGCTCCTTTCACTGCACCGAAGAAAGAACCAAATCCTGTATCCTCACCCCAGCGGCTCTCTGTTTCCCTGCTCTCACTCTCCATTGTGACGTCACTCCACGATTTTTTTTTCCCCCTGCTCTGCTCCTCTCTCTCTCGCTCTGTCACCGAGTCTGTGCTTTTGGCGCATTTCTTCATTTGTTGTTCCGTTGTGCTCCTCTGTTTCTGGTCCAAAATCTGACTCTGGTGGGACTTCAACCCACAACCTTTGAATATCTTCGTAATCATTAATTAGAAGTCCAACACGCTATCCATTGCACCACAGAGCCTCACACATTTTTATTAACATCACTAAGGCCTTTGATCTTGTCAGCAGAGACGGCTTCTTCAAACTGCGATGGAACACAGGCTGCCCTCCTGACCTCTTGGGCATCATCTCTTCTTTCCACGAGAACATGCACAGTTCCATCAGTTACAATGGAGCAACATCAGACGCTTTCAAGATCAGCAATGGGGTAAAGCAGGGCTGCACGCTGACGCCAACTCTCTTAGGAACAGAGGAACATCGGAGTAAGCCACTCAGCCCGTCGAGCCTGCTCTGCCATTCAATTCGATCATGGCTGATCAGCTACCTCAAAGCCCCTTTCCCGTGCTATCCCCATATCCCTTGATGTCATGAGTATCAAGATTACTATCAATTTCTGTCTTGAACATGCTCAATGATTGAGCTTCCACAGCCCTATGGGGCACAGTATTCCAATGATTCACCACCGTCTGAGTGAAGAAATTCCACCCATCTCAGTTTTAAATGGCCTACTCCTTATTCTGAGACGATGTCCTTTGGTTTTAGACTCACCAACCAGGGCAAACATCCTGTCTACATCCACACTGTCGCGCCCTGTAAGAATTTTGTCAGTTTCAATCAGATCACCTCTCATTCTTCGAAACTTTAAGGAATACAGGCCCAGTTTCCTCATAAGACAATCCCACCATCCCAGGGATTAGTCTGGTGACATAAAAACAAGAAATGCTGGAACCACTCAGCAGGTCTGGCAGCATCTGTGAAAAGAGAAGCAGAGTTAACGTTTCAGGTCAGTGACCCATCTTCGGAACTGACATATATTAGAAAAGTCACAGGTTATAAGCATGTGAGGTGGGGGTGGGGCAAGAGATAACAAAGGAGAAGGTGTAGATTGGACAAGGCCACATAGCTGACCAAAAGGTCATGCAGCAAAGGCAAACAAAATGTTAATGGTGTGTTGAAAGACAAAGCATTCGTACAGATTAGGTGATAACGGACTGAATATTGAACAGCAGCAAGTACAAATCTGAAAAAAAACAGTAGGTAAGCAAACTGAACAAACTGAGATGAAATGAAATAAATGCAAAAAAAAGATTAGTCTGTTGACCCTCTGTTTCACTCCCTCTTTGGCAAGTATATCCTTCAAAAGATGAGGAGACTAAACTGTACACAGTACTCCAGTGCGGATTCACCAAGGCTCTATACAATTGCAGCAAGACATCTTTACTCCTGTACTCATGACCCCTCGTGTGGGTACAACATACCATTTGCCTTCCTAATTGATTGCTGCACCTGCACAAGAGCTTTTAGTGTCTCAGGAACAAGGACACCCAGGTCCCTTTGGACATAGACACTTCCCAACCTCTCACCATTTAAGAAATACTCTGTCTTTCTGTTTATTCTACCAAAGTGGATAACTTCACACTTATTCACATTATATTCCATGTTCTTGCCCATTCACTTAGCCTCTCCAGATCCCCTAGAAGCCTCTCTGCATCCTCCTCACAACTCATCCTTCACCTAGCTTTGTGCCATCTGCAAACTTGGAAATATTACGTTTAATCCCCACATCCAAATCATTTATATAGGTTGTTAACAGCTGTGGCTCCAACACTGATCCTTGCAGTACCCCAATAGTAACAGCCTGCCATCCTGAGGAGGACCCGTAATTCCTGCTCTCTGTTTTAGGTCTGTTAACCAATTCTCAATCCATATCAGTATATTATCCCCAAGCCTATGTGCTCTAATTTTGTTTACTCACCTCCTGTGTGGGACCTTACCAAAGGAAAATGCAAATACCACACATCCACTGGTTCTCCTTTATCTGTTCAATAGGTAACATCCTCAAAAAACTCAAGAGGTTTTTCAAACCTGTTTTCCTTTTCATAAATCTATGTTGACTCTGCCCAATCATATCATCATTTTCGAACTGTCCAGTTATCACATCCTTTATAATTGGCATATTCTTCTCCATGCTGCTATTGTACACTTTCAATGACTCAGATGGGGGTGTTCACCTGCACATCAGAGCTGACGACAAGCTGTTCAACTTGGCAAGACTGTGCGCCAAGACCAAAGTGGGTAAATTCCTTGTCTGTGAGTTGCTGTTTGCTGATGATGCTGTGCTGACATCCCATAATGAAGTTCAGTCACAGCAGCTTGTAGATCGGTTCTCCCTGGCCTGCAAAGAGTTTGGACTGACGATCAGCATCAGGAAGATGAAAGTTATGGGCCAGGACGTAGAGACTCCACTTTCCATCAACATCAACAACCTCACTTTGGAGGTTGTCAACAGCTTCACATACCTTCGATCAACAATCACCAGCAATCCGTCCCTTGATACTGAAATCAGCACCAGGATTGCCAATGCTGCAGCTGTCATGTCAAAGTTGAGAAGACAAGTGTGAACCGACAGCAAACTGACCGAAAATACAAAGCTCCACGTGTACCAGGCTTGTGTTCTCAGCACCCTCCTTTATAGTAGAGAAGCATCAACAACTTATACAAACCAAAAAAAGCGGCTGAACAGCTTCCACCTCCACTGCCTCAGATGGATACTGGGCATCTCCTGGCAGGACAGAGTGCCGAATGCGGAAGTACACCAGCGTGCAGTGATCCGGAGCATGTTTGCCCTCTTGAGTCAGCGGTGACTCTGTTGACTGGGCCAAATGGATGACGGTCACATTGCCAAATACATGCTCTATGGTGAGCTTGCTATCAGCACGAGACCAACAGGTCAGGGAAAAAAAGTCCTTTGGAGAGTGGGCATGGATTTATAAATGGGAGTTCATGCTTGACGAATCTAACTGCATTTGTTGATAAACGATCTGAGAATGCTGATGAAGGGAATGCAGTGGATGTTGTTTATATGGATGTTACGAAAGCATTTTATAAAGTACCACATAAAAGGGTGGTTAACAAAATTGGGGTTCATGGATTAGGAGGGTCAGTGTCCATTTGGATAGTAAATTGTTTTAAAGACTAAAAACAGCGAGTCATATTAAATGGTTCTTGGTCAGACCGGAGGATAGTCGACAGTGGTGTTCCCCAAGGGTCAGTGCGAGAACCACTGCTTTTTTTGCTAAAGGTAAGTGACTTGGATCTTGGAATACAGAGTAGAATCTCAAAATATGCCGATGACACCAAACTTGGAGGAGTGGCAAACAGTGAGGATGATATGAACTGCCTGCAACAGGACAGTGATGGGCTAGCAGAATGGGCAGACAGGTGGCAGATGGAATTTAATAGTGACAAGTGTGAGGTGATGTATTTTGGCATAAGGAATAGGGAGAGGCAATATATACTTAATGGCACAGTTCTAAAGAGTGTACTGGAATAGAGGGACTTGGGGTTCATGTGCATCGATCTTTGAAGGTGGCAAGACATATTGCGAGAGTGGTTAGCAAAGCATATGGGATCTTGGGCTTTATAAATAGAGGCATTGAGTACAAAAGCAGGGAAGTTATGCTGAACCATTATAAAACTCTGGTTAGGCCCCAATTGGAGTGTTGCTTCCAGTTCTGCTCAGCAGACTTTAGAAAGAATGTGAGGGTCCTTGAGAGGATGCAGAGGTGATTTACCAGAATGGGTCAAGGGATGGGAGATTTTAGTTCCAAGGTTAGGTTGGAAAAGCTAGGATTATTCGGCCTATATCAAAGGAGATTGAGTGGAGAATTGATAGAGGTGTAAAACACCTCTTGAGAACAGGCCATCCTGGACTGGGTATTGAGAAAGGATTAGTTAACAATCTTGTTGTGTGGGGTCCCTTGGGGAAGTACGCCCTTAATCTGATAAAATTCTTCATTAAGATGGAGAGTGAGAGAGTTGATTCCGAGACTAGGGTCCTGAATCTAAACAAAGGAAACTTTGAAGGTCTGAGGCGGGAGTTGGCTATGATAGATTGGGGAACGTTACTTAAAGGGTTCACAGTGGATAGGCAATGGCTAGCCTTTGAAGGGCGCATGGATGAATTACAACAATTGTTCATTCCTGTCTGTGCAAAAGTAAAACAGGAAGGGTGGCTCAACTGTGGCTTACAAAAGAAATTAAGGAAAGTATTAGATCCAAGGAGGAGAAATATAAAATGGCCAGAACAAGCAGCAAACCTGAAGATTGTGAGCAGTTTGGAATTTAGCAGAGGAGGACAAAAGGATTGATGAAGAAGGGGGAAATAGAGTATGAGCGTAAGCCAGCAGAGAACATTAAAACTAACTGTAAAAGCTTCTATAGATATGTGTAGAGAAAAAGATTAGTGAAGACAAATGTGGGTCCCTTACAGTCAGAAACGGGGGAATTTATAATGGGGAACAAAGAAATGGCAGACCAATTAAATACATACTTTGGTTCTGTCTTCACAAAGGAGGATACAAATTACCTCCCAGTAATGTTGGGGAACATAGGGTCTTGTGAGAAGGAGGAACTGTATGAAATCAGTATTAGTAGGGAATGTTTGGGAAATTGATGGCATTGAAGGCCGATAAATCCCCAGGGCCTGATAATCTACATCCCAGAGTACTTAAGGAAGTGGCCCTTGAAATAGCAGATGCATTTCTGGTCTTTTTTCAAAATTCTGTAGACTCTGGAACAGTTCCAATGGATTGGACGGTAGTTAATGTAACTCCACTATTTAAAAAAAGAGGCAAAAAGAAAACAGCGAATTATATACCGGTTCGCCTGACATCAGTCGTGGCGAAAATGCTGGAGTCCATTATAAAAGATGTAATAGCAGAGTGCAATAATAACTCGTCTCCACTCCTAGTATTTCTAAATCCCACACATTCACTATAATGTGAACAATTATTTCCTGTTGTGTCTCTCTCAGATTTGTAAACTTCACTGTTTTGGAGTGAGGTGATATCTACTGGCGGGAAGCAAGAACTGCAATCAAGCAGCAGAAACTCCACAGTCTGTCAGGGTTAAAGAATCATTGCAATGTGAGGATACAGCGAAGTGGTTTGATTGGGTAGATGGAGACATGATTCCACTTGTGGTGGTGTCTGAAGCAAAGGCCAGAAATACAAAATTGTCATTAATAAAATAAATGAGGAATTCATGAAAAATGTAGTAACGTAGTGAGTGGTTAGAATGTGGATAGAATAGAAAGTGAGATTGGTTGGACAGAAGCAGTCTGAAAGGATGGCTGACACAAAAGATGAGTGCCTTGAAACGTTAACTGTGTTTCTCTCAGCACAGATGCTGCCAGAGCTGCTGAACATTTATAGCACTTTCTGTTTTTATTTCAGCATTTGCAGGATGTTGCTTTGATCTGAAAAAATTGGATGATTGACTGGGGGGTTCCAGTGAAATTCCACAGCAGCTAAAGAAGCCCAACCCATCAGTGGCTCGTTGGTCTCGGGGTATGATTCTCGCTTCGGGAGTATGGTTAATTAACATGCGAGAGATATTGGGTTCAAGTTCCGGATGAGCCCTGGTCTGCTGGCAATTTTAGATTAAGGTTATCTATTTGTTTCAGCCTTGCAGAAGGTGGAATTGACTTCCATGCGGAGCTGGCTTGAGGACCAGACAACTGGATTCAAAGAGCTTGTCGACAAAATTGTAATTAACTAAATGAACAGATAGCCAAGTGGGAACATGAAGTTGTTGCAGTAATTGAGACCTGACACAACAAACAACATGACTGGATTGGAATGGAATTCTTCAGTGTTTCTGTTGTTTGGCTTGCATTGACTCATCGATTTTCTTGTTTTTCACTTTGTCGATGCCTTTGATTAATTGTGGATCCTTCTTCAGGGTGTCTTCTTTCACCAGGTAGTTCTGACCTCTGATGATATTGATTGGAATCAGCTTCAATTTGCTGATAGATTTGGAAGTGAGCAGATTTCCTTTGCTTGAGTCTACAACATGGAACTCAGTCTGACATGTGGACCCATGGGAGGATTTGAATGCCACCCCTGCGTTGGAGTTGCATCCATCCAATAAAAGACCGAGTAGAAGTGACAGTTCTGTCAGTCGAACATGAGACTTTTAATGGCAGGGTTGTGAGTTTGAGTGCCATTCTGTTTTTCCCTTTTTTAAGGCTTCATGAGCAGAGAGTACAGGGAGTGTTTGAAATGAGCAAGTCTCGCTTTGATTCAGGACTCTTACCTCTCAGCAGCATCTCACTATGAAAGATTGAATTTGATCTCATTTCATTCTCAGCTCGGGGTCTGTGCGGCTCAGTGGCACTTCTGGCTGTCTCCCGCTTCACAATCCATCAGTACTGAGAAAGCAATGGGGAATATTACTCACATGTTGTGTTCTTTAATTTTTTGGAAAACTTGAATGTATGTGTTTTCCTCCAAAACAAGGACACCAAGAAACTGTTAATTTAGGACTGAAATAGCTCAGTTGGGAGAGCGTTAGACTGAAGATCTAAAAGTTCCTGATTCAATCCTGGGTTTCAGCAATTCCGTTTCCTTATGCGTCCCTTGCCTTGGTTCTGATTTTCCAGTTGCATAATTTCCTTTGAAATTATTTACCAAGAACCAGTGGATTGAATTTAAGAAACAACACAGAGCCATTTACAGCATAGAAGGTGGTCATTTGGCCTATCACGTCCATGCTGGCTATCCCCGGAGCAATCTAGTCAGTCCCACTCACCAGCTCGATCCCTTTCGTCCTGCAAATTTCTTTCCTTCAAGTATCCATCCAATTTCCTTTTCAAATCATTGATTGTCTCTGCTTCCACCACACTCGTGGGCCAAGTCATTACCACCCACAACATAAAAAAGTTCCACCTCATCAAGGATGGGAAATACTTATACCTTCTCTTTGCTTATTCTCTATTTCTATGAGAATAGACTGACAGTCAACATGAAAGGGAACCCAAAAATCTTCGAGCAGCATGTAAATGATAAGTGGGGAGGAAGAAGTTGAGTAAGGCCTATTCGGGACAAAAAGGATAATATAAGCTGAGAGGTGCAGGGCAATGTTAATCTACTTCATGAGTACTTTGTATCAGTGATCACTAAGGAAGTGGAATTTGACAAAATATCAGAGAGGCAATGGAGAGAGTACAAATTGAGAGAGGGAGGCACTAAAATGAGGTATAAAGTATAAGGGTGACCTGGTATCCATGTCAATAAGTCACTGACAGCTAACATGCAGGTGCAGCAAGCACTTAGAAAGGCTAATAGTATGTTAGCCTTTATCACAAGAGGATTTGAGTACAGGAGTAGTGAAGTCTTGCTTCAATTGTATAGAACCTTGGTTAGACCGCACTTGGAGTACTGTGTGCAGTTTTGGTCTCCTTACCTTAGGAAGGATATTATTGCCATGGAGGGAGTTCAACGAAGGTTCATCAGACTTGTTCCTGGGATGGTGGGCCTGTTCCATGAAAAGAGATTGGGAAACTGGGGCTGTATTCTCTAGAGTTTCGAAGAATGAGAGGTGAACTCATTGAAACCTACAAAATACTTAAAGGACAGTCAGGGTAGATGCAGCTAAGATGTTTCCCCTGGTTGGGGAGTCGAGAACCAGGGGATGCAATTTCAAAATAAGGGGGAAGCCACTTAGGACAGAGATGTGAAAAAATGTTGTTATTCAGAGGGTTGTAAATCTTTGGAATTCTGTACCCCAGAGGGCTGTGGAAGCTCAGTCATTGAGTATGTTTAAAGCAGAGATTGACAGATTTCTAAATACAAATGACATAAGGGAATATGACGAAAGTGTGGGGAAAAGGACATTGAAGTGGATGATCAGCCATGATCATATTGAATGGCGGGGCAGGCTCGATGGGCTGAATGGCCGACTCCTGTTCCTATGTTCCGAACCCCACATGATCAGCGAGGCACAGCCTCAGACCGACTTGTCGGGTGGTGTAAACAGATATCACTGCTTCTGATCTTCACCAGAACAGAGAGTGAGATATAACATTGATCATCAAACAGACCGTGAGAGAATGCAACAGAATAAAACACATGGAGAGACACTGTGGAATAACAAATAGATTAGATTGGAATGTTGAATTCTGATTGGAATGGATAAAACACCAGAAACAACAGATTAAATTGGGATTCTCATCACTATCTTGATCTGAGACAGAAAAGCGAAACTGATGGAAAGAAGGGAAGAAGGAAGAAAAGAAAGAATGGAACTGTTCAATTTTTTTCAGTTTTTTCACTCGCCCATCAAAGCTGGATTAAAAAAAGTTGCAAATAACAGAGAATTTCACCAAAAAGGGAGATTAAACGCTGCTGAAAGCTTGGATCGAAGGATGTCCCAACAGATCACCTGTTTAACTGTCTCCTCACTGGGGGATTTCAATCAGTGAGAAATATTATTCGCTACCTTTGTTTTGTTAATGAACCCAGAACTGTCACTTGGTGTAATATCTGTGTTCCGACTCCTGAATAATAAAATTGTGAGTTTCTCGATATTTTCGGGACAAATTTCCTGCTGAAAGAACTAAGAACTCTTTTCTAATTTACACAATACTATATACACACTCATCAAGCCTCCTAAGCTCGCATCCTTGGTGCTGCTCTCTCTTCTCCCAAACCTCATCCCATGTGACTGTTACATCATCACTCTGACAGTGGGAGGGGTTGATCCCACTGTCTTCAGCATTAACCCTTTACATCCTTATACTGCACTGTCTGTCCAAAAAAATCAGTGGAGGGAACTTGATTTATCGAAACACCAACAGCTGCCAGTTGAAAATCAACTCAACCCATCAGAGAGAGAGAGAGAGACTGTCAGAGAACTTCCTGCATCCAGTCCTGACCCTGTCACACTCAGCAGATGCTCACCCAGACCCCGCTCTCATCAACACTGAACATTTTTACTGAGACACTTCAAATACTGTTTATAAAAGGCAGGAAAGGTCAAAGTTCACACAGTTGTATTGAATAGAACAAAGTTTAATATCTTGTGACCTTTTCTCGGTAACCACGAGACATAGGTTTTCTTATCTGGTTACTTTGATTTTTCTTGTTCCTGACTGACAAATATTCCAAACCTCAGATAAACCCTCCCACTTGCGTCATGTCCCAGTCTCGGTTAAAAGCAACACATAATGACACAAACACTCTGCAACACAGAACGCGTTCACACGTTTCTTCAGTGAGATTAATGTCAAGCTGTTTTCCAGGTTGAATGGAACGGTGAACAAATTTCGATCAAAGATGTTACCTTTGAAATATCAGGACTGAATTTCTGGACAAGGAGGAACAGCCATTCCAAACTCACATCCTTCACAAAGGTTGTTTTCTCCTGTGACTGAAATTCATCATGTAAATTGAATTATGAGTTCAAGCTCACAAGACGCAGATGTGAACTTCCAAAGCATGTTGCTGATAATGACAGAAGGCTCTGCTGGGAGTTGAACCCAGGATCTCCTATTTAATAAGCAGGTGTTTTAGCCAACTAAGCTACAGAGCCAAACAACAAATGTTTCTACAGTTGAAATCAGAAGAGGGCACTATATTCTCATCCCATTTCTCCACTGGTCACAACATATTTTAAACATTTCCCACCTACTGAGACAGGCAATCATATACTCTATTTTTCTCTGTACTGAGAATGAATGTTTTGGAAGAAAATACATACATTCAATTGTTTCTGAAAGGTTACAGAACACAACATATGAGTAATATTCCAGATTGCTTTCTCAACACTGATGGATTGTGAAACGGGAGACAGCCAGAGGTCCCACTGAGCCGCACTGACCCCGAGCTGAGAAAGAAATGAGATAAAGTTCAATCTCTCACAGCGAGATGCTGCAGAGAGAGGAGTCCCAAATCAAAGTGAGACTTTCTCATACTGTTGTTGAATTTCATTTCAAACACTCCTTGTACTCTCTGCTAATGAAGCCCCCAAAAAAGGGAAAAACAGAATGGCACTCAAACTCACAACCCTGAGATTAAAAGTCTCATGTTCGACTGACTAAACTGTCACTTCTACTCAGTCTCTTATTGGATGGATGCAACTGTATGCTCCAATGCAGGGGCAGCTTTAAAATCCTCCCATGGATCCACATGTCAGTCTGAGTTACATGTTGTAGACTTAAGGAAAGGAAATCTGCTCACTTCCAAAACTATCAGTGAGTTGAAGCTGATTACGATCAACATCATCAGAGGTCAGAACTACCTGGTGAAAGAAAACACCCTGAAGAAGGATCCACAATTCTTCAAACGCATCAAAAAAGTGAAAAACCAATAAATGCATGAGTTAATCCAAGACAAACAACAGAAACACATAAGAATTCCATTCCATACCAGATACAAGTCGTATTGTTTCTGTATTCAGCTCTCAGTTACTGCTCCACCTTCATACACCCCCTTGGTGATCTGCACATTTTGTTCATTTCAATTTTGTCGACAGGCTCTTTGAATCCAGTTCTCTGGTCCTCAAACAGGCTCCGTTTGAAAGTCAATTCCGCCTGCTGTCAGGCTGCAACCGATCGATGACCTTCAACTAAAAACACAAAAGACAAAGGGCTCGTCCGGGAGTTGAACCCCGGACCTCTCGCATATTAACCAATTATAGACCCAAAGTGAGAATCATACCTCTAGACCAACAAGCCACTTACAATGCATGTGCTTTTAGCTCCTTTGGAAAAGCTGTTCATCCATTTTTTTTTTCAGATCAAAGCAACATCCTGTAAATGCTGAAATCATAACAGAAAGTGTTGGAAATGTTCAGCAGCTCTGGCAGCATCTGTGGAGAGAGAAACACAGTTAACGTTTCAGGGTGTTCAACTTTTGTCTCAGCCATCCTTTCAGAATGCTTCTGTCCATCCAATCTCACTTTCTATTCTATCCACATTCTAACCATTCACTACATAATTACATTTTTCATGAATTCCTCATTTCTTTTATGAATGACAATTTCGTATTTCCGGCCCTTGCTTCGGACACCACCACAAGTGGAATCATGTCTCCATCTACCCAATCAAACCACTTCGCTGCATCCTCACATTGCAATGTTTCTTTCACCCTGACAGACTGTGGAGTTTCTGCAGCTTGATTGCAGTTCTTGTTTCCTGCCAGTAGATGTCACCTCACTCCAAAACAGTGAAGTTTACAAATCTGAGAGAGACACAACAGGAAATAATTGCTCACATTATAGTGAATGTGTGGGATTTCGAAACACGAGGAGTGGAGACGAGTTATTATTGCATTTTGTCAAAACAAACATAACTTATAATGTTGTGTTAAATCCATCACTCTGTTTTCTTGACTCTGCGAGTGACCTGGAGTCATTGAGTCACTGAGTCATTTGTGGGATAAAAGGAGGCCATTCGCCCCATCGAGTCCATGGCGGCTCTCCAGGGAACGATCCAGTCATTCCCACTCGAATGCTCGATCCCCGTAGCCCTGTAAATTTATTTCCTTCAAGGGCCCATCCAAATTCCTTTTGTAATCATCGATTGTTTTCACTTCCACCACCCTCATGGGCAGCGAGTTACAGATCATCACCAATCACTGTGTAAAAAAGGTTCTTACGCACATCCCCCCTGCATCTCTTGCCTAAAACATTCAATCTGTGTCCCTAGTCCTTGTACCAATAGTTAATGAGAACAGTTTTTCCTTGCCAACTTATCTAAAACTGTCATAGCCTGATACACCTCTATCAATTCTCCCCTCAATCTCCTTTGATACAGGCAGAACAACCCTAGCTTTTCCAGCCTAACCTTGAAACTATAATCCTCCATCCCTGGAACCATTCTGGTAAATCTCCTCTGCATCCACTCAAGGATCCGCACATTCTTTCTAAAGTGTGGTGAGCAGAACTGGACACAACACTCCAATTGGGGCCAAACCAGAGCTTTATAATGGTTCAGCATAATTCCCCTGCTTTTGTACTCAATGCCTCTATTTATAAAGCCCAAGATCCCACATACTTTGCTAACCACTCTCGCAATATGTCTTGCCAACTTCATAGATTGATGGACATGCACCCAAGTCCCTCTACTCCTGCACATTCTTCACCACTGGAGCATTGAGTATATATTGTCTCTCCCTATTCCTTCTGCTAAAATACTTCACCTCACATCAATCACTATTAAATTCCAGCTGCCACCTGTCTGCCCATTCTGCTCGCCTATCACTGCCCTGTTGCAAACAATTCATATCATCCTCACTGTTTGCCACTCATCCAGGTTTGGTGTTATCGGCATATTTTGAGATTCTACTCTATATTTCAAGATCCAAGTCATTTATCTGTAGCAAAAAAAGCAGTGGTTCTAGCACTTACCCCTGGGGAACACCACTGTCGACTATCCTCCAGTCTGACAAAGAACCATTTAATATGACTCACTGTTTTCTGTCCTTTCGCCACTTTTCTATCAAATTGCACACTGATCCTCCTATTCCATGAACCTCAATTTTGTTAACCACCCTTTTATGTGGTACCTTATCAAATACTTTCATAAAATCCATATAAACAACATCCACTGCATTCACTTCATCAACCTGCTCTGTTAATTCATCAAAAAATGCTGTTAGATTAGTCAAGCATGAACTTCCCTTTATAAATCCATGCTCACTATCCTTAATTAACTCAAACCTCTCCAAGTGACTGTTGATTTTTCCCTGTTTATTGTTTCTGAAACCTTGCCCACCACTGCTGTTAATCTAACAGGCCTGTAGTTAGCCCAACTGTCCTTACACCCTTTCTTGAATAAGGGTGTCACATTTGCCTCTGTTCAATCCTCTGGCACCTCCCCCGTATCCAGGGAAGATTGGAAGATTATAACAAGCCCTTCCGTTATCTGCATCCGCATTTCCTTTTGCAATCTGGGATGTAAGCCAACTGGACCAGGTGATTTATCTACCCGAAGCACAGCCAGCCTTTTTAGTAGCTCCCTCTCTCAATTTGTACCCTATCCATTGCCTCTACTCTCTCCGCTTCTACTGATATTTTGTCAGATTCCAATTCCTTAGTGATCACTGATACAAAGTACTCATTAAATATATTAACATTGCCCAGCACCTCTGAGCATATACTGTCCTCTTTGTCCTTAATAAGGCCCACTCCACCTCTTGCTACCCACTGATTACTTATCTACTGCTCAAAGATCTTTGGGTGCCCTTTCATGTTGACTGCCATTCTCTTCTCATAGAAATAAAGAATAAGCTAAATATAGAAGATATAAATATTTCCCATCCTTGGGTGAGGTGGAATGTTTTAATGTTGTGAGTGGTAATGTCCTGACCCACGAGTGTGGTGGAAGCAGAGACAATCAATGATTTGAAAAGGAAATTGAATGGATACTTGAAGGAAAGAAACTTGCAGGAGGAAAGGGATTGAGCTGGTGAGTGGAACTGACTCGATTGCTCCGGGGAGAGCCAGCATGGACATGATGGGCCAAACGACCACCTTCTATGCTGTAAATGACTCTGTGTTGTTTCTCAAATCCAATCCACTGGTGTTTGGTAAATAATTTCAAAGTAAATTGTACAACTGGAAAATCAGAACAAAAGCATGGGACGCATAAAGAATTGAAATTGCCTTTAGATCTTCAATCTAACACTCCCCCAACTGAGCTATTTCAGCCCCACATTGTTAATGTCTTTGTGTCCTTGTTTTGGAAGAAAATACATACATTCAATTGTTTCTGAAAGGTTACAGAACACAACATGGGAGTAATATTCCCCATTGCTTTCTCAGCTCTGATGGATTGTGAAGTGGGAGACAGCCAGAAGTCCCACTGAGACGCACAGACCCCCAGCTGAGAATTAAATGAGAAAAAATTCAATCTTTCATCGCAAGATGCTGCAGAGAGATGAGTCCTGAATCAAAGCAAGACTTGCGCAGACTGTTGTTGAATTTCATTTCAAACACTCCTTGTACTCTCTGCTAATGAAGCCTAAAAAAAGGGAAATATAGAATGGCACTCAAACTCACAACCCTGAGATTAAAAGTCTCATATTCGACTGACTGAACTGTCACTTCTACTCAGTCTCTTATTGGATGGATACAACTGTATGCTCCAATGCAGGGGTGGCTTTCAAATCCTCCCTTGTCAGACTGAGTTACATCTTGCAGACTCAAGCAAAGCAAATTTGCTCAGTTCCAAAAATATCAGAAGCTTATTATGATCAACATCATCAGAGGTCAGAACTTCCTGGTGAATGGAAACACCCTGAAGAAGGATCCACAATTATTCAAACGCATCAAAAAAGAGAAAAACAAGAAAATCGATGAGTTATTATTATTAGAGATACAGCACTGAAACAGGCCCTTCGGCCCACCAAGTCTGTGGCGACCAACAACCACCCATTTATACTAACCCTACAGGAATCCCATATTCCCTACCACCTACCGACAGTAGGGACAATTTACAATGGCCAATTTACCTATCATCTGCAAGTCTTTGGAGGGGAGAGGAAACCAGAGCACCCAGCAAAAACCCACACAGACACAGGGAGAACTTGCAAACTCCACACAGGCAGTACTCAGAATTAAACCCAGGCCCCTGAGACTGTGAGGTTGTGGGGCTAACCACTGCGTCACTGTGCTGCCCTAACCCGAACCAAACAACAGAAACACAGAAGAATTCCATTCCATACTAGATACTAGTCGTGTTGTTTTTGTATCCAGCTCTCAGTTACTGCTCCACCTTCAGACACCCACTTGGTGACCTGTACATTTTGTTCATTTCAATTTTGTCGACAGGCTCTTTGAATCCAGTTCTCTGGTCCTCAAACAGGATCTGTATGAACGTCAATTTCGCTTTCTGTAAGGCTGCAACCAATTGATGACCTTCAACTAAAAACACTAATGAAGAAGGACTGGTCTGTTAACCTCTCGCATATTAACCAACCAGACACCCAAAGCGGGAATCATACCCCTGGACCAACAAGCCACTTACAAGGTGCATTATTTTTAGTTCTCTTTAGAACTGTGCCATTAAGTATATATTGTCTCTCCCAATTCCTTCTGCTATAGTGCATCACCTCACACTAGTCGCTGTTAAATTCTATTTGCCACCTGTCTGCCCATTCTGCTAGCCTTTCACTGTCCTGTTGCAGGCAGGTCATATCATCCTCACTGTTTACCACTCCTCCAGGTTTGGTGTTATCGGTATATTTTGATATTCTACTCGATATTCCAAGATCCGAGTCATTTCCATATAGCAGAAAAAGCTGTGGTTCTCGCAGTGAACACTGGAGAACACCCACTGTCGACTATCCTCCAGTCTGACAAAGAACCATTTACTACGATACGCTATTTTCTGTCCATAAGGCAATTTTCTATCCAATTGGACAGTGACTCTCCTATTCCATCAACCTCAATTTTGTTAACCGCCCTTTTATGTGGTACCTCATAATCCATTCTTAATCCATCCATCCATCCTTTCTTAAAATCCATATCAACAACATTCGCTGCATCATCTTCCTGTTAGTTCATCAGAAAATGCAGTTAGTCAAGCATGAACTCCCATTTAGAAATCCATGCTCACTCTCCTCAATTAACTCAAATCTCTCCAAGTGACTGTTGATTTTTTCCCCAATATTGTTTCTAAAACCTTACTCACCACTGCTGTTAATCACACTGGCCTGTAGTTACCCGGACGATCCTTCCACCCTTTGTTGAAATAGGAAGTCACATTTGCCACTGTTCAGTCCTCTGGCACCTGCACAGTGCTTTTTGGGAGGGTGTTCCTGGTTTTTGACCCTGCAACAGTAAAGGAATGGCGGTAGAATGCCGAGTCAGGATGGTGTGTGACTTGGAGGGGAACTTGAAGGTGGTGATGTTCCCATGCGTCTGCTACCTTTGTCCTTCTAGGTGGTAGAGTTTGTGGGTTGGAAGGTGCTGTTGAAGGAGGCTTGGTAAGTTGCTGCAGTACGTATTGTAAATGTTACACACTGCTGCCACTCTGCACTGGTCTTCGAGCGAATGAATGTGTAAGGTGGTGGATGGGGTGCCAATCAAGTGGGCTGCTTTGACCTGATGATGTCAATCTCTTGAGTGTTGTTGGAGCTGCAGGCATCCAGGCATGAGTATTCCATCACATTCCTGACTTGTGCCTTGTAGATGGTGGGCAGGCTTTGGCGAGTCAAGAGGTGAGTTAGTTGCCGCAGAGTTCCCAGCCTCCGACCCGCTCTTGTAGTTGTAGCTGTAGCTGTAATAGTAATAGGCAACCGTCCGTCTCGGAAGACGATGGGCAACGCCCGGGGTGGACGTCACTTCTGTCTTAAACATCGTTTGTTGTGGCTGTAGAGGACGACACGTGAGTGACAATCCCTTACACAGCTGGTACAGATGAATATCATTGGTCCGATGTCGACTGACAATTTTTCCTTCCTCTGAGCTCTCTTTCCCGCCAACTGGTCATTTCTTTTGTCCTCTGCTTTTCCCATGGTCTTCCTGAATGCCTTTCTCCAGGAATGCCAGTCAGCAGGAAGGAATTCCCATGCATCGACTACACTCCCAGTCTGCTGGATATCTCGCTTGCAGATGTCCTTGTATCACAGACGTGGGTGACCTGTTGGTCTCATGCTGATAGCAAGCTCACCAAAGAGCGTGTCTTTGGCAAAGTGACCGTCATCCATTCAGCACACATGACCCAGTCAACAGAGTCACCGCTGACTCAAGAGGACAAACATGCTGCAGATCCCTGCACGCTGGTGTACTACCGCATTCGGCACTCTGTCCTGCCAGGAGATGCCCAATATCCATCTGAGACAGCGGAGGTGGAAGCTGTTCAACTGCTTTTCTTGGCTTGTATAAGTTGTTGATGCTTCTCTACTATAAAGGAGGGTGCTGAGAACACAAGCCTGGTACATGTGGAGCTTTGTATTTTTGATCAGTTTGCTGTTGGTTCACATTGGTCTTCTCAACCTTGACATGACAGCTGCAGCATTGACAATCCTGGTGCTGATTTCAGTATCAAGGGACAGATTGCTGGTGATTGTTGATCCTCCAAAGTGAGGTTGTCGATGTTGATGGAAGGTGGAGTCTCTACGTCCTGGCCCAAAACTTTGATCTTCTTGATGCTGATCGTCAGTCCAAACTCCTTGCAGGCCAGGGAGAACCGATATACAAACTGCTGCAAGTGAATTTCATTATGGGATGTCAGCACAGCGTCATCAGCAAACAGCAACTCACAGACTAGGAACTGACTCATTTTGGTCTTGGTGTGCAGTCTTGCCATGATGAACAGCTTGTCATCAGCTCTGGTATGCAGGTGGACACCCCCATCTGAGTCACTGAAAGTGTACAATAGCAGCATGGAGAAGAGTATGCTAATTGTAAAGGATGTGAGCTGTGAGGAGGTTATAAGGAGGCTTCCAGGGGACTTGGATAGGATAAGTGAATGAAATGACAGATGGAATATAATATGAAGAAGTGTGAAGTTATCCACTTTGGTAGAATAAACAGAAAGACAGAGTATTTCTTAAATGGTGAGAGTTTGGGAAGTGTTGATGTCCAAAGGGACCTGGGTGTCCTTGTTCATGAGACACTAAAAGCTCGCATGCAGGTGCAGCAATCAATTAGGAAGGCAAATGGTATGTTGGCCTGAACACGAGGGGTCATGAGTACAGGAATAAAGATGTCTTTCTGCAATTGTATAGAGCCTTGGTGAGACCGCGCTGGAGTATTGTGTCCAGTTTTGGCTTCCTTATCTAAGGAAGGATATACATTCCATAGAGGGAGTGCAATGGAGGGTCACCAGACTAATCCCTGGGATGAGGAAACTGGACTTGCATTCCTTAAAGTTTCATTTAAAAGGCCATTTAAAACTGAGATAGGGTGGAAGTTCTTCACTCAGAGGGTGGTGAATCTTTGGAATTCTCTACCACAGGGGTCTGTGGCAGCTCAGTCTTTGAGCATGTTCAAGACAGAAATTGATAGAAACCTTGATACTCATGACATCAAGGGATATGGGGATAGCATGGGAAAGGGGCGTTGAGGCAGATGATCAGCCATGATCTAATCGAATGGCAGAGCAGGCTCGACGGGCTAAATGGCCTCCTCCTATGTTCCTCTGTTTCTAAGAGAGTTGTCACCAGGACACAGCCCTGCTTTACCCCACTGCTGATCTTGAAAGCATCTGATGTTGCTCCATGGTAACTGATGGAACTGTGCATGTTCTCGTGGAAAGAAGAGATGATGCCCAAGAGTTCAGGAGGGCAGCCTATGTTCCATCGCAGCTTGAAGAGTCCGTCTCTGCTGACAAGATCAAAGGCCTTGGTGATGTCTATAAAGACAATGTAGAGTGGTCTGTACTGTTCACAGTACTTCTCCTGTAACTGCCGAAGTGAGACAATCATGTCGACTGTCGATCTACCAGATCTGAAGCTGCACTGAGACTCAGCATAGATGTGTGATGCCAGGGTCTGCAATCTGGTCAGAGCAATGTGAGCAAAGACCTTCCCCACAATACTTAGCAAGGAGATGCCTCGGTAATTGCTGCAGTCACTGTGATTCCTATATTTTTGTACAAGGTGACAATGTTTGCATCACGCATGTTTTCAGGCGCAGATCTCTCCTTCCAACAGAGGCACAGAAGTTCATGGAGATGCTACAACTGTGCCGCTTTTCCGCTTTTGATGATTCCAGGTGGTATACCATCATTTCCCGGGGCTTTATCACTGGCAAGACGGTCAATGGCATTGTTGAGCTCTATTATAGTGGACTCACTGTCCAACTCCTCCATGACAGGGAAGTCTGGAATGGTGCTGAGAGCTACTTCAATGACAATGTTCTCCGTTATGTAGAGTTCAAGGTAATGCTCCACTCACCTTTCCATCTGCTTGTTAGGTTCAGTGATGATTGTCCCTGTCTTTGTCTTCAAAGGTGCTGATTTAGTTACTGCTGGGCCGGTTGCTTCCATAATTTTTTTTTTATTCATTCATGTGATGTGGTCATCACTGGCTAAGCCAGCATTTATTGCCCATCCCTCATTTCCCATGAGAAGGTGGTGGTGAGCTGCCTTCTTGAACCGCTGCAGTCTATGTGAGGTAGATACACCCACAGTGCTGTTAGGAAGGGAGTTGCAGGATTTTGACCCAGCGACAGTGAAGGAAAGGCGATATAGTTCCAAGTCACGATAGTGTGTGGCTTGGAGGGGAACTTGCAGGTGGTGGTGTTCCCATGAATTTGCTGCCCTTGTCCTTCTAGTTGGTAGAGGTTGCGGGTATGGAAGGTGCTGTCTAAGGAACCTTGGTGTGTTGAATTCCTTCATATGTCCCTCCAGCATCCCCCAGATTCAGCGGCAGATTGAATACTGTTGCAGTGTTTTAACCAGTATTGATTGGTGCAGTGCCGAGCAGTCTGCAGAGACTTGTTTCTGGTAGTTCTGAGAGTGTCGAGAGTTTGTCTGCTGGGGACTGGTTTGTAGTTCATGAGGGCTCTCTTCTTAGTTACAGTAACTGACTCCATTTCAGTCCAATAAGCCTCAAACCATTCAGCATTCCTCCCATCTCTTTTCCCGTGCAGAGTTATAGATGGTGGCGTGCAGATGATTCCACTTTGACACCGCACTGACGCCTTGGGTGTTTTCTGAAAGAGCCTGATCAATGATGTTGAGGAACTCCTGAGTCCTTTCTGGATCAGTGGTTCGGCAAGTGTTGATCCATGAAGGACCTTTCTTCTTGGATGGGTGAAGCTTCCTCGGCTGAAGCCTGACCTTGCTACGCACCAGGGTGTGGTCAGTGTCACAGACAGCGCTGTGATAGCTGTGAGTGATGAGGACACTGATGAGGGTGGTACATCTGGTGATGTTAAGTTCTAGCTGGTGCCAGTGGCGTGATCTTGGATTGCTCCAGGACACCTTGTGGCACAGCTTGAACTGGAAGTAGCTGGTTGTCACACAGAGTCCATGGTGACAGCATAGATCCAGCAACCTCTGTCCATTTTTGATCATCTTGCCAATCCCCTGGTGCCCTATGCTCGTTGGCCAAGCTATAGTCAGTACCCACACTTGCGTTGAAATCTCCGAGAAGATACAATCCCTCAGTGCTGGGAATTCTACTGATGGCAGCGTCAAGTGTCTCATAGAATTGATCCTTGACATCTGGGGTGGAGGTGAGTGTCGGGACATAGATGCACATGAGATTAACTGGGCCCGCGCTTGTTGACAAGTGAAGAGTATGAAGTCTCTCTGAGCCTACTGTGGGTGGTTCACTCATCACATGTAGCGTGTTTTTTACTGTGAAACCCATGAGTTGACTCTTGGGCTTTCCCCTGCCAGAAGAAGGTGCAGTGTTTCTCTTTGAGGGATCCACTTTGAACGAGTCTAGTTTCTTGCAGCACAGCAATGTTCACATTGAGCCTTGTGAGTTCCTTGTCGATCACAGCTGTCTTGTGTGTGTCATCAACCTGCAGAAGGTTGTCAGTAAGGCCATGGTCCTCACATTCCAGCTTGCGATGCGAAGGACTGGTGTCTTCTTTGTTAAGTTTGTCTTGCCTGGTGCATAGATTATCGAACTGCCTGTTGAGAGATGAGTCTCTGAGCTCCAAGCACCCATTGAAGCAAGTAGGTCGTGGCAGGACAGCAGTTAACTGAGTGAGTGGTAGCTATCCAATGAGACATGATGATCTCTCCCTCTGTCAGAAGTAACCCCTGGTGCTCATACTCTGCACCAATTGAGTGAGAGCTTACAATCAGCAACTGTTTATTCCCGTGTTGTGCTAATGTTTAACCACAAAGCTGGAGTGTCCTCTCCAGGGCACAGGCCTGGGCAAATAGTATGGAGACACTGAGCATCAGGACACCCTCTCAGCATTGCGAGTATTGTCCAAAGGAAAGGAAAAAAACAGTACTGTTTGGTATTGCTCTGCTGGAGGAGTTGCTGGAAAACTACCTGATAAGTAACAGGTAACTGCCTAAGGGACTCCAATCCAGATTTACTGTCCAGGTTTACTCCCTCTGCCTTCTTCTCTCTCAAGCCATCCACAGGGAAGTGAGATTTTTTGCCCATAGCTGGGGCTCTGTTTCTTGGCATCAGGATGGAACCACATGCCAGTGGGCCTGCATGACATGCACAAGGATATCACACATTGCCCCATCCCTGTGACAGCTCAGACAGATACCCTGATGATAATGCACCCCACAGGAACATCACAAACAGCCCCCTCCCGAGGACAGCTCAGGGTCAGACACTGCACACACTGCAGCAACAGTGACATTACTGTATTAGTCCCTCCATTCTGAAAAACAAGCATTCACCCTACTTTATGTTTTCTGTCCCTCAGCCAATTTTGTATCTACGCTGCCACTGCCTCTTTAATCCCATCTGCTCGAATTTTGTTAACAAGTCTATTTTATGGCACTTTTTTAAACACAATTTTGAAGTCCAGACGCACACCATCAACCTCACCACCCAGGTCAACTCTCTGTGAAACTTCATCAAAGAAATTAATTAATTATTTCAGACACAATCTTCTGTTAACCAATTTGTCCTGGCTGTCATTTATTAGCCCATGTTCTACCAAGTGACAGTTAATTTTCTCCTGGATATTTGTCTCTAAAAGTTTCCCCACCACCGACATTAGACTAACTGGTCTTTAGTTCCTTGGTTTATCTCTCTTTTTAAACAGGGCTATAAAATTAGCAATCCTTGCAGACTTATCTTTCAGTTCTGGAAAGTCTATTGTGGACAATCTCTTTGGGCATGACTTTAACCAATTAAAGCAACAGGATACTAGATTAGTAAGTCCAGAACTTTTATTGAGAGTAAAATAGTGCTTAATAATTGAAAGCAAAATTATCTTTAACAAACTTGGACAATATAACTTTACAGCTCGAGCAGGTGTGTGGACTAGTCGAGCTTGGTCTCAGAGTGTCACGGTCCTCTTTGTCCAGTCTTGATCCCTCATCAGGTGGAAAACTTGGTTGATGATCTGAGCCTTTACCCCTGAGATCTTCTAGCGTTCCTGCGCACAGAAACCTTACAAAATCCCTACTTTTAACCCCTGGATTGCCATCACACCACCTTGCAAAATAATATTTGGTCCGAGCTGTTGCTAGGTACATTTAATAAGTTCTTAATTATGTCTTCCACTAACAGTCACCTGTCCTCAGAATCTCAGACATGAGTACAATGGAGTGGTTTCACACTGTCTCCCAATCTGATCTGAAACAAGTTTCCTATTAATTAAATCGAGACTCTTGACGGTCACGATGTACCAGACCATGGGTTTTATCAGGGGTCTGAGAAAGGTCCATTGTTTGAATACGTTTCGCTGAAACTGCCCTTTCCCACACAGACACAGAAACTCACAGTAATTAGATTGAACTAACTTTAAATGAAAACCCATTCTCTCTAAAATGTTTATTGATTCATTATTTATAACTCAATCAAGGTTCATTACCTTTACAAACATCTGTTTCATGATGGGTAGCTACTCATTAATTTTGCAGGATATAAACGTTAGTACTGAACACAAAATGGCACCTTTGGTCATGTGTTAATTGTAAAATGGCTTCCTTGACCTTATTAGTTATTACAACAGATACATTATAAAAATGGTCAAGTTAAACTGAGATCGAACTACCTAAGCTTACCTGCATCCTCCAGTCCTCTGGCATCATTCCCATATTCAAGGAGGATTGAAAGATTGTGGTTTGAGTCTCTGCTATTTCCACCCTTACTTCCCTCAGCAACCCAGGATGCAGCCCATCCAGACCGGGTGACTTTTCTACTGTGAGCACTGCTAACCTTGTAATTGTCTCCTCTTTATCTATTTTCATCCCCTCCAATTTCTCCACAACCTCCTCCTTTACTGTGACATTTGCACAATCTGCTTGTTTTGTGATGACAGATGAAATGTACTTAATTAGTACCTCAGTTACAACCTCTGCCTCCACAGGATCTCCTAATTGACCCACCCTTTCTTTGCCTGTCCATATGTTGGTAAAAGACTTCAGTGTTCCCAGTTATGTGACCTGCTAATCTTTTCTCATACATTCTCTTGCTGATCTCATTTCCTTTTTCAGCTCTCCTCTGTACTTTCTGTATTCTGCTTGTTTCTCCTGCATATGAATCCTCACATGATTTCGATATTAATGGTTTATGAACTATTTTGTTGAAGGATTGAGTTTTGTAAATTTCTCCCGAGCTCCCCTCATGGTCAGGCAGAAAGTTTAACTGCTGTGTTTTCAAACAGCAACAGCTTTATTTGAAAAGCCATTGGGACAGGATTCCGGGTTTTAATCCATCACAAATCTGGTTCTGATGTCTTGTGGCTCCAGCTGTCACATGACCTGTCAGAGGATGACCTCATAATTGACCCAGGCATGGAGCTGTGGGTTGATGTTTAAATTGTTTCAAAATAATTTTCAAGAAGGACAATCAAAATGAATCGATATATAAAAGGTAGATTTTGTGAATTTGTGCTCCCAGTGGAAATTCCTGCAGAGTCTGCTGGTTTTCATATCCCCAATTTCCCACAGGAAGCTCTGTGCTCGGAGTCTGTATTCCTTACATCAACATTATACAGAATCATTTCATGGGAGACCCCAGTGTGAATTGTAGACAGGTGGGTCAGTTTTAACTTTCAAAGTAACACAGGAGCAAAATACTGCAGATACTGGAAATCTGAAATAAAAACAGAAAATGCTGGAAATACTCAGCAGGTCTGGCAGCATCTGTGGAGAGAGAAACAGAGTTAACGTTTCAGATCTGTGATCTTTCATCAGAACTGGGCTGAAATTGTCTGAGGGACTGCGATTGTGGAATCAATTTCAGGGTCAAAGACATTGTACTCTGTCAGGATGGGAAGATGGTGATTATTAAGTATGGTGCAAAAATATAGATGCTTTTACATTATTTGAATCAACATTGATTTAAACTTTGTGCTCATGAATCCTATCTTTTGATCAAAATGACACTGATAACAATGGAAAAAGCAACACATGCATTTCACGACCACAGGACTTTGTAAAGCCTTTTACAGCCAATGAAGGACTTTCCAAGTGTTGTCACTGTACAGTACAATACAATACCCGACAATAAGGATATTTCACATTCGAGTCACACAAGTGCCAGGCAATGACCATCTCAAACAAGAGAGAATCTAACCATCTCCCCTTGACGTTCAACAGCATTACGTTTGCTGAATCTCCCACTATCAACATCCTGGGCGTTACCATTGACCAGAAACTGAACTGCAGTAGCCATATAAATATCATGGCTACAAGAGCAGGTCAGAGACTAGGAATCCTGCGGCGAGTAACTCACCTCCTGACTCCCCAAAGCCTGTCCACTATCTACAAGGCACAAGTCAGGAGTGTGATGGAATACTCTCCACTTGCCTGGATAGGTGCAGCTCCAACAACACTTCAGAAGCTCAACGCCATCTGGGACAAAGCAGCCCACTTGATTGGCACCTCATTCACAATGTTCACTCTCTCCATCACCGATGCACTGTGGTAGCAGCGTGCACCATCCACAAGATGCACTGCAGCAAGGCAGCAAGCCTCCTTCGACAGCACCTTCCAAACCCGTGACTTCTACTACCTAGAAGGACAAGGGCAGCAGATGCATGGGAACACCACCACCTGCAAGTTCCCCTCTGAGCCATACAACATCCTGAATTGGAAATATATCACTGTTCTCTTCCTTTTGATGGGTCAAAATCCTGGAACTCCCTTCCGAGCAGCATCACATCGACTGCAGTGGTTCAAGAAGGCAGCTCACCACCACTTTCTCCAGGGAATTAGGGATGGGCAATAAATAAAAATAAAATCAATAAAAAAGACAATAATTCCCAAAAGTAGAAAATACATATGAAAATGAAAATATAATAAAGCACAGTCAGCATGGATTTCACAAAGAAAGACTTGATTAACCTTATCTTTGAAGAATCAACAGCAAGAGTAATACAGCAGATGGAGAAGAGTTTAAGTTAATAAAGCCTCATCCTTTTTTGTGTTTAAACCAACAAATTGTGGGTGAACAGACAAGCACACTAACTGACAGAGCAGCATGTTGTGCTTTCTAAATTACCCTGAAGCAGGGTGTTAATGAGTTAAATCTTCAAGTTGCTGCAACCAGAATAGCCATTGTCCACTATCAGTTTTACTGTTATAAATAAAGATGGAACATTCATTGTGAATCTATAGAAACAGTCTGGTCCTGCACACTGCAGACACATCCACGTCATCACCAACCAACTCGCCTATAATTGATGCAGTTATTTGACTTTTCCCCATTAGCTCCATGGAATTAATTTTAAAAGATTTTAATTCTAAGAAGTTTTGTTAATATTCAGCCCTTGAGAAGAAACCATTCCCTGGCCACAGTGGAGAAAGCATTGAATATAAAACAGTAGACGACCAGGTAACACAGTGAAAGCTTATCAGCTAATCTAGAATTGCTTAGTATTCTTACTTTTGCTCTTGCTATTCGGTTTTTCATCCTTTTCAGCTCCTGACTGTGGATATTATTGTGATTCAATGTGAAAAGATGCACTGTGTCTCAGCCCCGTTATATTGACACTTTCTCTGTCCAGTGCTGTACACACTCAGATACTGACAGTGTCTCTCCCTCCCTCAACTTTCCAGCCCTGACGGTGCAGAAAGCGCTGTTCAAAGTTACACATTCTGACTGTTTGCAGTTGATTAGTGAGAGATTATTAACGTATCCTTCTGCAGCGCTGCCTCGGTTAATAACAGCAGATCGAAGTCACATTTCAGATACAGAAACAGACGCATCAATTATTCACTCTTTCCCAGAGTGAGTGAGGCCGGGACAAGCAGCAACATTCCAGCCCCACACTCTGCAATTACCCAGCACCAGCGGAAAGCAGTGAATACAGATTCAATCAGTGGGTTAATGTCCATTACAGGGATGCAAGATTCCACGGCCCAGGACAAACATCCCCATACACCGAGAACAAGCTCAGGAAAACCCGGGGGAGTTAATATCCCAGTCACTGAGCATTCCAGTAACATTGAACAAGTTACTGAATTGAGTGAACTTTCAAAGTACAGAAGTGATGACGAGGTCAAAAAGGTCTGAACAGTTGAGGTGACTGAGCGGTTTCAGCTTCTCTGTTCAGGTTGCAGCTTTAACTGGAGGCATGTGTTTAAATCCCACTTCTGACAACTTGATTTTCAGTTACTTTACAGAGCTTCCTTGAAGGTTTGAGGTGGAGTAAATACTGAAGAACTGTTTCTAACTGCTGAACGGTCCATAACGAAAGTTACAGATTTAAGGTGACTCACAAAACCAGAAGGAACTTGAGGAAAAATTCCTTTCTGCAATGTGTGGTTAGGATTTCAGTTATGTGGATAGATTGGAGAAGCTGGGGTTGTTCTCCTTAGAGAGGAGATTTGATAGAGGTGTTCACAATCATGAGGGGTCGTGACAGACCAGATAGAGAGAAACTGTTGGTAGAAGGATTGAGACTCAGGTAAAAGCTGTGGCTCAGTTGGTCACACACACCTCTAAATCACAAGCTTCTGGGTTCAGATTTCACAGCTGACACTCCAGTGCAGCACTGAGGGTGTTGAAGGTGCTGCCTTTCAGGTGTGATGTTAAACCAAGACCTGGTCTGCATGTTTGGGTGAATGTAAAAGATCCCATGCTGCATTTTCAAACAAGTGAAGAGCAAAAGTTGCAGGTTCCAGGATTTAGATGTTTCAGTAAGAACAGAGAAGATGGTAAAATAGGGGGGGGGGGGGGGGGTGTGGCATTGTTAATCAAGGAGAGTATTCCAGCGACAGAAAGGACGTTTGAGGACTCGTCTACTGAGGTAGTATGGGCCGAGGTTAGAAACAGGAGAGGTGAGGTCACCGTGTTGGGAGTCTTTTATAGACCTCCAAATAGTTCCAGAGATGCAGAGGAAAGGATAGCGAAGATGATTCTCGACAGGGGCAAGAGTAACAGGGTAGTTGTTATGGGGGACTTTAACTTTCCAAATATCGACTGGAAATACTATAGTTCGAGGACTTTAGATGGGTCAGTTTTTGTCCAGTGTGTGCAGGAGGGTTTTCAGACACAGTATGTAGACAGGCCAACCAGGGGCAATGCCACATTGGATTTGGTACTGGGTAATGAACCCGGCTAGGTGTTAGATTTAGATGTTGGTGAGCACTTTGGTGATAGTGATCACAATTCGGTTAGGTTTACCTTAGCGATGGGCAGGGACAGGTATATACCGCAGGGTAAAAATTATAGCTGGGGAAAGGAAATTATGATGCGATTAGGCAAGATTTAGGATGCGTAGGATGGGGAAGGAAACTGCAGGGGATGGGAACAATCGAAATGTGGAGCTTATTCAAGGAGCAGCTACTGCGTGTCCTTGATAAGTATGTACCTGTCAGGCAGGGAGGAAGTTGTCGAGCAAGGGAGCCGTGGTTTACGAAAGAAGTTGAAGCACTTGTCAAGAGAAAGAAGAAGGCTTATGTTCGGATGAGACGTGAAGGCTCAGTTAGGGCGCTTGAGAGTTACAAGCTAGCCAGGAAGGATCTAAAGGGAGAGCTAAGAAGAGCAAGGAGAGGACACGAGAAGTCATTGGCGGATAGGATCAGGGAAAACCCTAAGGCTTTCTATAGGTATATCAGGAATAAAAGAATGACTAGAGTTAGATTAGGGCCATTCAAGGATAGTGGTGGGAAGTTGTGTGTGGAATCAGAGGAGGTCGGGGAAGTGTTAAATGAATATTTTGCGTCAGTATTTACAGTAGAGAAAGAAAATGTTGTCGAGGAAAATACTGAGATTCAAGCTACTAGGCTAGATGGGATTGAGGTTCACAAGGAGGAGGTGTTAGCAATTTTGGAAAGTGTGAAAATAGATAAGTCCCCTGGGCCAGATGGGATTTATCCTAGGATTCTCTGGGAAGCTAGGGAGGAGATTGCAGAGCCTTTGTCCTTGATCTTTATGTCGTCATTGTCGACAGGGATAGTGCCGGAAGACTGGAGGATAGCAAATGTTGTCCCCTTGTTCAAGAAGGGGAGTAGAGACAGCCCTGGTAATTATAGACCTGTGAGCCTTACTTCGGTTGTGGGTAAAATGTTGGAAAAGGTTATAAGAGACAGGATTTATAATCATCTTGAAAAGAGTAAGTTCATTATCGATAGTCAGCACGGTTTTGTGACGGGTAGGTCGTGCCTCACAAACCTTATTGAGTTTTTCGAGAAGGTGACCAAACAGGTGGATGAGGGTAAAGCAGTGGATGTGGTGTATATGGATTTCAGTAAGGCGTTTGATAAAGTTCCCCATGGTAGGCTATTGCAGAAAATACGGAAGTATGGAGTTGAAGGTGATTTAGAGCTTTGGATCAGAAATTGGCTAGCTGAAAGAAGACAGAGGGTGGTGGTTGAAGGCAAATGTTCATCCTGGAGTTTAGTTACTAGTGGTGTACCGCAAGGATCTGTTTTGGGGCCACTGCTGTTTGTCATTTTTATAAATGACCTGGAAGGGGGTGTAGAAGGGTGGGTTCGTAAATTTGCGGATGACACTAAGGTCGGTGGAGTTGTGGATAGTGCCGAAGGATGTTGTAGGGTTCAGAGGGACATAGATAGGCTGCAGAGCTGGGCTGAGAGATGGGAAATGGAGTTTAATGCGAAAAAGTGCGAGGTGATTCACTTTGGAAGGAGTAACAGGAATGCAGAGTACTGGGCTAATGGGAAGATTCTTGGTAGTGTCGATGAACAGAGAGATCTTGGTGTCCAGGTGCATAAATCCCTGAAGGTTGCTACCCAGGTTAATAGGGCTGTTAAGAAGGCATATGGTGTGTTAGCTGTTATTAGTAGGGGGATCGAGTTTCGGAGCCACGAGGTCATGCTGCAGCTGTACAAAGCTCTGGTGAGACCGCACCTGGAGTATTGCGTGCAGTTCTGGTCACCGCATTATAGGAAGGATGTGGAAGCTATGGAAAAGGTGCAGAGGAGATTTACTAGGATGTTGCCTGGTATGGAGGGAAGGTCTTACGAGGAAAGGCTGAGGGACTTGAGGTTGTTTTCGTTAGAGAGGAGGAGGAGAGGTGACTTAATAGAGACATATAAGATAATCAGAGGGTTAGATAGGGTGGATAGTGAGAGTCTTTTTCCTCGGATGGTGATGGCAAACACGAGGGGACATAGCTTTAAGTTGAGGGGTCTTAGATATAGGACAGATGTCAGAGGTAGTTTCTTTACTCAGAGAGTAGTAGGGGCGTGGAACGCCCTGCCTGCAACAGTAGTAGACACGCCAACTTTAAGGGCATTTAAGTGGTCATTGGATGGACATATGGATGAAAATGGAATAGTGTAGGTCAGATGGTTTCACAGGTCGGCGCAACATCGAGGGTCGAAGGACCTGTACTGTGCTGTAATGTTCTAATTCTAATTCTAATTCTAATTCTAATTATCCCTGGTGTTATGATCAATATTTTCCCCTCAATCAGATCAGTTGGTCATTATCACATTGCTGTTTGTGGGTATTAGCTGCTGCATTTCTGACATTACAACAGTGATTACACTTCAAAAGTATTTCATTGTTTACAAAGTGCTTTGATATGTCCAGTGGTCTTGAAAGGTGTTATATAAATGCAAGTCCTTTCTTTCTTTATCACAACACATTGCTGTGTAAAAAATGGTTCTTCATGTCACCTCTGGTTCTTCTTCCAATCACCTGATATCTGTGTCCTCTGCTTACTGACCCTTTTACCACTGGAAGCAGTTTCGCCTTATTTAAAATGATTTTGAACAAATGTGTCAAATCTCTTCTGACCTTTCTCTGCTGCAAGGAGAACAACCCCAGCTTCTCCAATCTCTCCACATCACTGAAATCCCTCACCCTGCTACCATTGTGGTAAATCTCTTTTTTATTTTTTCATGGGATGTGGGCATTGCTGGCAAAGCCAGCATTTATTGCCCATCCCTAATTTCCATTGGGAAGGTGGTGGTGAGCCGCCTTTTTGAGCCATTGCAATACGTGCTGTTAGGAAGGGAGTTCCAGGATGTTGATCCAGTGACAGTGAAGGAATCATGATATAGTTCCAAGACAGGATGGTGTGCAGCTTGGAGGGGAACTTGCAGATGGTAGTGTTGCCATTCACCCAATGTCCTTCCTGGTGGTCGAGGTAGTGGTGGATGGAGTGCTGATCAAGTGAGCTGCTTTGTCCTGGATGGTGTTGAGCTTCTTTGGTGTTGTTGGAGCTGCACTCATCCAGGCAAGTGAGGAGCCTTTCATCACACTCCTGACTTGTGTCTTGGAGATGGTGGACAGGAGGTAAGTGATTCACAGTAGAATTCCCAGCCTCTGACCTGCTCTTGAAGCTGTGGTATTTATATGGCTGTTCCAATTCAGTTTCTGTTCATTGGCAAACCCCAGGATGTTGATAGTGAGGGATTCAGCAATGATAATGCCATTGAATGTCAAGGGGAGATAGTTAGATTCTCTCTTGTTGGAGATGATAATTTTGGGAATTGATAGGAAGCTGCTTCATGGTTGGTGGAACAAACGCCCGCCATTGGGGTGGAGCCAACAGCTGCATCCGTCCAATAACAGACAGAGTGGAAGTACTGTATCAGGCCTTGTTAGCTCAGTTGGTGGAGCATGAGACTTTTAATCCCAGGGTCTTCGATTTGAGACCCATGTTGTGTGGTTGTTCTTCCCTTTTTCAGACTTCGTCAGCAGAGAGTTCAAGGAGTGTGTCTGGTCCATTTCCCACACATCTGCCCTCCCCTCTTCCCATCCCTCCCTGAAACGCCACAGGTTTCCCCTTGTCCTTACTTTCCACCCACCTGCCTCCACATCCAAAGGATTATCCTCCGCCATTTCCACCACCTCCAGCGTGATGCCACCACCAAATGCATCTTCCCCTCCCCTGTCAGCATTCTGAAAGGATCGTTCCCTCCGCAACACTCTGGTCCACTCCTCCATTAACCCCAAGACCTCGTCCCCTTCCCACGGCACCTTCCCATTCAATCGCAGGAAGTGCAATAGCTTCCCTTTTACCTCCTCTCTCCTCACTATCCAAGGCCCCAAACACCCCTTTCAGGTGAAGCAGCGATTTACTTGTACTTCTTTCAATTTAGTGTACTGTATTTTCTGTTCACAATGCGGTCTTCTCTAAAGTGGGGAGACCAAACGCAGATTAGCTGACCGCTTTGTAGAACACCTCCACTCAGTCCGAAAGCATGACCCTGAGCTTCTGGTTGCTTGCCATTTCAACACTTCCCCCTGCTCTCATGTCAACATTTCTGTCTTTGGCCTGCTCCAGTGTTCCAGTGAACATCAACGCAAGCTCGAGGAACAGCACCTGATCTTTCGATTCGTCACTCTACAGCCTTGTGGACCGAACCTTGAGTTCAATAACTTCAGAACATGACTGGTGTCAGGAAAACCCCCCCACCCCACCTGCCAAGACTGAGGCGCACATGATTTTTGCCACATGAACATTAAAACTTAAAATTGCAAGCGCCTGACGGGAAAGAAATTTGCATAGTAACAAACAGTATTGAAACAAAGGGACGCAGTCTTTTGCTTCCCCAATACACAGCAGAAGTGGTCAGACCAGTTTTAGTCACATGACTAGTTGGCTGTTGGTTTTTTGAACTTGCCACAGATTTGAACTCAGAACACCATGTGCTCCCGGATGGGGCAGACCCTCTCCAGTCCTGCCTGCCTCCATCTCTTTCCCACAGGACTGAACCTTGTGAAAACATGTGAATCTCAAAGAGAGAAAAGTCTCCAACATGTACAAGGTTTAAGTAGAATACTGGGCCCTACGAAATGCAAGAATTACCTACAAAAGTGCTATACCGTGAGCTCGAAGCACAGTAACAAGATATTGCCTCAAACTGTTCCACTTTATCTTTTATTTTTTCTGTCCCCGCTGCATCTGTATATCATGTGTGCATGCTAGCATGGGTACATCGTATGTTTGTAGGCCTGAACCATATTAAAGTTTAAGCAAGTTTAATAAGTTTCACTTTTCTTCTTTAAACCAAAGAAAGCCTGTTTGTGTTCATTTCTTTGCATTATAATTGGAAAGCTGTGAACAAGGATTCACAAAAGGGGGAGCACAAAACACAGTGTGTTTAAAACCATGTGCCTGTTTTTCATATAGTCAGAGCTGCTCATTATTCTGCTATTAACACTCTCTCTGGACAAATGCTATGTCTTTGACCACAAACATTAACGGACTCTTTGCCTTTGTCCCAGGACAACTTTGTTATTTAATCTTTCCTGCCCTCTGCCCTATCAAACACCTTCCCCTTTGTTCTCTCCCACAGGCCCCTCTCCTTCACTTGTTTAAAACCCAATTCTTTTCTAACCTTTGCCAGTTCTGATGAAAGGTCACAGACTTGAAACTTTAACTCTGTTTCTCTCTCCACAGATGCTGCCAGACCTGCTGAGTATTTCCAGCACCTTTGTTTTTATTTCAGATTTCCAGCATATGCAGTATTTTGCTTTTACTATATCAGAAAGTCTCTCCTTGATTCAGGACTCTTATGTCTCTCCAGCGTCTCGTTGCTAAAGATTGAACTTTATCTCATTTCACTCTCAGCTCTGGGTAGGTGTGGATCAGTGGGACTTCTGGCTGTCTCCTGCTTCACATTCCATCAGTGCTGAGAAAACAATGGGAAATATTACTCATGTTGTGTTCTGTAAATTTTGACAAACACTTGAATGTAAATATTGTCTTCCAAAGCAATGAGCGAAGGCTGGTTTTAGTGTGTGGCTGAAATAGATCAGCTGGATTTGCATTGCACTAAAAATCGCAGTTCTTGGTTCAATCCCAGGTTTTGGCACTTTCAACCTCTCCTGTGTCTTTTTCTTTGGCTCCAATTGTCAAGCTGCATGATTTACTCTGAAATTAGCACCAGAGAATCAAGGCACCAGCGAGCATGAGGAGCTGAAATTAGCACAGATCGAAACCACTTAATACTTCTGACTGAAGATGGTTGCAAATGCTTCAGTTTTGCCTTTTGCACTGACGTGCTCGGCTCCACCATCATTGAGGATGTGGGTGTTTTTGGAGCCTCATCATCTGGTTAGTTATTAAATTATCCACCACCATTCACGACTGGATGTGGCAGGACTGTGGAGCTGTGATCTGATCCTGAGGGAGATATCCGTGCGTGGAGTGGCAGGATGTATGGAGAGTGATCCTGAAGAGGGTGTCCGAGCCTGGAGTGGAAGCTTTCTGTGGAGGTGCAGGAGTAGGCCATTCAGCCCCAGTGTTTTATAAAGGTTTAGTATAACTTATTTGCTTTTACTCTATGCCTCTATGAATAAAGCCAAGTGTCCTGTTTGCTTTTAGCAACATTTTCAAACCTTCTAAGATTGGTGCACATTGTCTCATTCTTCCTCCCAAACTTTATCACTTTACACTTCTCTGTGTAAAATTTTATCTGCCATGTGAAAGCCCATTTTGACAGTTTTTTTATCTTCTCCTGAAGTGTGTTACTGTCACTGGCATAAGACGAAATTCCCCAGCATTCTCTGATGCTATCTCCATGGAAAGAGCAATCTTACACGCCAGCTGAAATGTAGGATTTTGCGTGTTTAGTATCTTTTCTCATCCACCAATATAAGCACAAATCTGTCTCATAATGTACGGTCTAAGAATGTGCCAAAGTTGCAATGTAGTGATAAATTCTTCATGCCACAATGTACTCACCAACTATTTCACTACTTTTCTGCTTTCTGGTTCCAAATTTCTAGCTTGCCGTGATCTCTAGTGGCTTCGGGTTAAAATGTTCCTCCAACTTGGTGATGATTGTTTTGAATTCACATCTTTTGCCTTGATGGGAGCAGGAAGATTTGTTAGCATGTCATGCACTTCCAGGATAATTTACATTCGCAAAATTACTTTCTTGCCCTCAAGATTTGCCTTATTCTGAGTCTTGACCTCTTCACTTTCACCTTCAAGTTCCAAAATGTTATTAGCTCTGAAAAACATGTCCATTCTTTCAATCTATGAACTGAATGGTTCTCGAGCCCTCTCATAAGTTCCAAGTCTTCTGATGTATTCCTTGGGTGCAACCATATTGTCCCAAATAATCACTTTGAATCTGATGCACACTAAGACCCTGCGATAAAGGCCTGCTCATTTATGAAATTGAAACCCGACCCGGTCCGACCTGACCACATCCAACCTGAACCTGACCCGGGCCCGAGTCCTTTGATTTTTTTCCCGCACCCGACCTGAACCGACCCGACCCGACCCGACTACCATAATAAAGTTAATTATAACAAACATACCTTGTCCAAATGTTGTGATCCTCCATTCCGAAAGCTGGCTATTCCTGCGGAATCATGCAGAAGTTCCCTCCCTGAGCAAGGCAGCACTGTGTCGGCCTCCAGCCCGACCCGTCACGAACCCGAATGCCGGACACGGAAGAGAGACCCGACCCGAACCCGACACATGTCATCGGGTCTGGTCGGAGTCGGGTCGGGTAGCCATGCTTTACCCTAGGGCATCTCATTCAACTGAGGAGACAGTCTGTAGCACAGGCTTCACACAATCCACCCAAAATCTCCACCATCTGAGCAGGTAGGTCACCAGGAGCTGGCTGTTCTTGTTCACTGCAGTCCCTGCTGCTGTTTGCTGCCTGTATTTACAGACTTTTATCTCATCCTCATCACCATTTTCTCCAATATATTCAGGGGGCATCAGCAGAGAAAATGGACATCAAATGCGACAAGTGCAAGGAAATGTTTATTTACAATATTACATCATAAACATAATATACAAAAACATTACACGTGTGAAACACGTCCCGATCAAGATGTGTCTGAATAAATGGATCCCCTCACAATAAACACTGTCACCTTTCAATGTTTAGCGGACGAGTGTGAGGGCCAGATGTGTGTGATTCCCACAGTAATGTGTTTGTTCAAAGTTCAGGAAAAGATGGAGATATGAATAATTTACAGGGAAATCTTTGAAGCATATCTCCATGTCTCTCACTCACAAAGATCTGCAAACTTGTGGATTCAGAAAGAACCCAGAGACAGATAGTCCTGCAATAACCTGTAACTCCAGGAAAGGATGTGTTTGAGATTTTGCCCTGTAGCTTAGTTGGTTAAAGCCTCTGTCTAATAAACAGCAGAACCTCACTTCAAACCCCAACAAAGCCTCACTGCAGTGAAGAAATGGAAAGTTATGATTTAAAGATTACTCTGTCAATCATTCACATCTCTGTCTTCCCCTGAACTTTGAGTTCAAATTTGTTTGTGAAGTTGAGTGGCACGTTAAGACAGCACAGTCTTTGTCTTTGTGAAATAAGTGATTTCGGAGTGGCTGTTTGAAACTGCCCCTCCTTGCACAGAAATTCAGTGCAAATACTCAGATCACCCACAATTTCCACGAGAGAAATTTGTTCACAATTGCATTTGACGTGAAACCGCCTCAACATTAATCTCACTGAAGCAGAGTGTGACCATGTTGTATGTTTCAGAGTGTTGGTGCCATTATGTGTCGCCTTTAACCGAGACTGGGACACAGGGCAAGGTTGATCCAAGGTTGGAATATATTATCATTCAGGAGCAAGAAAAATCAAAAGGAACCAAATAAGAAAACCCAGTCTCCAGATTTGAGAATCTGTAGATCCGCTTTGGGAAAGTGAATCAGAGCAGAATGAAGGGTGAACTGTCTGACTGCCCAGAAGAGATGAAGACACAGCTCAGTCAGCACGTTCCCCTGGTTTCTGATGCTGGAACATTCCTCACACAGAAATTATTCAACCCAATGACAAACATTCTTACAGCTGATAATTTATGCTAACGATTGAAGGACTTTCTCATGTGGTTACCTAGTGGTGAGAAGATATTAAACTTAGTTTCAATCAATCCAGCTGTGATGAACTTTGAATTTTTCTGCCTTTTATAAACATTATTTGAAGGGTCTCAGTGACAATGTTCAGTGTTGATGAGAGTGGGGTCTGGGTGAGCAACTGCTGATCGTGACAGGGTCAGGACTGGATGCAGGAAGTTCTCAGACAGTCTGTCTCTCGCTCTCTCTCTGATGGGTTTGAGTTGGTTGACAACTGGCAGCTGTTGGTGTTTCGATAAATGAAGGAAGTTCCCTCTAACCATTTTTTTTGATTCACAGTGTAGTATAAGGATGTAAAGGGTTAATGCTGAAGACAGTGGGATCAACCCCTACCACTGTCAGAGTGATGATGTAACAGTCACATGAGATGAGGTTTGGGAGAAGAGAGAGCAGCACCAAGGATGCTGGCTGAGGAGGCTTGATGAGTGTGTATATAGTACTGTGTAAATTAGAAAAGAGTTCTTAGTTCTTTCAGCAGGAAATGTGTCCAGAAAATATCGAGAAACTCACAATTTTATTATTCAGGAGTCGGAACACAGATATTAACTCCAAGTTACATTTCTGGGTTCATTTAACAAAAAAATTTAGAGAATAATATTGCTCACTGATTGAAATCCCCCAGTGAGGAGACAGTTAAACAGTTGGGACATCCTTCAATCCATGGTTTTGGCAGCATTTGCAACTTTTGCAACTTTTTTTTATCCAGCTTTGATGGACGAGTGAAAAAACTGAAAAAACTGAACAATTCCATTCTTCCTTCTTCTCTTCTTTCTATCAGTTTCTCTTTTCTGTCCCAGATCAATATAATGATGAGAATCCCAATTTAATCTGCTGTTTCTGGTGTTTTATCCATTCCAATTAAAATTCAACATTCCAATCAAATCTATTTGTTGTTCCACAGTGTCTCTCCATGTGTTTTATTCTGTTGTATTCTCTCACAGTCTGTTTGATGATCAATGTTACATCTCACTCTCTGTTCTGGTGAAGATCAGAAGCAGTGATATCTGTTTACACCACCTGACAAGTCGGCTGAGGCTGTGCCTCACTGATCACGTGGAGTTGAAGCAATTCTTCCAGTCAGTTTTCTCAGTTGTCATTTCATGAGAAATTTGAAGTTATCATGACTTCGTCAGTGACCGAATGGTTCAGGTGTCTGAGTGATGTTAATCATGCTGTGATCAAATGATTGTATGTTCCAGTCTTTCCGTGGTGGGTTTTCACACTGAGTAGAAACGTGTTGGACATGGTCTGGAAATGTTTCACACCGCTCCATTCCCAACAGGCCATGACCTGATGTGATGGAAATTTCATTTACTTTCAGAAGCTACATTTCCATCATTGCGCATCTGGCTGCACAGCCAGGATCTGTGTGAAGGTGACGGTTGTGCTTCTATTACTTGCCAGGTGACGAGGTGGCTGCGGGCTTAAGGCGATGAGTTACTAATCCTTTGTGTTGTGCACGCATTGGTTTGAATCCCATCCTTGTCGTTAGTTTATCAACAGCCTGTTGCATTCTTGTTTGCAGCTTCAATGTAATGTCGGCCTGGTAACCTGTTCTTGTCAGTATCTTGACGGTGGTTCCAGAATTGTTTATACTTTATTAAAATTGAGACAGACAATTGGAATTCTTCACCCAAATTGGACTGGAATGAAGATCAAATAGGGATCACAAAACGGAGCAGGATTTTCCCTCCCCTCCTTCCTTCTTTCCATCTTTACTTTCTCTGGATTTACACCAAGTGAAAGACTAACGGGAAAAGCAAATGGCGAGGGAGCAGAAGCAGAACATTATCCTTTGGCAAGAAATTTATTTTCAAATCTTCTTGATAGATTAAGTGAGTGAGCAATGCTTTGGCAGATGGAGTTTAAAATGAGGGGTCATCTAGTACCTACGAAAGATAGATCAGAGTGTTTTTTGTTAAGTGGTGAGATGTTAGAAACTGCGGAGGTGCAGAGACCCGAGTACTGAATCACTAAAGGCTAGTGGACTGGTAGAAAAATAATGTGAAAAGTGAACGGAATATGAAGATTGGAACTCATGTTGCAGTTATATAAAGCTCTGTGCTCCTGAAGTAAATGTCCAAGCCCAGATTGTGGGGAATCTGTGGAGAGTGATTTGTTTTTTATTCATTAATGGGCGCGAGTATCGCTGATAAGGCTGGCATTTATTACCCATCCCTAATTGCCCTTGAGAATGTGGTGGTCAGCTGCCTTCTTGAACTGATGCAGTCCATATGGTGCAGGAACACCCACAGTGCTATTGGGGAGGGAGTTCCAGGATTGTGACACAACAACAGTGAAGAAATGGCGATATAGTTCCATGTCAGGATGGTGAGTGACTTGGAGGGGAACCTGCAGGTAGTGAGTTCCCATGCATCTGCTGCCCTTGTCCTTCGAGGTGGTAGTGGTCACGGGTTTGGAAGGTGCTGTTGAAGGATACTTGGCGAGATACTGCAGTGCATATGGAGATGGTACACACTGCAGCCACTGTGTACTGGTGGTGGAGGAAGTGAATGTTTAAGGTGGTGGGTTAGGTGCCGATCAAGTGGGCTGCTTTCTCCTGGATGGTGTTGAGCTTCTTGAGTGTTGTTGAGTGGGATGTATTCCATCCCACTCCTGACTTGTGCCTTGTACATGGTGGACAGGATTTGAGGTGGCAGGAGGCGAGATACTTGCTGCAGAATTCCTACTCTCTGACCTGCATTTATAGCTGCAGCATAGATGTGACTGGTCCAGTTTAGTTTCTGGTCAATGGTAACCCCCAAGATGTTGATGGTGGGGGATTCAGTGATGATTATGCTGCTGAATATCAAAAGGTAGATGGTTTGATTCTCTCTCAATGGAGATGTTCACTGCTTAGCACTTGTGCGGCCAGAAGGTTGTTTGTCACTTATCAGCTCAAGCCTGAAGTTTGTACAGGTCTCGCTGCTTGTGGGCACAGACTGCTTCAGTAGCTGAGGAGTTGTGAGTCATCAGCGAACATTCCCACTTCTGACTTATGTTGAAGGGAAAGTGATCAATGAAACAGCTGAGGATGTTTGGGCCGAGGACACTACCCTGAGAAAGTCCTGAGGCAATGTCCTGGGCTGAGATGATTGGTCTCCACTAACCACAACCATCTTGCTTTGTGCGAGGTATGACTCCACCAAGTGGAGAGTTTTCCCCTTGACTCTCATTGACTTCAATTTTGCTAGGGATCCTTGATGCCACACTCACTCAAGGGCAATCACTCTCACCTCTCCTCTAGAACTCCACTCTTTTGTGTCTGTTTGAACCAAGCTGCAATAAAAAATAAGAACAGTAGAAATATTAGCAGGAGTAGGCCATTTGGCCCCTCGAGCCTGCTCCACCATTCAATAGGATCATGGCTGACCTGATCATGGCCTCAACCCCACTTTCTTGCCTGCCCCCCATAACCCTTGACTGCCTTGCAGATAAAATTCTGTGAAACTCAGTCTTGAAGACATTCAATGACCCAGCCTCCACTACTCTCTGTGGTAGAGAATTCCAAAGATTAATGACTCTCTGAGAGAAGAAATTCCTCATTTCCTTCTTAAATGGAAGACCATTATTCTGAAACTGTGTCCCCTAGTTCTAAATTCCACCATGAGGGGAAACATCCTCTCAGCATCCACCCTGTCAAGCCCTCTCAAAATCTTATATGTTTCAATACGATCACCGATCATTTTTCTTAACTCCAATGAGTATAGGTCCAACCTGATCAACTCTCCACATAAGACAACCACTTCATCACAGGAATCAATCCAGTGAACCTTCCCTGAACTGCCTCCAATGCAAGTATATCCCTCCTTAAATAAGGAGACCAAAACTGTACACAGTACTCCAGGTGTGTATTCACCAACACCCTATACATTTGCAGCAAGACTTCTCCTCTTTTATACTCCATCCCCCTTGAAATAAAGGGCAACATTCCATTTGCCTTCCTAATTATTTGCTCTACCTGCATGGTAACTTTTTGTGATTCATGTACGAGGACACCCAGATCCTTCTATACCACAGCATTCTGTAATCTCTCACAATTTAAATAATATTTTGCTTTTCCATTCTTCTTACCAAAGTGGATAACCTCACATTTTCCCACATTATACTCTACCTGCCAAGTATTTGCCTGGAGTCGAGGAACCCTGGCAGAACCTAAACTGAGCATCGATGAGCAGATTATTGCTAAGTGTCTGGTGCTTGATAGCACTATTGATGACATCTTCCATCACTTTGCTGATGATTGATAGGAGACTGATGGGGTGGTAATTGGTCAGATTGGATTTGTCCTGCTTTTTTTTTATGGAGTGGGCACACTTGGGCAATTTTCCACATTGTCGGGTAGATGCCTGTGTTGTAACTCTACTGGAACAGTGTGGCTGAGAGCGCAGCTAGTTCTGGAGCACAGGTCTTCAGTACTAGAGCCGGGATGTTGTTAGGGCCTATTGTCATTGCTGTATCGAGTGACTTCAGCTGTTTCTTGCTATCATGTGGAGTGAATCGAATTGGCTGAAGACTGGAAACTGTGATGCTGGGGACCTCAGGAGGCCGAGATGAATCATCCACTGAGCAATTTCTGATGGAAGATGGTTGTAAATGATTTAGCTTTGGCTCCACCATTATTGAGGATGGGGATTTTTTGCAGCCTCCTCATCTGGTTAGTTATTTAATTGTCCACCATCATTCATGACTGGATGTCGCAGGACTCAGGACCTGTGATCTGATCATGAGGGAGATATCCATGCATGGAGTGGTGGGATCTATGGAAAGTGATCCTGAAGAGGGTGTCCGAGCCTGGAGTGGCGGGATCTGTGGAGAGTGATCCTGACGAGTGTGTGCAAACCTGGAATGGAAGCTTTCTGTGGAGGTACAGGAGTAGGCCATTCAGACCCAGTATTTTATAAAGGTTTATCATAACTTATTTGCTTTTACTATATGTCTCTATTAACAAAGCCAAGTGTCCTGTTTGCTCTTAGAAGCCTTTTCAAACCTTCTAAGATTGGTGTACATTGTCTCTCTGTTCCGGCACCCACTTTAGAATTGTACCATTTCATTTCTATGGCCTCTCCTTATTCTTCCTCTCAAATTGTATCTCTTCACAATTCTCTGTGTAAATTTTATCTGCCATGTGAAAGCCCATTTTACCAGTTTTGTTAAGCTCCCCTGAAGTGTGTTACAATCACTGGCACAGGATGAAATTCTCGAGCATTCTTTGATGCAATCTCCATGGAAAGAGCAATCTTACATGCGTGCTCGAATGTGAGATTTTGTGTGTTTAGTATCTTTTCTCATCCACCAATATAAGCACAAATCTGTCTCATAATGCACGGTCTAAGAATATGCCAAAGTTGCAATGTAGTGATAGATTCTTCAGTGCCACAATGTACTCACCAACTGTTTCACTACTTTTCTGATTTCTGCTTCCAAATTTCTAGCTTGCCGTGATCTCCAGTGGCTTAGGGTTGAAATGTTCCTCCAACTTGGTGATGATTGTTTTGAATGGCACATCTTTTGCCTTGATGGGAGCAGGAAGCTTTGTTAGCTGGTCATACACTTCCAGGCTAATTTCCATTGGCAAAATTGCTTTCTTGCCCTCAAGAATTGCTTTATTCTGAGTCTTGACCTCTGCACTTTCACCTTCAAATTCCAAAATGTTATTAGCTCTGAAAAACATGTCCATTCTTTCAATATATGAACTGAATGGTTCTCAAGACCTCTCATAAGTTCCTCACCTTCCGATGTATCCCACATGTGTGCAGCCATATTGTCCCAAATAAGCAATTTGAATCAGATGCACAGGAAGACCCTGCGGTATCTCATTCAACTGAAGAGACATTCTGTGGCCCAGGCTTCACACAATCCACCAAAAATCTGCACCATCCGAGCAGGTAGGTCACCAGGAGCTGCCTGATCCTGTTCACTGCAGTCCCTGCTGCTGTTTGCTGCCTATATTTACAGACTTTTATCTCATCCTCATCACCATTTTCTCTAATATATTCAGGGGGCATCAGCAGAGAAAATATACACCAAGCGTGGCAAGTGCAGGAATTGTTTATTTGCGTCATTATGTCATGCACATAATATACAAATACATTACATGTGTGAATCATTTCTTGAGCACTTTTATACCAGATGTGTCTGAATAAATGGAACCCCATCACAATAAACACTGTCACCTTTCAATGTTTAACGGAGAGGTTTGACGGCCTGATGTGTGTGATTCCCACAATAATGTGTTTCTACAAAGTTCGGAGAAAGACGGAGATATGAATAATTTGCAGGGAAATCTTTAAGCATATCTCCATGTTTCTCACTGACAAAGTTCTGCAAACACATGGATTCAGAAAGAACCTGAGTGCAAAATCAACAAAAATAAACACAGCCAGAGAGACTTGCAATAACCTGTAGCTCAGGGAAAGTACATGATGTTATGGAAGTGATTTTGATTTTTTTTTTGTGAAATTTTTTTTGAGGAATTCATCGTCAAACTTAATAAATGTCAGACCAGTTCTTTTTCAAGAGGGTACTGAAAGTACTAATTTGGCAACTATGTTTACTGGTTGTCACATGACTCAAGTTAAATGTAGAACAGAAACCCTGGTAACAGGGGGAAATGTGGACAGAGAAGTCAGTTGCGCCTCTTGATTGGACAAACCCGGCAGCAGCAGCACTCACCGAAGAGGGCAGAAAAATCACAAGCTTTTATTTGTCGCAGTCATTGTGTTTTACCTTCTGGAGTGAGCAGCTGATAAAGTTAGCCTGAAGAAGTGTCAAGGAAGGAGAGAAGATCACAACCCACGTTGTTTTGCAGCAAATCTTTAAAAGACCCTGAGAACTTCACTGTGTCAATTTATCTCTTCTCCTGTCTTTGAAGAAAGCCTGCTAAAATTAATTCTCAACACTGCCTCTAAAAAACTGTTCTAAAAGACCCTGGTGACCTGTCTACGCATACTCAGAAGTTAGACTGTTTGCCAGTTTTGGAACAACATATCTCATCTGCTGTTTTCTTCAGGAATGAACAAGTAATCAGCCCAAGTGTTGTTTTTGTCTTTAACAGAACTCAGAATTGTAAACAATAATTCTTTTTTTACAGTTAACCGGTGTATGTGTGTGTGCGTGTGTGGGGCTGTGGTAAGAAAGGGGCTTTCAATGTTGGTTAAAGTAAAAAGGGAACTTTTAAAATTTCTACCTGTGTATTTATGCTTTATTTCATGACTAGTTAAAACTTGTTCTGTAATAAACTGATAATTTTGCTGTTCATTAAAGAAACCTGGTCAGTGTCTTCTATTCTGGGAAGAATAGAGTATATGATTGACTGTTTCAGGAAGTGGGAAAAGTTAAAATATATGTTGTGACCTGTGGAGAAGTGGGATGAGAATATATAGAAGGGAATGAAGAAGGGTCATTGACCTGAAACGTTAACTCTGCTTCTCTCTCCACAGATGCTGCCAGACCTGATGAGTATTTCCAGCGTTTCTTGTTTTTATTTGAGATTTCCAGCATCTGCTGGATTTTGCTTTGATATTGTTATTATATGAGAATAAATAGTGTACTCCTCTGATGTTAACAGTCACAACTTCTGGCTCTGTAGTTTAGTTGGTTAAAGCACGTGTCTTGTAAACAGGAGATCCTGGGTTCAATTCTCAGTAAAGTCTTATTTCACATTTGTGATGTAGAAATTACCTTATCAATCACTTCTAACTGTGTCTTTTGACCTTGAAGTGAGAATTCAAATTACATGATTAATTTTCGTTCCAGGAGATAACAGCCTTTGTGAAGGATGTGAGTTTGGAATGGCTGTTCCTCCTTGTACAGAAATCCAGTGCTGATATTTCAAAGGCAACTTCTTTGATACAAATTTGTTCACAGTTGTATTCAACCTGGAAAACAGCTCGACATTATTGTCACTGAAGGAAAATGTGACTGCGTTGCATGTTTCAGAGTGTTTGTGTTGTTATGTGTTGCTTGTGACTGAGACTGGGACATGATGCAAGTGGGAGGGTTGATCTGAGGTTTGGAATATTTGTTAATCAGGAACAAGAAAAATCAAAGGAACCAAATAAGAAAACCTATGTCTCGTGGTTACCGAGAAACGGTGAGAAGATATTAAACTTTGTTCTATTCAATACAGCTGTGTGAACTTTGACCTTTCCTGCCTTTTATAAACAGTATTTGAAGTGTCTCGGTAACAATGTTCAGTGTTGATGAGAGTGGGGCCTGGGTGAGCATCTGTGAGTGTGACAGGGTCAGGACTGGATGCAGGAAGTTCTCTGACAGTCTCTCTCTCTCTCTCTCTCTCGCTGATGGGTTTGAGTTGATTTTCAACTGGCAGCTGTTGGTGTTTCGATAAATCAAGTTCCCTCCACCCATTTTTTTGGACAGACAGTGTAGTATAAGGATGTAAAGGGTTAATGCTGAGGACATTGGGATCAATCACTCCCACTGTCAAAGTGATGATGTAACAGTCACAGGAGATGAGGTTTGGGAAAAGAGAGAGCAGCACCAAGGATGCTAGCTTAGGAGGCTTGATGAGTGTGTATATAGTATTGTGTAAATTAGAAAAGAGTTCTTAGTTCTTTCAGCAGGAAATGTGTCCCGAAAATATCGAGAAACTAACAATTTTATTATTCAGGAATCGGAACACAGATATTAATTCCAAGTGACCGTTCTGGGTTCATTAACAAAAAAAGGTAGAGAATAATATTGCTCACTGATTGAAATCCCCCAGTCAGGAGACAGTTAAACAGGTGATCTGTTGGGGCATCCTTCGTTCCAAGGTTTCTGCAGCATTTAATCTCCCTTTTTGGTGAAATTCTCTGTTATATGCAACTTTTTTTTTATCCAGCTTTGATGGGCAAGTGAAAAAACTGAACAGTTCCATCCTTTCTTTTCTTCCTTCTTCCCTTCTTTCCAACAATACTCTTTTCTGTCTCAGATCAATATAATGATGAGAATCCCAATTTAATCTGCTGTTTCTGGTGTTTTATTCATTCCAATCAAATTCAACATTCCAATCAAATCAATTTGTTATTCCACAGTGTCTCTCCATGTGTTTTATTCTGTTGTATTCTCTCACAGTCTGTTTGATAATCAATGTTACATCTCACTCTCTGTTCTGGTGAAGATCAGAAGCAGTGATATCTGTTTGCACCACCCACCAAGTCGGACTGAGGCTGTATCTCGCCGATCATGTGGAGTTAGGAACATAGGAACATAGGAGCAGGAGTCGGCTATTCACCCCATCGAGCCTGCCCCGCCATTCAATAAGATCATGGCTGATCATCCACTTCAATGCACTTTTCCCCACACTTTCCTCATATTCCCTTATGTCATTTGTATTTAGAAATCTGTCAATCTCTGCTTTAAACATACTCAACGACTAAGCTTCCACAGCTCTCTGGGGTACAGAATTCCAAAGATTCACAACCCTCCGAGTAAAGAAATTTCTCCTCATCTCTGTCCTAAGGAGCTTCCCCCTTATTTTGAAATTGAGCCCCTGGTTCTCGACTCCCCATCCAGATGAAACATCTTAGCTGCATCTACCCTGACTGTCCTTTAAATATTTTGTAGGTTTCAATGAGATCACCTCTCATTCTTTGAAACTCTAGGGAATACAGCCCCAGTTTCCCAATCTCTCTTCACAGAACCGTCCCACCATCCCAGGAACAAGTCTGATGAACCTTCGTTGAACTCCCTCCATGGCAATAATATCCTTCCTAAGGTAAGGAGACCAAAACTGTACACAGTACTCCAAGTGCGGTCTAACCAAGGTTCTATACAATTGAAGCAAGAATTCACTACTCCTGTACTCAAAGCCTCTTGTGATAAAGGCTAACATACTGTTAGCCTTCCTAATTGCTTGCTGCACCTGCATGTTAGCTGTCAGTGACTTATTGACATGGACACCCAGATCACCCTTATATTCTATACCTCAGTTAATAAAGGAAAGGATTCCATATACCTGCTGAACCACCTTATTGACCTGTCCTGCTACCTTCAGGGATCTGTGGACATTCACTCCAATGTCTCTCACTTCCTCTGCACCGTTCAGTGTTCTCCCATTAATTGTGTATTCATTTGCCTTTTTTGACCTCCCAAATGCATCACCTCACCCTTGTCCAATTTGAATTCCATTTACCACTTCTCTGCCCACCTGACCAGTCTATTGATATCTTCCTGCAGTGTACAGCTATCCTCCTCCCTATCAACAACACGGACAATTTTTGTTTCATCTGCAAACATCTTGATTGTGCCCTCTACATTTATGTCCATATCATTAATATATACCACAAAAAGCAGGGGACCTAGTTCTGAGCCCTGTGGAATACCACTGGAAACAGTCCTCCAGTTGCAAAAACACCTGTAACCAATTCCTTCGTGTTTCCTGCCACAGAACCAATTTTGTGTCCAGCTTGCTACATTCCCCTGGATCCCATGATCTTTTATTTTTTTTAACCAGTTTGCCATGTGGGACCTTGTCAAAAGTCTTGCTAAAATCCATGTAGATCAGATCAACTGCACTATCCTCACAATCCTCCTTGTTACTTCTTCAAAAACATTCAATCAAGATAATCAGACAGGAGCTTTCCTGAACAAATCCATGCTGATGATACTTGATTAATCTGTGCCTTTCTAAGTGACAGTTTATCCTGTCTCTCAGAATTAATTCCAATAATTCGCCCACTATTGAGGTTAGGCTGACTGGTCTTTAATTATTCCGTCGATCACTCGCTTCCTTTTTCAAGAATGGTGCAATGTTAGCAATAAAAACAAAAAGTGCTGGACATACACAGCAGGTCTGGCAGCATCTGTGGAGAGAGAAGCAAAGTTAACATTTCAGGTCAGTGACCTTTCATCAGAACAGAAACGTTAACTTTGCTTCTCTCTCCACAGTTGCTGCCAGATCTGCTGTGTATTTCCAATGCAACTAGTTTTTATTTCAGATTTGCAGCATCTGCAGAATTTTGCTTTTATTGCAGTGTTACGAGACCTCCAATCCTCTGACATCACACCCGTATCCAGTGAGGGATTGGAAACTGATGGTCAGACCTTCCACTATTTCCTCCCTGACTTCTTTTAACAGCCTGGGGTACATTTCATCCGGCCCTGATGATTTATCCACTTTCAAGGATGCTAATCCCATTTATACTTCTTCTCTCCCTCAGTTTATCATGTCCAATACTTCACACTCCTTCTCCTTAATTACAATATCTGCATCACCCCCCTCATTTGTGAAGACAGTAAAATATTCATTAATAAACATCCCAACATCTTCCACACTGACACATAGGTTACATTTTTAGGTCTTTGATGGGCCCAACTCTTTCCTCAGTTGCCTCTGACTGCAATGTATTGATGAAACATCTTTGGATTTGTTTTGATTTTGCTTGATTATATTCTTTCATGATCTCTGTTTGTTCTTCATCGCTACTCCCAAATACCTCTAGTCATGTCAAAACACAACTTGTCAGAAGGGGAATTTGAACCCACCCCTGCAGAGAGAATTGTGATCTGATTGATCCGTCTCAGACTGCTCGACCATCCTGACAACCCCATGTGTATGTTTAATGCTGACGAAATTATCCATTCATTGTGATAGTATTTGTGAGATTGTGGAAATGTCTGGAAGAGGAAAGACCAACGGGAAAGCTCGGTCCAAGGCCAAGTCTCGCTCCTCTCGGGCTGGACTGCAGTTCCCGGTGGGCCGCGTTCACAGGCTCCTGAGAAAGGGTAACTATGCTGAGCGTGTGGGTGCCAGAGCCCAGGTCTATCTGGCTGCTGTGCTCGAGTATCTGACTGCTGAAATCCTCGAGCTGGGCGGTAACGCGTCCCGGGACAACAAGAAGACCCGCATCATCCCCAGACACCTACAGCTGGCCGTCCTCAATGACGAGGAACTCAACAAGCTGCTGGGAGGGGTGACCATCGTTCAGGGTAGGGTGCTGCCTAATATCCAGGCCGTGTTGCTGCCCAAGAAAACCAGCACTCCGGGCACCAAAACCAAGTCAATCTGCCAGGATTTTTTCAAATACTCAAAGGCTCTTTTCAGAGCCACCCACAATATCTGAAAGGGCTGATTACTGTCTGAAGTCTGCTGTACTCACACCTCTGTCTATCCCTCTTCATTTGGAACAACCAATGCCATCTTCCATTCCTTTCACCATTATGTGTTTAACTAGCTTCTCCTTATAGTCAGTCCAATATCAATGTACTAATGAAATGATCTGTGTCAGTGCTGGCAATTTCCATAGAATCATAGAAAAATTAGGGCACAGAAGGAGCCCAGTCAGCCCATCGCGTTTGCTCTGGCCGAAAAAACTAGCCACCCAATCTATTCCCACCTTCCAGCACCTGATCCGTAGACTTGCAGGTTACAGCACTTCAGGTGCATGTCCAGGTATTTTTAAATGAGTTGAGGGCTTCTGCCTCCACCACCATTCCTGGCAGCGATTTCCAGACACCCACCACCGTCTGGGTAAAAACGTTTCCCCTCATGTCCCCTCTAATCCTTCTACCAATCACCTTAAATCTGTGCCCCCTGGTAACTGACCTCCCCACCAGGGGAAACAGGTCCTTACTGTCCACTCTGTCTAGGCGCCTCATAATTTTGTACACCTCATTCAAGTCACCCCTCAGACTCCTCTGTTCTAAGGAAAACAACCCGAGTTGCTCCAATATTTGCTCATAGCTGCAACTTTCAAGCCCTGGCAACGTTCTTGTAAATCCCCTCTGTACTCTCTCCAGAGCAATTATGTCCTTTCTGTAATGTGGTGACCAGAACTGTACGCAATACTCCAGCTGTGGCCGAACCGCCGTTTTATGCAGTTCTAGCATTACATCCCTGCTTTTCTATTCAATACCTTGGCCAATAAAGGAAAGCATTCCATATGCCTTCTTCACCACTCTATCTACCTGTCCTGCCACTTTCAGGGACCTGTGGACATGCACTCCAAAGTCTCTCACTTCTTCTACCCCTCTCAATATCTTCCCGTTTATTGTGTATTCCCTTGCTTTGTTTGCCCTCCCCAAATGCATTACCTCACACTTCTACAGATTGAATTCCATTTGCCACTTTTCCGCCCACTCAACCAATCCATTCATATCATTCTGAAGTCTACAGCTATCCTCCTCACTATCAATTACACGGCCAATTTTTGTGTCATCAGCAAATTTCCCAATCATACCTCCCACATTTAATTCCAAATCATTAATATATACCACAAACAGCAAGGGACCCAACACTGAGCCCTGTGGAATGCCACTGAAAACTGCTTTCCATTCGCAAAAACATCCGTCGATAACTATCCTTTGTTTCCTGTCACTGAGTCAATTTTGGATCCAACCTGCCACATTCCCCTGTATTCCATGGGCTTTCATTTTACTGACCAGTCTGCCATGTGGGTCCTTATTAAAATCCATGTAGACCACATCCACCACACTATCCTCATCAATGTTCCTTGTTACTTCCTCAAAAAACTCAATCAAGTTAGTGAGACATGACCTTCCCTTAACAAATCCATGCTGACTATCCCTGATTAATCCGTGCCTTTCTAAGTGGCAGTTTATCCTGTCCCTCAGAATTGATTCTAATAATTTACCCACCATCGAGGTCAGACTGACCGGCCTATAATTATTTGGCCTATCCCTCACATCCTTTTTAAATAATAGTACAACGTTCGCAGACCTCCAATCCTCCGGCACCTCCCCCATATCCAGTGAGGATTTGAAGATGATCCTCAGCGCATCCACTATTTCCTCCCTGGCTTCCTTTAACAACCTTAGATGCAAATCATCCGGCCCTGGTGACTTATTCATTTTGAAGGATGTCAGACTCTCCAGTACTTCCACTCTCATTATGCTTATCATATCTAATATGTCACACTCCTCTTCTTTGTCTGCATCATCCCTCTCCTTTGTGAAGGCAGAGACAAAAACTCATTAAGAACCCCACACACATCTTCTGCATCCACTCATACGTTCCCTTGTACATCTCTGATAGGCCGTACCCTTTCCTTAGTTATCCTCTTGCTCTTAATGTACTGACAGAACATCTTTGGTGTTTCCTTCAAGTAGTTGTATCCAGTCCACATCCACCAAGTCACCTCTCAGTTTTGTAAAATTTGCCTTCCCCCAATTTAGAACTTTTACTTCTGTTGTATCTTTGTCCTTTTACATGATTATGCCAAAACTAATTGCAGTATGGTCACTAGGGGTGGTGGTGGCGTAGTGGTCTTGTCAGTGGACTTGTCAGTGGATTAGTAACCCAGACACCTAGGGTATTGCTCAGGGGACGTGGGTTCAAATCCCACCATTGAAATTTAAATCCAAATAATAAATCTGCAATTAAAAAGCAAGTCTAATGATGGCCATGAAACCATTGTTGATGGTTGTAAAAACCCATCTGGTTTACTAATGCCCTTTAGTGAAGGAAATCTGCTGTTCTTGTCTGGCCTGCATGTGACTGCAGACCCACAGCAATGTGTTTGACTCTTACATGCCCTCTGAAATGGCCGAGCGAGCCACTCAGGTGAAACTAAACACTACGAAGTCAATAAAAAGGAATGAAAGCAGACGGACCACCCGGCGTCGACCTGGGCACCAGAAATGACAATGGCAAACCCAGCGCTGTCGACCCTGCAAAGTCCTCCTTAGTAACATCTGGTGGCTTGTGTTAAGTTGGGAGAGCAACAGCCTGACATAGTCATACTCACAGAATCATACCTTACAGGCAATGTCGCAGACACTGCCATCACCATCCCTGGGTACGTCCTGTCCCACGGGCAGGACAGACTCACCAGAGGTGTCGGTACAGTAGAGAGGGAATTGCCCTGGAAGTCCTCAACATCGACTCTGGACCCCATGAGGTCTCATGGCATCAGATCAAACAATGGACAAGGAAACATCCTGCTGATTATCACCTACTGCCCTCCCTCAGCTGATGAGTCAGTACTCCTCCATGTTGAACAGCACTTGGAGGAAGCACTGAGGGTGGCAAGAGCACAGAATGTACTCTGGGTGGGGGACTTCAATGTCCATCACCAAGAGTGGCTCGGGAGCATCTCTACTGGCCGAATCCTGAAGGACATATCTGCTAGTGCTGCTTGATGGCAATGTTGATGACACCTTCCATCACTTTAGGCCCCATAGGTCTCCTCTCAATCATCAGTAAAATGATGGAAGGTGCCATCAAGCGGCACTTGCTTAGCAATAACCTGCCTCAGTGACACTCAGTTTGGGTTCTGCCAGGGCCACTCAGCTCCTGACCTCATGACAGCCTTGGTTCAAACATGGACAAAAGAGGTGAGGTGTGAGTGATTGCCTTTGACATCAAGGCAGTATTTGACCGAGTATGGCATCAAGGAGCCCGAGCAAAACTGAGGTCAATGGGAAAACCCTCCACTGGCTGGAGTCATACCTAGCGCAAAGGAAGATGGTTGTGGTTGTTGGAGGTCAATCATCTGAGCTCCAGCACATCACTGCAGGCGCTCCTCAGGGTAATGTCCTCGGCCCAACCATCTTCAGCTGCTTCATCAATGACCTTCCTTCAATCATAAGGTCAGAAGTGGGGATGTTCGCTGATGATTGCACAATGTTCAGTACCATTCATGACTCCTCAGATACTGAAGCATTTCTGTGTAGAAATGCAGCAAGACATGGACAATATCCAGGATTGGGCTGAAAAGCGGCAAGTAACATTCGGGCCGCACAAGTGCCAGGCATTGACCATCACCAACAAGAGAGATCCGAACTAACTCCCCTTGACATTCAATGGCATTACCATTGCTGAATCCCCCACTATCAACATCCGAGGGGCACCATTGGCCAGAAGCTGAACTGGAGTAGCCATATAAATACCGTGGCTACAAGAGCAGGTCTGAGGCTAGGAATCCTGAGGCGAGTAACTCACCTCCTGACTCCCCAAAGCCTGTCCACCATCTACAAGGCACAAGTCAGGAGTGTGTTGGAATAGTCTCCACTTGCCTGGATAGGTGCAGCTCCAACAACACTCAAGAAGCTCAACACCATCCAGGACAATGCAGCCCACTTGATTGGCACCCCATCGACAAACATTCACTCCCTCCACCACCGACGCACAGTGGCAGCAGTGTGTACCATCTACAAGATGCACTGCAGCAATGCACCAAGGCTCCTTGAACAGCACCTTCCAAACCTGTGACCTCTGCCAACTAGAAGTACAAGGGCAGAAAATGCATGGGAACACCACCACCTGCAAGTTCCCCACCATGACACACACCATCCTGACTTGGAACTATATCGCTGATCCTTCACTGTCACTGGGTCAAAATCCTGGAACTCCATTCTGAATAGCAGTGTGGGTGCACCTATCCCAAATGGACTGCAGCGGTTCAAGAAGGCAGCTCACCACCACCTTCCCAAGGGCAATTAGGGATGGGTAATAAATGCTGACCTGGCCAGCGATGCCCAAAATCCCATGAATGAATAAAAAAAGCTATCTCCAAAATGGTCACCCACTGCTACTTGCCCAGCTTCATTACTGAAGACTACATCTAGAATTGTGCCTCCTCTCATTGGGCTTGTGATGTGCTGGCTATTAAAGTTCTCTTGAATGCAGTTCAGGAATTTTGTGCCCTCTGTGCCCTTCACACTGTTTGTACCCCAGTTGATATTGAGATAGTTGAAATCCCCAACTATTATTTCCCTATAGTTTTGCACTCAGAAATTTGCCTACATATTTCTTCTTCTATCTCTCTCTCACTATTTGGTGGTCTACAGTACACTCCTAGTAGTGTGGCTGCCCCTTTTTTATTTCTGAGCTCCACCCATATGGCCTCATTTGATGATTCATTTAACAAATAATCCCTCCTCAAAGCTGTATGCCTTCCTTAACTAATAATGCTACACTCCCACCTTTTTTATCCCTATGCCACATGAAAACTCTATACCCAGAGATGTTGAACTGCCATTCTTGCCCTCTTGAAGCCAAGTTTCCCTTATTGCAATGATATTGTGTTACCATGTGCGGGCACAATGGCGCAGTGGTTAGCACCACAGCTCCAGGAACCCGGGTTCGATTCTGGGCACTGCCTGTGTGGAGTTTGCAAGTTCTCCCTGTGGGTTTTCGTCGGGTGCTCCGGTTTCCTCCCACAGCCAAAGACTTGCAGGTTGATAGGTAAATTGGCCATTGTAAATTGCACCTAGTGTAAGTAGGTGGTCGGGAATATGGGATTACTGCAGGGTTAGTATAAATGGGTGGTTGTTGGTCAGCACAGACTCAGTGGGCCAAAGGGCCTGTTTCAGTGCTGTATCTCTAAATAAAAATAAAAAGTGTGATGTTACTTTATCAGCGCAGGCTTGGAGGGCCGAATGGCCTGTTCCTGTGCTGTATTGTTCTATGAGTCTATCTGTGCCCTCAGTTCATCAGCTTTATTTACTATATGAATATGCATACAAGTATAAAAATTAGGAGCAGGAGTAGGCCATTCGACCCCTAGACCCTGCTTCCCCATTCAATAAGTTCACGGCTGAACTGATTACTCCACATTCCCGCCTACCCCCGATAACCTTTCACCCCTTTGCTTATCAAGAATCGATGTCCCTCTGCCTTAAAAATATTCAAAGTCTCTGCTTCCACCGCCTATTGAGGAAGAGAGTTCCAAAAACTCACCACCCTCTGAGGGAAAACAATTCTCCTCATCTCTGTCTTAAATGGGTGACCCCTTATTTTTTAACAGTGACCCCTAATTCCAGATTCTCCCACAAGGGGAAACATCCTTTCCACATCCACCCTCTCAAGACTCCTCAGGATCTGATATGTTTCAATCAAGTTGCCTCTTTAAATAAATAAATATCCTTTAACACTGCCAAATTCCTCTGCTGCACACTTTTGAAACTTTGCTTCTTCTGTCTTTCAGAGTCATTCGCTAATTTTCTGCCTCCCGTTCCCTGCCCTGAAATTGCCCTGTCTGAAACTGCCCTCAGGTTCCCATCAAGCTGCCAAATTAGTTTAAACAATCCCCAACAGCACCTGCAAGGATATTCATCCCAGTCCTGTTCAGGTGTAGACCGTTCGACTTATATAGGTCCTACCTTCCCCAGAACTGGTCCCAATGCCCCAGAAATCGGAAGTCCTCCTTCCTGCACCATCTCTCCAGCCATGCATTCATCTGGTGTATTCTCCTATTTCTACACTCACTAGCATGTGGCCTTGGGAGTAATTTGGAGATTACTACCTTTGAGGTCCTGTTTGTTCATCTCTTTCCTAACTCCCTAAACTCAGCCTGAAGGATCTCATTCCTCTTTCTTCCTATATCGTTGGTACCAATGTGGACCACGACCTCTGGCTGTGCATCCTTGCCCTCCAGAATGCTCTGTAGCCACTGAGTGATATCCATGATCCTTGCACCAAGGAGGAAACCTGGTTTGCGAGCACTGAAATACCTATCTGTTCCCCGAACTATACAATCCCCTACCAGTATTGCTCGCTTGTATTTTCTCCTCCCTCCCTGCACAGCTGAGCCACCCATGGAGTTCTGGTCATGACTCTCACTGCACTCTCCAGAGGAACCCTCTCTCCCATCAGTACTCAGAACTGAATACCAGTTAGAAAGTGGGATGCCCTCCAGGGACTCCTGCACTGCCTGCCTTGACCTTCTTGTCTGTCTGGCAAACTCCCAATCCCTCTCAGCGTGTGCTCTCTTCAACTCCGAGGTGACAACCTGCTGAAAGGTCCTATCCACGTAGTTCTCTGCCTTGCGGATGCACAACACTGACTCCAGTTGCTGCTCGAGTTCTGAAACCTGGAGCTCAAGCTTCTGCAGCTGGTGACACTTCCTGCAGATGTGTTTGTCAAGGACACATGGTGCATCCATGACTTCCCACATACCCCGGGAGGCACATTCCACTTGGCCGAGCTGCCCTGCCATAACTTAGCTTTACAAACTCATTCTTGCTCGTGTAATAAGTGTAATAAGTAGATTAATTTACCAGTTACTCACCAATCAGCTTCTTCCCCTGTACCATGGAGGCTGAAAAAGCAGAAAAGAAAAGAGACCAAACAGCACCTCCTTCCCCTAGTCAGTGAAGTCCCTCACACATCAACTCACAGCTTTACACTCTGTCCAAACAGCACTTTCTAATTAGTAATTATTATAAATTACACTAACTGAAACATTAGTAACCTGACCAATGACAAGGTAGCTATTTGAGGGTTTTTAAACAAAGAGCTTTTTCCCCCATCCTGATTTCAGGCCCCACTCTGGACACTTGCTTTTGATTCCAGGACACTGAGGACAGGGTGCTGCCGAATATCCAGGCCGTGTTGCTGCCCAAGAAAACCAGCGCTCCGGGCACCAAAACCAAGTCAATCTGCCAGGATTTTATCAAATACCCAAAGGCTCTTTTCAGATCCACCCACAGTATCTGAAAGGGCTGATTACTGTCTGAAGTCTGCTGTACCCACACCTCTGTCTATCCCTCTTCATCGAGAACAACCAGCGTCATCTTCCATTCCTTTCACCATCATATGTTTAACTCGCTTCTCCTTATAGACAGTCAGATATCAATGTAATAATGAAATGATCTGTGTCAGTGCTGGCCTTTTCCCTGTCCTGATTTCAGACCCCACTCTGGACACTTGTTTCCCATTCCAGGACCTACTTGTATTAATATTCAGCACCACCTGTCAGTCAGAAACTTGTCTCAATGAACTGATCCTTTCACTGAACTTCCAACTGCTGCTGTCTATTTCTAGAGGGAAAGAGCTGCTCACTGTGTAAGGATGTGAGGGGAATGTAACCCGGCTGCTGGTGAGAAGGTCCCGTCTTCTCAATCAAAAGCCTTTTATTTTACTACAGTGATTCCCAGATTCCCAGCTGGTCCGCTGAGGATTTTGTTTTCACAGAAATATCTTGTTAAATACAAATCTGATTCCAACATGTCAGTAACAGGACAGATTGGGAACCTTTAAAAGAATGAAGCAACTATTTCAGTGGCTTCTCACTGTCCCCCTGAAGCCTGTGTGAAGGGGAATTACCAATAGTCTGTAATTTATTACTTCCACACCGAGTTTGAGTTATTTTTCACGTGAAAGATTGCTGAACGGAGTCTTTTCCTGTCAGTTACGGATAAGAAGTTGACAAAAATTGGCAAAATAAAGCTGTTCATAAAATAGCACCAGCAATTTGAGTCGGTAAAAGCAAAATTGCGTTTTAAAAGCGTTTTTTTAAAGCGTGACGGAAAATAGATTTTTATGTACTTTTCCAGTCGATCATTTCTTTTCCACAGTGAAATTGGCAGCTTTCACGAATTCAAATATTCTGCCAGGTTGACAGGTTCAGCCAATGAATTTTTGTATTTTGTGCTTCGAGGTTCTCCGATTGGATCATTCATTTCATCTAATGGCCGTGTGGGCTAATGAATAAGGCGTTTGACTTCAGTGTATTTTATGAGGTTATTGGAAGATTGTAGGTTCGAGTTCTGCCACGGTCATTTTGACCCAAAGGGGTTATGCAGGGCTTTGGGGATCGAGTCAGGGACTGAACAGATTGGAAACCCGACATGGACTTGATGGGGCGAATGGCCGCCTCATGTGGAAAGAGATGCAGTGGTTTTTGTCGAGGTTCATCCCAAGCAGCTCTGTAACACAGGAGTCTGTGCTCGACGGGCTGTTCCCAGGGACGCACACCGAGACAGACATCAACTGCTGCTGGAGGACTATCAATTCGGTGAAAGACGCCCTTTGGTCTGCCCGAAACCTGCTGGTCTTCCAGCGCAAAGAGTTGTCCACCACCGAATGTTGCAGACTGGCACATTCCAAGGTCCAGGACTACGTGCTGAGGGACACACTAAAGCTTGGGGCAGCCGCAGCAAAGGCTCAATGGGGAAAGACCACAGTGTAAGGACCCCCACCAAGCTGAACTGAGGGGCTGGATCCATGGGAAACCCCTCGAACTGTATCGTTGATATTTTCATTTGCTGTAAATGTGAAACTGTAATTGGCATGACAATAGTGAAATGGAAGGGTTGTGAAGAAACTCATGATAGTATAGAAGGAAACTGATCTCCCTTGCAATGTTTCTATTTTTTGGTGCTGTTTGAAACTGTTTGGCAATGTAATTTTTGCAGATTTTTATGAATAAAGTATATTTTGGAAATAAAGAAAAAGTGCTGTCACTGACTTTATGAGAAGAGGGTGACCAATCAGAAGTGGGCTGGGGTTACAGCAGGTTCAAACTGCAGGAATTCCAGGTCCCTGAATGAATGAGCTGAAATTGATCAGTTTCACTGCAGGAAACACCGTCTCGGGGGACATAACATCACAAATAATTCCATTTGACTAATTATTCAATTATAAAACAATGGGCAGATGTGAAGGTGTGATGTTACTTTTCACTGTGAGGGGAGAATCCGAAATCTGGGTAAATCAGCAACTTTATAACATCGTCTGTACGTTTGGAAAAGAAACGATGAAAACTCTCCCCATACCCTGGTGCGGTGGAAAGGCTCAATTCAGAGATTGGAATATAACGAGAGCACAACACAAATCATTAACTGTTATTTCCGGCATAAAACACACCCCAGCTCCCGTTCCCAGGTCACTGCTGTCCCTATGAGGCGGTGGGTGACTCTGAAAAGAGACTTTGTTTTGTGTTTGAGAGAAACGGTCGAGTTTTTCGACTGCCGAATCCACAGGGAATGCAGCCCTCCAGTTTCAGAGCGGACACCACATGGTTACATCTTGCGCTTGACCTGCTCAGTGCAAGTGACCGCTTCACTGATGCTGCATTCTGCAGGAAAACCACAAAGATCCTCCCAGGCAGTGAAACTCATCTTCCCAGAATCTCCATACCAGATTGAAACAGAAAACATAGACAAAGTTCAAGAGAGTTACTTAGCATTAAAACCAATTAAATAAACCAATTCTGGAGAGATGTTGGTGCAGCTTTTTCAGAGAGATTGTGGGTGGCTCTTAAAAGAGCCGTTGTGTTTCGAGTGTTTTCACTACATGGTGGAGTTTTACTTGGAGTTGATGTACTTGGTCACTCAATTTGTCCCTTCTCACATTCCGAGCGCTTTGTTGGGTGGAAATGTTTCTTCAGGCAGTTTCAACAGCTTTGAGCCGACTTTGAGTCAGAAACCAGAAATGGGAGTACGGGACACAGACAAGGAATTGAGGCTGAACCTTTATAAATCTCACTGGTTATAGGCCTCAGCTCGAGCATTGTGTCTAATTCCATGTTCCACACTTTAGCAGGAATGTCAAGGCCTCAGAGAGGGCACAGAGGAGATTTACTAGAATGGTATCAGAGATGCATGAATTCAGCTAATGTGGAAAGAATAGGGGTCTGGTGTGTGTGAAGCTGGGGTCCTTCTTCTTCGAGCAGAGATGTTAATGAGGTAGTTAATAGTTGTGTTCAACATTGTGAAGAGTTTTTATAAGAATAAAGAAGTTTGACTACAATTAGACAGAGCCTTGGTGAGATCACACCTGGAGCACTGTGCACAGTTTTGGTTCCCCTTACCTAACGAAGGACATACTTGCCTTAAAGGAAGTTTAACAAAGTGTCACTCGATTGCTTCCTGGGATGAGGGAATTGTCCTTTGAGAAGAGATTGAGTCGACAAGGCCGATATTCCTCGTACTCGGCCCTGTGGGACTGGGTCGGCCCGGACCTGCTGGAAGTATACGAGAGTATGCTCCTGGCCGGCAGCATGTCAGAATCCATGAGGAAAGGCATCATCACCCTCATTTACAAGCGGAAGGGCGAGAGGGCAGAAATCAGAAATTGGCGGCCCATCTCACTGCTTAATGTTGACTACAAGATTCTGTCCAAAGTCACAGACAGTCGAGTCAAGTCTGCTCTGGAGTTGGTGATTCACCCCGATCAGACCTGTACTGTACCCGGCAGGAAGATCTCTGATAGTCTCGCACTACTCAGGGATACGATCGCCTACGTATGGGACAGAAGGGTGGACACCTGCCTCATCAGCCCGGACCAGGAGAAGGCTTTTGACAGGATATCGCACACCGACATGATGGACGTGCTTTCCAAAATGGGGTTTGGGGAGGGAATGTGCAATTGGATCCAACTGCTCTACACAAACATCAGTAGCGCAGTCTCAATCAACTGGTGGGAATCGGAAAGTTTCCCGATCAAATCTGGAGTCAGACAGGGCTGTCCTCTCTCCCCGGTCTTGTTTGTTTGCTTTATTGAACACTTTGCTGAGTCTATTAGGAAGGATGCGAGCATAAGAGGGTTGACAATCCCAGGCAGCGGAGGCACTCAGGTGAAAACCTCCCTGTACATGGATGATGTTGCCGTCTTCTGCTCGGATCCGCTGTCCGTGCGCAGACTGATGAGCATCTGCGACCAGTTCGAACTGGCCTCGGGAGCCAAAGTTAACCACGGCAAGAGCGAGGCCATGTTCTTTGGGAACTGGGCTGATCAATCCTTTGTCCCCTTCACCGTCAGGTCAGACTACCTGAAGGTGCTGGGGATATGGTTCGGAAGGGCCGGGGCGTGCACCAAAACATGGGAGGAGCGAGTAGCCAAGGTACGACAAAAGTTGGGTATGTGGGGGCAGCGATCTCTCTCCATTGTGGGAAAGAACCTGGTCATCAGGTGCGAGGCGCTCACGTTGTTGCTCTACATGGCGCAGGTCTGGCCCATACCCCACTCCTGCGCTGTGGCAGTCACCCGAGCCATTTTCTGCTTCATCTGGGGATCTAAAATGGACCGGGTCCGGAGGGACACGATGTTCAAATCTCTGGACAAGGGCGGGAAAAATGTACCCAACGTGGCTCTCATCCTGATGACCACCTTTGTGTGTGGCTGCATCAAGCTGTGTGTAGATCCCCAGGACGCAAACTCCAAGTGTCACTACGTGCTGAGGTTCTACCTGTCCCTGGAGTTGTGAAGGATGGGCTTGGCCACATTGCCGCGGAACGCTCCATGCAGTTGGACCGTGCCATACCACCTATCCTTCGTGGAGCAGTTTCTGCGGGAAAACACCTTTGACCACCGGTCCATCAGGCAGTGGTCTGCACGGAATGTCCTCAAGGCCCTACGGGAAAAGGAGACGGTGGATCCTGTCGGATGGTTCCCTGAGCAGACTGTCAAAGTCATTTGGCGGAATGCCTCATCACCAGAACTTTCAAACAAGCACCAAGACGGAGCTTGGCTGGTGGTGAGAAGGGCCCTCCGCCCTCCCCATCAGATCCTTCATGCACACCCGACGTCTCGCCCCCTCCGCACAGTGCCGCCGCGGTGGCTGTGTTGGGGAAGAGACGGTCGCCCACCTCCTCCTGGAATGGGTTTTCGCAAAGCAGGTGTGGAAAGAGATGCAGTGGTTTTTGTCGAGGTTCATCCCAAGCAGCTCTGTAACACAGGAGTCTGTGCTCAACGGGCTGTTCCCAGGGACGCACACCGAGACAAGCATCAACTGCTGCTGGAGGACTATCAATTCGGTGAAAGACGCCCTTTGGTCTGCCCGAAACCTGCTGGTCTTCCAGCGCAAAGAGTTGTCCACCACCGAATGTTGCGGACTGGCACATTCCAAGGTCCAGGACTACGTGCTGAGGGACGCACTAAAGCTTGGGGCAGCCGCAGCAAAGGCTCAATGGGCAAAGACCACAATGTAAGGTCCCCCCCACCAAGCTGAACTGAGGCGCTGGATCCATGGGAAACCCCTCGAACTGTATCGTTAATATTTTAATTTGCTGTAAATGTAAAACTGTAATTGGCATGACAATTGTGAAACGGAAGGGTTCTGAAGAAACACATGACAGTATTGAAGGAAACTGATCTCCCTTGCAATGTTTGTATTTTTTGGTGCTGTTTGGAAACTGTTTGCAATGTAATTTTTACAGATTTTTATGAATAAAGTATATTTTGGAAATAAAAAAAAAATATTCCTCAGAATTTCGAAGAGTGAGAGGTAATCTTACTGGCACCTAAAAATCTTAAGGGATTTAACAGGGTAAATGCTGGGAGGATGTTTCCTCTGGCTGGGGAATCTTGAACTAGGGATCACAGTCTCAGTATAAATGGCTCAATCATTTAGGACTGAGAAGAGGAGAATATTTTTTCACTCAAAGCATTGTGAATCTTTGGAATTCTCGACGCACAGTGGTTAGCACCGCGGCCTCACAGCTCCAGTGACCTCGGTTCCGTTCAGGGTATTGCCTGTGCAGAGTTTGCAAGTTCTCTCTGTGACCGCGTGGGTTTCCGCCGGGTGCTCCAGTTTCCTCCCACAGCCAAAGACTTGCAGGTTGATGGGTAAATTGGCCATTGTAATTTGCCCCTAGTGTAGATAGGTGGTAGGAGAATGGTGGGAATGTGGTAGGGAATATGGGATGAATGTAATATTAGTATAAATGGGTGATTGTTGGTCGGCACAGACTCGGTGGGCTGAAGGGCCTGTTTCAGTGCTGTATCTCTCTATGACTCTAGAGCTGTGGATGCTCAATCATTGGGTATATCCAAGAGAGAGATTGATAGGTTTTTGGATACTAAGGGAATCAAGGGATCTGTGCTAGTGTGGTAAGATGGAGTTGATGTAGGAGATTAGCTGTGATCTTATTGAATGGCAGAGCTATTTCGATGGGCCGAATGGCCCACTCCTATTTTTTATGTAAAGTTCCATTCCTCTCAGGGAATATTTTATTTTCAAAAAGAGAAATACTGCACACTGGAAATCTGAATAATAACAGAAGATTCTGGAAACACTCAGCAGTTCCAGCAGTATCTGTGGAGAGAGGAAGGTAGGAGCAATGTTTCAGATCCATAGAAGGGTCACAGAACTGGACCACTATCCCGAGCTTCTCTTCTCCACAGTTGTTTCCGGACTGGCTGAGTGTTTTCAGTATTTTAGGCTTTTTCTTTCTGTATTTCATCCATTTCCCATTTGACTATTTGCTGTGAAACTTTCAGCGTTGTGCTCAATTCTTTGTGTCGTTGTGTTTTCTTTATTTGAAGTAATGTAAATAGTATCCTGAAATGAATTTGCCAAATGATTGGGCAAATTGTTACAACCAGTTTTTGAGCAAGTTCTTCACATACACAGTGAAGGATTCCTTCACATTTGTGAAGACCATACAGGACTTGCATATCGATAGCAATGCCGTGTCCATGTGTCATTTGACATTGCTAGCCGATTCACCAATGTACCACTTCAGGAAGCCATAGATATTTGCACTGCAGTGCTATATCATGGCGATCTAGACCCGTCACCATTGTGTGAATCAGTATTCATTGAACTTATGAACTCGGCAACTTGCACAGTTGAGTTCAGTTTTATTGACACCATGTATCGCTGGTGTTGCCATGGGATCCCCTCGAGGCACAGCTCTCACAAACATCTTTGTTGGATTCCATGACAAACCTGTTTTTAAGGGAATGACACCTAACCTCCGACCTCTTGCATATTTCCAATATGGAGATGATACGTTTGCTATATTTGAATCCACAGCTGCATGAAATAATTTCCTTGCACGTCTTCATGGGCTCCATCCTACACTCAAATTCACCTTTGGAATGGAGCAGTCAAATGAGTTCCCTTTCCTTGATGTACTACTTGAGAAATCTGCTAAGGGGTTTTCTACCACGGTCTATTGCAAACCTACCTTCCCAGGTCAATGCACGCGTTGGGATTCTTACAGTTCCATGAGCTATAAGATTGGCCTTATCGGCAACCAATCACTGACCGACGTTGGCTCCTGGTCCAGCAACAACTCAACCTCAAAATCCTCTGACCTGCTGAGTGGTTCCAGCATTTCTTGTTTTTATTTCAAAATACTCATCCTTGTTTCTAAATCCTTATGTGTTCTCACCTGTCCCAACGTCCTTCCTCCCTCCGTAACCACCTCCCTCCCTCCCTCCATAACCACCTCCCTCCCTCCGTAACCACCTCCCTCCCTCCCTCCGTAACCACGGAGTCTTATCGAAAACCTCATAAATAGGGCTGAGCCATTTGCTCACCATGCAAGCTTGATGCTGAAATAGGGCAAATCAAAGACATCGTGCATTACAATGGCTACACTGATCAGATCATTTATATCTGTATATCACACAAACGTATAAACGGGCTGGAGGACGTCATTTTGAGCCCTGAAAAGTGCCCAGTCTCCTCAAATTACCCTGGAAAGGTAATATATCCCCAGTATTTGAGTAACAGGTGAAGCTCGCTGTTTCCTGCTGTTGCTATGCAGGAGCAACAAGTGTGCTCTTCGCCACTAACAGGATGCTGCTGTCAAGCAAAAGAGACGTCCTGCCTATCACACAAATAAGTAACGTGATATATGAATTTCAATACCAGTGTGATGCTAGGTTTCGAGACCGTACATCCCAAAACTGGCGGATTGTATCAAATAACATGTCCCTTCCGCTGTTCGCAATGGGCCCTACCCAACCAACCCGTGCTTGCAAAACTCAAAACACAGTATCCAACATGAGATGTGATTCCACAATAGGACAACATTTGCTAAACAATTCTCAGTGTGCTAAGAATTACACTGACAACTGATTTAAGACTGTCAGTTGGGCTCGCAGTGTGGTGCATTGGTGTGTACTGTAAGCTACATATATTAATACACAGGGCCCTGTTCTTTGCAAGCAGAAAGAACATGCACACATATTGTGCCAGTTTCAGCTAAACAAAATAAGTGACAGCCATTCACTGGCTCATTCCACAGGGCAATGCCTTGACCAATCAGAGTCAAGCTGCCTGGTTTAAATTTCAAACAAAGCTGGGCAGTTATCTGTCAGTTACCATAAACTGGTGCATTCTGAATGGCAATGCCTCGACCAATCAGAGTTCACTTGCCAACCAATCAGCACTCTCTTCTCATACAGAAGAAAGTTGTTGTTTTCCTTTAAATTGGTATTCTTGTGGATTGCCCTGCTGAGTGCAAGACTAAAACAACTGGATACCAACGTTTGGACAACATGTCACTATTTTCACGAAATGATTACTTTTATTTTCAATATAAAAATATAAAGCAATATGAGTGTAACATTTACAGACAAATTCTATTACCTCACATTGCCTGATTCTTTCACACTGACAGACTATGTGAAGTACTGTCCCGATTTTGCAGTTCTCACTTCCAGTTAGCAAATGTCAGCAATCTGTGATACAGTGCAGTTTACAGACCAGACCATCAATCACAACATGCAATAATTGTTCAGCTTATGTTGGACTGGTGGGATTTAGAAATACTAGGAATTGAGATGAGCTGTTATTGTATTTAATTATTTGTTTCATGGGATGTGGACGTCGCCAGCCAGGCCAGCATTTATAGTCCATCCCTAATTGCCCATGAGAAGGTGGTGGTGAGCTTCCTTCTTGAACCACTGCAGTCCATGTGGGGTAGGTACACCCACAGTGCTATTAGGAAGGGAGTTCCAGGATTTTGACCCAGCGACAGTGAAGGAATGGCGATTTAGTTCCAAGTCAGGATGATGTGTAGCTTGGAGGAGAACTTTCAGGTGGTGGTGTTCCGATGCATCTGCTGTCCTTCTCCTTCTAGGCAGTAGAGGATGTAGGTTTGGAAGGTGCTGCCTGAGTAGCCTTGGTGCATTGTTGCAGTGCATCTTGTAGATGGTACACACTGCTGCCACTGTTCGTCAGTGGTGAAGGGAGTGAATGTTGTGGACGTGGTGCCAATCAAGCGTGTTGCTTTGTCCTGGATGGTGTCGAGCTTCTTGAATGTTGTTGGAGCTGCACCCATCCAGGCAAGTGGATAGTATTCCATCACACTCCAGACTTGTGCCTTGTAAATGGTGGACAGGCTTGGGGAGTCAGGAGGTGAGTTACTCACCGCATGCTTCGTACCTTCTGACCAGCTCATGTAGTCACAATATTTATAAGGCTACTCCAGTTCAGTTTCTGGTCAATGGGAACTCCCAGGAAGTTGATAGTGGGGGATTCAGCGATCGTAATGCCGCTGAATGTCAATGGGAGATCGTTAGATTCTCTCTTGTTCGAGATGGTCATTGCCTGGCACTTGTGTGGCGCGAATGTTACTTGCCACTTATCAGCCCAAGCCTGGATATTGTCCAGGTCTTGCTGCATTTCTACATGGACCTCTTCAGTATCTGAGGAGTCGCGAATGGTGCTAAATTTTGCATACATCAGTGAACATCCCCACTTCTGACCTTATGATTAAAGGAAGGTCACTGATGAAGTAGTGAAGAAGGTTGGGCCGAGGATACTACCCTGAGGAACCCCAGCAGTAATGTCCTGGAGCTGAGATGATTGACCTCCAACAATCACAACCATTTTCCTTTGTGCTAGGTACGATTCCAACCAGTGGAGAGTTTTCCTCTTGATTCCCATTGACTCCAGTTTTGCTCTGGCTCCTTGATGCCATACTCAGTCAAATGCTACCTTGATGTCAAGGGCAGACACTCTCACCGCACCTCTTGAGTTCAGCTCTTTTGTCCTTGTTCGAACCAAGGCTGTAATGACGTCAGGAGCTGAATGGCCCTGGCGGAACCCAACTGAGCGTCACTGAACAGGTTATTGCAAAGCAAGTGCCCCGTCGATGACATCTTCCATCACTATACTGATGATTGAGAGTAGACTGATGAGGCAGTAATTGGCTGGGTTGGATTTGTCCTGCTATTTGTGTACAGGACATACCTGGGCAATTTTCCACATTGCCGGGTAGATGCCAGTATTGTACCTGTACTGGAACAGCTTGGCTAGGGGCGCGGCAAGTTCTGGAGCATATGTCTTCAGTACAATTGCCGGAATATTGTCAGGGCCCGTAGCCTTTGCTGTATCCAGTGCCTTCAGTCGTTTCTTGATATCACGTTGAGTGAATCGAATTGGCTGAAGACTGGCATCTGTGATGCTGGGGACTTGAGAAGGAGGCCGAGATGGATCATCAACCCAGCACTTCTGGCTGCAGATTGTTTCAAATTCTTCATCCTTATCTTTTGCACTGATGTGCTGGGCTCCCCCATCATTGAGGTTGGGGATATTTGTGGAGCCACCTCCTCCTGTTGGTTGTTTAATTGTCCACCACCATTCATCATTGGATGTGGCAGGGTGTAGATCTGATCCGTTGGTTGTGGGATCACTTAGCCCTGTCTATTACATGCTGCTTCTGCTGTTTGGCATGAAAGTGGTCCTGGGCTGTAGCTTCATCAGGCTGACGCCTCATTTCAAGGTATGCCTGGTGCTGCTCCTGGCATGCCCTCCTGCACTCTTCATTGAATTAGGGTTGATCCCCCAGCTTGTTGGTAATGTTAGAGTGGGGGAATATGCCGGGCCATGAGGTGACAGATTGTGGTTGAGTACAATTCTGCCGCTGCTAATGGTCCACAGCACCTCATGGATGCCCAGCTACGCATTGCTAGATCTGTTCAAAATCTATCCCATTTAGCACAGTGGTAGTGGCACACAACACAATGCAGGGTATCCTCACTGTGAAGACGGGACATCATCTCCACAAGGACTGTGCAGTGGTCACTCCGACCAAAACTGTCATGGACTGATGCATCTGCGGCAGGCAGTTGGGTGAGGATGAGGTCAAGTATGTTTTTCTCTCTTGTTAGTTCCCTCACCACCTACTGCAGACCCAATCGAGCAGCTATGTCCATTGGGACTCGGCCAGCATGGTCAGTAGTGGTGCTACCGAGCCACTCATGGTGATGGACATAGAAATCCCCCAGCCAGACTACATTCTGTGCCCTTGCCACCCTCACTGCTCCCTCCAAGTGGTGTTCATCAGTCTCTCGCTGTCTCTTGCTGGTTTGCTCAGTACCTTTCTCTGTCTGTTCCTTTCTGAGTCCTGATAAACTCAATTGCTGGTTTTCTATGTGTCTTTCTCTGCCTGTTCATTTCTGGATCCTGATAATATCTTCCTGGTTTTCTGTGTGTCTTTCTCTGCCTGTCTACAATCCTGTTTTTGCAAAAACATTGGGGAAATGAACATATTTCACTAACGGGCAGCTAAAATTTAAAACAGCAGTTAGCAGAGTGGCGCAGCGGAAGCGTGCTGGGCCCATCACCCAAAAGTCGATGAATCGAAACCTTTCTCTGTTATTTATGTTTGGTAATAACACAAACAGTTCACTTTCAAAACATCAAGTATTTACCCATCATAACAAGATGCTTCCAAAGGCACTCTATTGCAATCAGCTTCTTCCTTCTAGTGAACACATCAATCATCAACCAAATCACTTTTGCTCACACGAACACAAACTGCAAACACGGACCAGCCGAGTCTCTCCCACTTTGTCAACCCATTCCTGCAGAGCCTCCTCTCCACCACCCGATGGTGATGTTGGCCACAATAAAACCAGGACAAATGGTCACAGTGAGGAGACGGTCAGTAACAGAAAATAAAACAATAACAGGGAAAACCTTTACACAACAACAGGCTACATCTTTACACAACAGAAAACATATTTACACACCAGGAAATACCTTTCGACAACAGGGAGAATACAATCATACAAATGCCTTGTTTCTCCATCTCAGTCTCGTTGTCTCTCTCTCTGTCCCTCACTTTTGCTTCCTCACAGTCTATTCTTGGTTTTATGTGTGTTTTTCTCTCTGTCCCGTTGTCGATGGTGTTACTCAGCGTCCTTGTAACATTGTGTAGCCTGGCTGAGCCTCCCAACACCTGTGTTGCTGTAATAAAAACAGAAAATGCTGGAAATGCTCAGGAGGTCTGGCAGCATCTGTGCAGAGAGAAACAGTTAACAGTTCAGGTCTGTTTCCTTAGCTCACATTAACTTTGTTTCTTTCTCCACAGATGCTGCCAGACCTGCTGATTATTTCAAGCATTTTCTGTTTATATTTCAGATTTCCAGCATCCGCAGTATTTTGCTTTTGTACGTGTGTTGCTATGTCTGGGACTGATTCAGTGCAATGCCATTGCTTTATAAACAGCGTTAAAACAAACATTTATCTCGTTAACACACATCGCTAATACACAGCTGGATATAAACAGCAGCCTGCAGCAGAGGGTGCAGTGGAAGTTTATTAACACAAATAATTCACCAGCACTATATTTACTGCTATCCACAATGACACCACACTTCATCTTAACACGTTTTACTCTTTATTTACATCAACTTCTTCCTTCCAGTAAACACTTCAATTTGGAACACAGCTTCCAAATCACCTTTATTCACAAACCCGAACACACACCAGCCCAGACTTTCCCCTTTCTGTTAACCCATTCCTGCATCACTGCCTCTCCACCAACAGTTGTTGCTAGAATCATACAATCAGAGAATGGCTACAGCACAGAAGGAGGCCATTCGGCCTGTCGAACCCGTGCTGGCTCTCTGTTAGAGCAACTCCCCTCATTTCACTCCCCAGTCAGTTCAATTTTGGAGGTGGGAAAACTTCTCGAAAGAATAATTCGGGACAAAATTAATAGTCCCATGGACAAATGTGGGTTAATTCAAGAAAGCCAGCCTGGATTTCTTGAGGGAAAATCATGTTTAACTGTCCTGCTGGAGTTTTTTGATGAGGTAACAGAGAGGGTTGATGAGGGCAATGCTGTTGATGTGGTCTTCATGGACTTTCAAAATGTCTGGCAGCATCTGAAAGGTCACTCACCTGAAACGTTAACTTTGCTTCTCTCTGTGCAGATGCTGCCAGACCTGCTGAGTATTTCGAGTATTTCTTGTTTTCATTATGGCACAGAGTTCCCTTTTCAAACTTACAGAATTAACCACAATAATGTACTCTGAGATTCAAGTTAAATATCAGCCCAATATTTACACACATTATGAGTTTATAAGTTTCAGTATTAATTCCCATAGTGCATCCTGACATATACATTAGATATAACATAAGAACAGAAGAAATAGGAGCAGGAGTAGGCCATTCAGCCCTTCAAGCCTGCCCTGCCATTTAGTAAGATCATGGCTGATCTGCCCCAGACCTCAACTCCTCTTTCATGCCAGCTCTTCATAGCCCTCAACTCTCCAATATTTCAAAAATCTATTTACATCCTCTTTAAATACTTTCAGTGATTTAGCCTCCAATACTGTCTGGGGTAGAGAATTCCAGACATTCACTACCCTCTGAGAGAAGAAATTCCTTTGCATCTCAGTTTTAAATGAGTGTCCCCTTATTCTGTAACTATGTCGCCTAGTTTGAGATTCCCCCACTAGTGGAAACATTTTCTCAACATCTACCCTGTTAATAAAAAAAAGAAATGCTGGAAATACTCAGCAGGTCTGGCAGCATCTGTGAAGAGAGAAGCAGAGTTAATGTTTCATGTCAGAGACCCTTCTTCACCCTGTTAAGCCCCCTCAGAATCTTGTACGTTTCAAAAAGATCACCCCTCATTCTTCTAAACACGAATGAATAACCTGTTTAGCCGTTCTTGATAAGTCAACCCCTTCATCTCAGGAATCAGCTGAGTGAATCTCTTTTGAACTCCTCCAATGCCAGTACATCCTTTCTTAAGTCTAAATCCCAAGTGCGATATCAGATTGAGAGAATCTGAAAGATAGTATAACCTGAGATACAAACTGAGATTTCAGTTTAAAACTCACCCGGATTGTGAAAATAAAAGATACAATAGCAATTTAATTTGTATAGACTGTGCATTGGATCACATTCCAGCCCTCATACAGTATCAGACTGGAAGATACTGTAGCAATTCCATTAGTGCAGACTCATCCGTACATTACAGAGCAGGGAACATGTTTAAACAACCGGGAACACTTTTACACAAGACGGATCATATTTACACAACTGAGAAGATCTTCACCCAACAGGGGTGAATTTTACACAATAACAGAGAACATATTACACAGCAGGAAATATCTTTAAAAGAACACAGGTAACATCTTTATACAACAGAGAACACAATTACATAAACCATCAGTCTTTCGCTGTCTCTTGCTGGTTTGCTCAGTACCTTTCTCTGTCTGTTCCCTTCTGGGTCCTGATAATCTCTTCCTGGTTTTCTGTGTGTCTTTCTCTGTCTGTTCCTTTCTGGGTCCTGATAATCTCTTCCTGGTTTTCTGTGTGTCTTTCTCTGTCTGTTCCTTTCTGGGTCCGAATGATCTCTTCCTGCTTTTCTGTGTGTCTTTCTCTGTCTGTTCCTTTCTGGGTCCGAATGATCTCTTCCTGCTTTTCTGTGTGTCTTTCTCTGTCTGTTCCTTTCTGGGTCCGAATAATCTCTTCCTGCTTTTCTGTGTGTCTTTCTCTGTCTGTTCCTTTCTGGGTCCGAATGATCTCTTCCTGCTTTTCTGTGTGTCTTTCTCTGTCTGTTCCTTTCTGGGTCCGAATGATCTCTTCCTGCTTTTCTGTGTGTCTTTCTCTGTCTGTTCCTTTCTGGGTCCGAATGATCTCTTCCTGGTTTTCTGTGTGTCTTTCTCTGTCTGTTCCTTTCTGGGTCCGAATGATCTCTTCCTGCTTTTCTGTGTGTCTTTCTCTGTTTGTTCCTTTCTGGGTCCGAATGATCTCTTCTTGCTTTTCTGTGTGTCTTTCTCTGTCTGTTCCTTTCTGGGTCCGAATGATCTCTTCCTGCTTTTCTGTGTGTCTTTCTCTGTCTGTTCCTTTCTGGGTCCGAATGATCTCTTCCTGGTTTTCTGTGTGTCTTTCTCTGTCTGTTCCTTTCTGGATCCGAATGATCTCTTCCTGGTTTTCTGTGTGTCTTTCTCTGTCTGTTCCTTTCTGGGTTCGAATGATCTCTTCCTGCTTTTCTGTGTGTCTTTCTCTGTCTGTTCCTTTCTGGGTCCGAATGATCTCTTCCTGCTTTTCTGTGTGTCTTTCTCTGTCTGTTCCTTTCTGGGTCCGAATGATCTCTTCCTGCTTTTCTGTGTGTCTTTCTCTGTCTGTTCCTTTCTGGGTCCGAATGATCTCTGCCCGGTTTTCTGTGTGTCTTTCTCTGCCTGCCTCATTGTCGGTGCTGTTACTCTGTGTCCTTGTGTCATTGTGCAGTGAGGGTGAGTCCGTCAGCACGTGTGTTGCTGAGTCCGGGATTCTTGAGAAATCCGACTGCAATCCTATTTTTATAAAAACATTGGGGAAATGAACATATTTCACTAACGGGCAGCTAAACTTTAAACCAACAGTTAGCAGAGTGGCGCAGCGGAAGCGTGCTGGGCCCATAACCCAGAGGTCGATGCATCGAAACCATTCTCTGCTATTTATGATTGGTAGTAACACAAACAGTTCACTTTCAAAATATCAAGTATTCTACCCATAATAACAAGATGTGCTCGACTGCAATCAGCTTTTTCCTTCTAGTGAACACATCAATCAGTAACAAATCACTTTTGCTCACACGAACACAAGCTGCAAACACGGAACAGCCGAGTCTCTCCCACTTTGTCAACCCCTTCCTGCAGAGCCTCCTCTCCACCACCAGATGGTGATGTTGGCCACAATAAAACCAGGACAAATGGTCACAGTGAGGAGACGGTCAGTAACAGAAAATAAAACAATAACAGGGAAAACCTTTACACAACAACAGGGTGCATCTTTACACAACAGAAAACATATTTACACAACAGGAAATACCTTTAGACAACAGGGAGAATACAATCATACAAATGCCTTGTTTCTCCATCTCAGTTTCTTTGTCTGTCTCTCTCTCTCCGTCCCTCACTTTTATTTCCTCACAGTCTATTAGTTTTCTGTGTGTTTTTCTCTCTGTCCCGTTGTCGATGGTGTTACTCAGCGTCCTTGTAACATTGCGTAGCCAGGCTGAGCCTCCCAACACCTGTGTTATAGAACATAGAACAGTACAGCACAGTACAGGCCCTTCGGCCCACGATGTTGTGCCGAACCTTTAACCTACTCTAAGATCAAAACTACCGACATACCCTTCATTCTACTATCATCCATGTACCTATCCAAAAGATGCTTAAATGTCCCGAATGTATCTGCTTCTACTACCACCACTGGCAGTGCATTCCACGCACCCACCACTCTCTGTGTAAAGAACCTACCTCTGACATCTCCCCGAAACCTTCCTCCATCACCTTAAAATTATGCCCCCTGGTGATAGCCCTTTCCACCCTGGGAAAAAGTCTATGACTATCCATTCTATCTATGCCTCTCATCATCTTGTACCCCTCTATCAAGTCACCTCTCATCCTTCTTCGTTCCAATGGGAAAAGCCCTAGCACCCTCAATCTTTCTTCGTAAGACATACCCTCCAGTCCAGGCAGCATCCTGATAAATCTCCTCTGCACCCTCTCTAAAGCTTCCACATCCTTCCTATAATGAGACGACCAGAACTGAACACAATATTCCAAGTGTGGTTGAACCAGGGCTTTATAGAGCTGCAGCATAACCTCACGGCTCTTAAACTCAATCCCCCTGTTAATGAACGCCAACACACCATATGCCTTCTTAACAACCCTATCAACTTGGGTGGCAACTTTGAGCGATCTATGGACATGGGCCCCAAGATCCCTCTGTTCCTCCACACTACCAAGAATCCTGTCTTTCAGCCTGCATTCTGCATTCAAATTCGACCTTCCAAAATGAATCACTTCACACTTTTCCAGGTTGAACTCCATCTGCCACTTCTCAGCCCAGCTCTGCATCCTGTCAATGTCCCGTTGCAACCTACAACAGCCTTCCACACTATCCACAACTCCAGCAACCTTCGTGTCATCGGCAAACCTGCTAACCCAGACTTCCACTTCCTCATCCAAGTCATTTATAAAAATCACAAAGAGCAGAGGTCCCAGAACAGATCCCTGTGGAACACCACTGGTCACCGAGCTCCAGGCTGAATACTTTCCATCTACTACCACCCTCTGTCTTCTATGGGCCAGCCAATTCTGTATCCAGACAGCCAACTTTCCCTGTATCCCATGCCTCCTTACTTTCTGAATGAGCCTACCATGGGGAACCTTATCAAACGCCTTGCTGAAATCCATATACACCACATCCACTGCTCTTCCTTCATCAATGTGTTTTGTCACATCTTCAAAGAATTCAATAAGGCTTGTGAGGCATGACCTGCCCCTCACAAAGCCATGCTGACTGTCTCTAATCAAACTATGCTTTTCCAACTAATCATAAATCCTGTCACTCAGAATCCTCTCCAATAATTTGCCCACTACCTACGTAAGACTGACTGGTCTGTAATTCCCAGGGTTATCCCTATTCCCTTTCTTGAACAAGGGAATAACATTTGCCACCCTCCCATCATCTGGTACTACTCCAGTGGACAGTGAGGACGCAAAGATCATCGCCAAAGGCGCGGCAATCTCTTCCCTCGCTTCCCTTAATATCCTTGGGTATATCCCGTCTGGCCCCAGGGACTTATCTGTCCTCATGTCTTTCAAAATTTCCAGCACATCCTCCCTCTTAACTTCAACCTGTTTGAGCATATCAGCCTGTTTCACGCTGTCCTCACAAACGACCAGGTCCCTCTCACTAGTGAATACTGAAGCAAAGTATTCATTTAGGACCTCCCCTACCTCCTCCGACTCCAGGCACAAGTTCCCTCCACTATCCCTGATTGGCCCTACCCTCACTCTGGCCATCCTCTTGTTCCTTACAGATGTGTAGAACGCATTGGGATTTTCCTTAATCCTACCCGCCAATACTTTTTCATGTCCCCTTCTAGCTCTCCTAAGTCCATTCTTCAGTTCCTTCCTGGCTACCTTGTAACCCTCTAGAGCCCTGTCTGATCCTTGCTTCCTCAACCTTAAGTAAGCTTCCTTCTTCCTCTTGACGAGCTGTTCCACATTTCTTGTCATCCAAGGTTCCTTCACCCTACCATCCCTTCCTTGCCTCATCGGGACAAACCTATCCAGCAGTCGCAGCAAGTGCTCCCTAAACAACCTCCACATTTCTGTCGTGCATTTCCCTGAGAACATCTGTTCCCAATTTATGCACCCCAGTTCCTGCCAAATAGCATTGTAATTACCCCTCCCCCAATTAAATATTTTCCCATCCCGTCCGCTCCTGTCCCTCTCCATGACGATAGTAAAGGTCAGGGAGTTGCGATCACTATCACCGAAATGCTCTCCCACCGAGAGATCTGCCACCTGGCCTGGTTCGTTGCCAAGCACCAAATCCAACATAGCCTCCCCTCTAGTCGGCTTATCTACATATTGAGTCAGGAAACCTTCCTGGACACACCTGACAAAAACTGTTCCATCCAAACTATTTGCACTAAGGAGGTTCCAATCAATATTAGGGAAGTTGAAGTCACCCATGACAATAACCCTGTTACTTCTGCACCTTTCCAAAATCTGCCTCCCAATCTGTTCCTCGTGTCTCTGTTGCTATTGAGGGGTCTATAGAAAACTCCCAATAAAGTGACTGCTCCTTTCCTGTTTCTGACTTCCACCCATAATGACTCAGTAGACAAACCCTCCTCGATGACCTCCCTTTCTGCAGCTGTGATACTATCCCTGATTAACAATGCCACTCCCCCACTTCTTTTACCTCCCTCCCTATTCCTTTTGAAACATCTAAACCCCGGAACATCCAACATCCATACCTGCCCCTGTGATATCCAAGTGTCCGTAATGGACACAACATCCTAGCTCGAAGTACTGATCCATGCTCTAAGTTCATCAACCTTATTCCTGACACTTCTTGCATTAAAATAGACACACTTCAACCCATCATACTGGCTGAAACTTTGCCCTGTCAACTGTCTAACCTTTCTGACAGACTCTCTGCACTCTGTATCTGCCTGTTCAACAGCTACCCCATCCACTTATCCATAGCTCCGGTTCCCATCCCCCTGCCAAACTAGTTTAAACCCTCCCGAAGAGCTCTAGCAAACCTCCCGCCCAGGATATTGCTGCCCCTCCAGTTCAGATGCAACCCGTTCTTCTTGTACAGGTCCCACCTTCCCCAGAAGGTATCCCAATGATCCACATAACTGAAGCCCTCCCTCCTACACCAGCTCTGTAGCCACGTGTTCAGCTGCACTCGCTCTCCGTTTCTAGCCTCATAAGCACGTGGCACCGGTATCAATCCTGAGGTTACTACTCTGCTCGTCTTGCCTTTTACCTTCCAACCGAACTCCTATATTTGCTTTTCAGGTCCTCATCCCTTTTCTGAGCTATGTCATTGGTACCGATATGTCCCATGACTTCTGGCTGCTCCCCCTCCCCCTTAAGAATCCTGTAGACTCGATCCGAGATATCCCTAACCCTGGCACCCGGGAGGCAACATACCATCCGGGAGTCTCGTTCGCGACCACAGAATCTCCTGTCTGTTCCTCTAACCATTGAATCTCCTATCACTATCGCTCTCCTATTCTCCACCCTTCCCTTCTGAGCCGCAGAGCCAGACTCAGTGCCAGAGACCTGGCCACTGTGGCTTTCCCCTGGTAGGTCCCCCCACCCCGCCAACCAAAGGGGATCCCTGCACTGTGCGCCTATTCCCTTTCCCTCCCCTGACTGTCACCCAGCTACCTTTATCCTGTGATTTCGGTGTCAGTACTTCCCTGTAACTGCTCTTTATCATCCCCTCTGCCTCCCGCATGATCCGAAGTTCATCCAGCTCCTGCTCCAGTTCCCTAACGCGGTCTCTGAGGAGCTGGAGTTGGGTGCACTTCTCACAGGTGAAGTCAGCAGGGACACAAGTGGTGACCCTTACCTCCCACATCCTGCAAGAGGAGCATGCAACTGCCCTAGTTTCCATCCCCTCTGCTCTAAATTGACAACAGAGAATAAAAAAATATAAAGGAAAACCTTACCTTACCAAACCCTCCACACAAGAGTCCTTTTTTTTGGTTGGAGGAGGAGGATGGCATGGAGGAGGAGGATGGGTGGGAGACACTACACGTGTAGTGTTTCGGGTTTAGCCACTGCCCGAATATATAAGTTCACTTACCCAGAAGTCCTCGTGTCCGCGTCCGCCTAATCGCCAGGTAAGTACTTTATAGTGAAACTTACCTTCCCGGCTGCCCCCTGGCTCGCACTATCACCGCTACTGCTGATCAAAGGTGTTGCTGTAATAAAAACAGAAAATGCTGGAAATGCTCAGTAGGTCTGGCAGCATCTGTGCAGAGAGAAACAGTTCACAGTTCAGGTCTGTTTCCTTAGCTCACATTAACTTTGTTTCTTTCTCCACAGATGCTGCCAGACCTGCTGACTATTTCAAGCATTTTCTGTTTATGTTTCAGATTTCCAGCATCCGCAGTATTTTGCTTTTGTACGTGTGTTGCTATGTCTGGGACTGTTTGAGTGCAATGCTATTGCTTTATAAACAGCGTTGAAACAAACGTTTATCTAGTTAACACACAGCACTAATGCACAGCTGGATATAAACAGCAGCCTGCAGCAGAGGGTGCAGTGGAAGTTTATTAACACAAATAATTCACCAACACGATATTTACTGCTGCCCACAATCACACCACGCTCACTCCCCAGTCAGTTCAATTTCGGTGGTGGGAAAACTTCTCGAAAGAATAATTCGGGACAAAATTAATAGTCCCATGGACAAATGTGGGTTAATTCAGGAAAGACAGCATGGATTTCTTAAGGGAAAATCATGTTTAACTGTCCTGCTGGAGATTTTTGATGAGGTAACAGAGAGGGATGATGAGGGCAATGCTGTTGATGTGGTGGACATGGACTTTCAAAAGGTCTGACAGCATCTGAATGGTCACTGACCTGAAATGTTAACTCTGTTTCTCTCTCTCCAGATGCAGCCAGCCCTGCTGAGTATTTCCAGCACTTTCTGTTTATATTTCAGATTTCTAGCATCTGCAGTATTTTGCTTTTATTGACTTTCAAAAGGAGTTTGATACAATGCAACACAACAGACTTGTGAGCAAAGTTATAACCCATGGAATAAAAGGGACAGTAGTGACATGGACATGGAATTGGCTGAGTGACAGGAAACAAAGAGTAGTGATCAATGGATGTTCTTCGGGCTCGAGGAATGTTTGTAGTGGAGTTCCCCAGGAGTCAGTGTTGGGACCCTTGCCTTTCCTGATATATATTAATGACCCAGACATTGGTGTACAGGGCAGAATTTAAAAATTTATGGATGATACGAAAATTGGAAGCATTGTGAACTGTAAGGATGATAGTGTGGAACTTCAAAAGGACATAGACAAGTTGGTGGAATGGGAGGACAGATGACAGGTGATGTTCAATGCAGAGAAATGTGAATTGATTCATTTTGGTAGGAAGAACATGGAGTGACAATATAGAATAAAGGGTACAATTCTAAAGGGGGTGCAGGAGCAGTGGGACTGGGGTTATATGTCATTGGTTGAGAGAGTGGTTAATAAAGCATACAGTATCCTCGGCTTTAGTGATAGAGGCATAGAGTACAAGAACAAGGAGGTCATGTTGAACTTGTATAAGACACTAGCCTCAGCTGAAGTATTGCGTCCAGTTCTGGGTGCCGCACTTTAGGAAAGATGTGAAGGCATTGGAGAGATTATGGAAAAGATTCATGAGAATGGTTCCAGGGATGAGGAATTTCAGTTATGAAGATGGATTGGAGAAGTTAGGATTGTTTTCCTTGGAGAAAAGAAGGCGAAGAGGAGATTTCATAGTGGTATTCAAAATGATGAGGGGTGTGGACAGAGTGGATAGGGAGAAACTGTTCCCACTTGTGAAAGGATTGAGAACGAAAGGTCACAGATTTAAAGTAATTGGTAAAAGAAGCAAAAGCGACATGAGGAAAAACTTTTTCACACAGCGAGTGGTTAAAGTATGAACTGCCTGAGAATGTGATGGAGGCAGGCTCAATTGAAGCATTCAAAGGGGAATTAGACTGTTATCTGAAAAGGAAGAATGTGCAGGATTATGGGAAGAAGACGGGGAAGTGACATGAGGTGAATTGCTCATTTGGAGAGTCAGTGCAGACACGATGGGCCAAATGGCCTTCTTCTGTGCAGTAACAATTCTGTGATTCTGTGATTCCAATATTCAAGTCATTTATATATATGGTGGTCCTGACACTGACCCTTGTGGACATCACTGTTCACCATCTTCCATTCTGAAAAACAACCAAATATCACAACTCGCTTTTCTTGATATTTCATCCATTTTTTAATCGAAGCAGATACTGACCCTCCTATTCCAGGAACCTCAGTTTTGTTACCCAGTCTTTTATGTGGTAGTCTGTCAAACGCTTTCTTAAAATCCATATAGACAACATCCATTGCTTTCCCTTCATCAACCTTTTCTCTTTCTTCATCAAAAAAATCAGTTATATTAGTGAAGAAGTGGAAAGGTGCTGAACCTCTCAGTTTTCGGTCTTCCCAAACCAAGTTCAAGGCCTGAATAATGAACCGATTGCCTCATCAGTTCTGTGAATAATACAATGATTTAATAGACAAAGTTTTGAAACATTCCTGCCCATAAATCTTGATAACAGAGAGTGTGTGGATCTCCTGACTCAGAATGTTTAATGGATACAGTCCTCAGATCCGACAAGGAACCCCTGAACATCCACAGTAAAGACAGTGTGGATGAGGAAATGTAAGAGCTGGGAGCTGAAACTCAGGGACGGCCGAGCTCTCCTGTCATTGAGCTTGTGTGTCTGCTCTGCTCGCCGCACTTCCGGCTCTACTTTGTTTCCAATGAAAAGATGAAAAAGGCCGTTCGGTTTTCCTCTCACTGACAGCGTGTTTCACTCGGGTTAATATAACCCGGGACTTTTGCTGCTGAAATGAATTCTGCAAGGTCCCAGCAAACACACCGGCTCCCTCCTTTCTCCCCTCTTTCTATCTGATTGTTTTATCAGGAGGGGCTCAATAATAACAAACCCCCTGCAGGGAATGACCGCAAATTGAGCATCTAAATGGGGCAAGTGGGCAGCTTCCTGGGTTCTAGGTTCCCCCTACACCGCCCCTCCCTCCCTCCAGTCCAAGCCCTTCTTCACTTTCTTTGGGACTTTGAAGAGGGTGAAATGGGGAAAGTTCCCATTGATGTTTGAATGCTGAATTGCTGCAAAGATCTGCGCACGCGCGACATAGCCCCGCCCCCTGTGAGACGTCACAATGAGGAGTGGTGCGCACACGCAGCCTTTCCCCAACCCAGTCTGTGAGGCCATTCACTCAATCAGGGGAAGATGCTTTAAATCAGCTGCTAATGGAGACTTCCCGGACCCGGGGGAAGGGAACAAACAGCATCTGCTTCCAGCAGCCACTGCTTTGGGAGCGTGTCCGCAGATGTGCTCAGAGATTAGCATTGAGTGGTGGGAAGTTGAGGGGGAGTCGGGGAGTGTTTGTAACAGACACTGTGGAGCAGGAGCTGCTCCCGGAACATGAAGTGAGCCGGGGACACGGGGAAGGGAGAGTTCATTCTCGGACAGTGTCTGTACAGGCTCAGGGAGACACAATGGGAAGAAATCACTATTGAAAATCACTGACAATTTCACCACCCAATGGAGAGGGAATTTTCCTGCTTTAGTTCCAGTCTCTCACTGTTTGTTGGATCGTGAACAGTGGGGGGAAAATAGCTGCAAAATAACGATGTGGACAGTTAGACAAAGAGCATTTATTGCAGACACAAGGTGAGAAGTGTGAAAGGCACATTTTAAACAGTGGCTGCTTGCTTTCTGTTGAAATAGAAATGTGACTGTGTAAAGGTCACTGCTCCATCGGACAGTCCCAGTCATTGAGCAGTGCAGGACTTGTGTTGTTTCTGAATGTCACAAACTTGTTGTAAACCACTGCAAACACCTGGTAAACAGAAGCTGAATACTGCAGTACTGCAGTGGCGTCAGACACTGACACTGTTTGTGTTCCTGGTTTTCATTTTGTGATTGTTCATAATGATTATTATTGGGACGATTACATTGATCGCTTTTCTATCTTCTACCTCACCAGTTCTTTCATTCCTGCAGGAAAATACATGAAGGAACCTGAATGGATGTGGTGATTCTTGGACACAAGGAAAAGTGCAGTGATCTCGTTCCAACACACAGTCGGTACAGGATCACTCCCAAAGCACAGAGATACTGCCAGCTCATCAGTTCCACTGGAACAAACAAAAGAAGTAGTCAGACAGACACTGATCCCAAAGTCAAGAGACACATTTTCAATCCAACAGTCAAACAACGGCAGGAGAGACAGAAGTTGTTTCTATTTCACTCCAATTCAGTACAGCTGACAGGTTGATACATCAATCACAGTCCAAAAACAAACTCACTATCAGATCTAAATAAACGCTGTCACCATGGTCACATTTTAAATATAAAATCTGAAATAGAACAGACAAAATTTACAGAATTGAAAGGTACAGAATGAATGGGTGGCACAGTGGTGCAGCGGTCAGCACTGCAGCCTCACAGCTCCAGGGACCCGGGTTCGATTCTGGGTACTGCCTGTGTGGAGTTTGCAAGTTCTCCTTGTGACCGCATGGGTTTTGGCCGGGTGCTCCAGTTTCCTCCCACTGCCAAAGACTTGCAGATGATAGGTAAATTGGCCATTGTAAATTGCCCCTAGTGCAGGTAGCTGGTAGGGAAATATAGGGACTGGTGGGGATGTGGTAGGAATATGGAATTAATATAGGATTAATATAAATGGGTGGTTGATGGTCGGCACAGACTCGGTGGGCCGAAGGGCCTGTTTCAGTGCTGTATCTCTAAATAAAATAAATAAATAAATATTGATACATTAAGAGAGCGGGAAACAGTGAGAGCAGAGTGGAGCATCAAGAGCCCAGGAGAGGGAGCAAGAGTTCACTCGGAGAGCAGGGAACAGCAAGAGCAGACGTCAAAAAAGGCAAAGGAATGCACAATTAATGGGAGAACACTGAATGGTGTAGAGGAAGTGAGGGACGTTGGAGTGAATGTCCACAGATCCCTCAAGTAGCAGTACAGGTCAATAAGGTGGTTCAGCAGGTATATGGAATCCTTTCCTTTATTAACTGAGGTATCGAGTATGAGGGTGACCTGGCATCCATGTCAATAAGTCATTGACCGCTAACATGCAGGTGCAGCAAGCAATTAGGAAGGCTAATAGTATGTTAGCCTTTTTCGCAAGAGGATTTGAGTACAGGAGTAGTGAATTCTTGCTTCAATTGTATAGAACCCTGGTTAGACTGCACTTGGAATACTGTGTGCAGCTTTGGTTCCCTCCCCTAAGGAAGGATATTATTGCCACAGATGGAGTGTAAAGAAGGTTCATCAGACTTGTTCCTGGGATGGTGGGACTGTCCTATGAAGAGAGATTGGGGAAACTGGGACTGTATTCTCTAGAGTTTTGAAGAATGAGAGGTGATCTCATTGAAACCTACAAAATATTTAAAGGACAGTCAGGGTAGATGCAGCTAAGATGTTTCCCCTGGTTGGGGAGTCGAGAACCAGGGGACGCAATTTCAAAATAAGGGGCAAGCCACTTAGGACAGAGATGAGGAGAAATGTTGTTACTCAGAGGGTTGTGAATCTTTGGAATTCTGTAACCCAGAGGGCTGTGGAAGCTCAGTCATTGAGAATGTTTAAAGCAGAGATTGATAGATTTCTAAATACAAATGATATCAGGGAATATGAGGAAAGTGTGGGGAAAAGGGCATTGAAGTGGATGATCAGCCATGATCATATTGAATGGTGGGGCAGGCTCGATGGGCTGAATGGCCGACTCCTGCTCCTATGTTCCTAACTCCACATTGTCGATGAGACACAGCCTCAGGCCGACTTGTCGGGTGTTACAAACAGATATCACTGCTTCTGATCTTCACCAGAACAGAGAGTGAGATGTAACATTGATCATCAAACAGACTGTGAGAGAATACAACAGAATAAAACACGTGGAGAGACACTGTGGAATAACAAATAGATTTGATTGGAATGTTAAATTTTGATTGGAATAGATAAAACAGCAGAAACAGCAGGTTAAATTGGGACAGAAAAGAGAAACTGATGGGAAGAAGGAAGAAAAGAAAGGATGGATCTGTTCACTTTTTTCAGTTTTTTCACTGGTCCATCAAAGCTGGATTAAAAAAAGATGCAAATAACAGAGAATTTCACCAAAAAGGGAGATTAAATGCTGCCGAAACCTTGGATCGAAGGATGCCCCAACAGATCACCTGTTTAACTGTCTCCTCACTGGGGGATTTCAATCAATGAGCAATATAATTCTCTACTTTTCTTTTGTTAAATGAAACCACTACTGTCACTTGGAGTTAATATCCCTGTGTTCCAACTCCTGAATAATAAAATTGTGAATTTCGCGATATTTTCTGGACGCATTTCCTGCTGAAAGAACTAAGAACTCTTTTCTAATTTACACAATACTATATACACACTCATCAAGCCTCCGAAACTAGCATCCTTGGTGCTGCTCTCTCCTCCCAAACCTCATCTCATGTGACTGTTACATCATCACTCTGATTGTGGGAGGGGTTAATCCCACTGTCTTCAGCATTAGCCCTTTACATCCTCATCCTGCACTGTCTGTCCAAAAAAATCGGTGGAGGGAACTTGAATTATCAAAACAGCAACAGCTGCCAGTTGAAAATCAACTCAACCCATCAGAGAGAGACTGTCAGAGAACTTCCTGCATCCAGTCCTGACCCTGTCACATGAAGCAGCTGCTCACCCAGACCCCACTCTCATCAACACTGAACATTTTTACTGAGACCCTTCAAATACTGCTTATAAAAGGCCACAAAGATCAAAGTTCACACAGTTGTATTAAATACAACAAAGTTTAATATCTTCTCACCGTTTCTCGGTAACCACATGAGACATAGGTTTTCTTATTTGGTTCCTTTGATTTTTCTTGTTCCTGACTGACAAATATTCCAAACCTCAGATAAACCCTCCCACTTGCGTCATGTCCCAGTCTCGGTTAAAAGCAAAACATAATGACACAAACACTCTCCTTCAGTGAGATTAATATCAAGCTGTTTTCCAGGTTGAATGTGACTGTGAACAAATTTATGGCAAAGAAGTTACCTTTGATGTATTAGCACTGTAATTCTGTCGAAGGAGGATTAGCCATTCCAAACTCATATCCTTCACAAAGGCTATTTTTGTATGCAATTGAAATTCATCATGTATTTTGAATTAAAGTTCACAAGACACAGGTGTCAATGTTGATAATGAAACTTTTCAAGCATGTTGCTGCTGTGAAACAAGGCTCTGCTGGGAGTTGAACCCAGGCTCTCCTGTTTACTGGACAGATGCTTTAACCAACTAAGCTACAGAGCCAAATTGCAAATGTGTAAGCAATTGAAATCAGAGGAAGACCATGCAGATAGTGGGCAGACTTTGGCGAGTCAAGAGCTGAGTTCGTCACAGCAGAGTTCCCAGCCTCTGACCCGCTCTAGTAGTTGTAGCTATAGTTGCAATTGTAATTGGCAACCGTCCGTCTCGGAAGACGATGGGCTACACCCGGGGTGTACGTTACTTCTGTATTAAACATCGTTTGTTGTGGCTGTAGAGGACGACTCGTGAGTGACAATCCCTTCCGCAGCTGGTACAGATGAATATCATTGGCCCGAGGTCGACTGATAATTTTTCCTTCCTCTGAGCTCTCTTTCCCACCATCTGGTCATTTCTTTTGTCCTCTGCTTTTCCCATGGTCTTCCTGAATGCCTTTCTCCAGGAATTCCAGTCAGCAGGAAGGACATCCCATGCATCGACTCCAATCCCAGTCGGCTTGAGATCTCGCTTTGCAGATGTCCTTGTATCACAGACGTGGGTGACCTGTTGGTCTCGTGCTGATAGCAAGCTCACCAAAGAGCATGTCTTTGGCAAAGCGACCGTCATCCATTCAGCACACATGACCCAGTCAACAGAGTCACCGCTGACTCAAGAGGGCAAACATGCTGCAGATCCCTGCACGCTGGTGTACTTCTGCATTCGGCACTCTGTCCTGCCAGGAGATGCCCAATATCCATCTGAGACAGCGGAGGTGGAAGCTGTTCAGCTGCTTTTCTTGGCTTGCATAAGTTGTTGATGCTTCTCTACTATAAAGGAGGGTGCTGAGAACACAAGCCTGGTACATGTGGAGCTTTGTATTTTCGATCAGTTTGCTGTCGGTTCACATTCGTCTTCTCAACTTTGACATGACAGCTGCAGCATTGACAATCCTGGTGCTGATTTCAGTTTCAAGGGACAGATTGCTGGTGATTGTTGATACAAGGTATGTGAAGCTGTTGACAGCCTCCAAAGTGAGGCTGTCGATGTTGATGGAAGGTGGAGTCTCTACGTCCTGGCCCATAACTTTGATCTTCCTGATGCTGATCGTCAGTCCAAACTCCTTGCAGGCCAGGGAGAACCGATATACAAGCTGCTGTTAATTAACTTCATTATGGGATGTCAGCACAGCGTCATCAGCAAACAGCAACTCACAGACCAAGAACTGACTCATTTTGGTCTTGGTGCGCAGTCTTGCCAAGATGAACAGCTTGTCATCAGCTCTGGTATGCAGGTGGACACCCCCATCTGAGTCACAGAAAGTTTAAAATAGCAGCATGGAGATATATGACAATTGTAAAGGATGTGAGCTGTGAGGAGGGTACAAGGAGGCTTCCAGGGGACTTGGACAGGATAAGTGAATGAAATGACAGATGGAATATAATGTGAATAAGTGTGAAGTTATCCACTTTGTAGAATAAACAGAAAGACAGAATATTTCTTAAATGGTGAGAGGTTGGGAAGTGTTGATGTTCAAAGGGACCTGGGTGTCCTTGTTCATGAGACACTAAAATCTCGCATGCAGGTGCAGCAATCAATTAGGAAGGCAAATGGTATGTTGGCCTTAACACGAGGGGGCATGAGTACAGGAATAAAGATGTCTTGCGGCAATTGGATAGAGCCTTGGTGAGATCGTGCTGGAGTATTGTGTACAGTTTTCGTTTCCTTATCTAAGGAAGGATATACATGCCACAGAGGGAGTGCAACGGAGGGTTACCAGACTAATCCCAGGGATGGTGGGATTGTCTTATGAGGAAACTGGGATTGTATTCCTTAAAGTTTCATTTAAAAGGCCATTTCAAACTGAGATAGGGTGGAATTTCTTCACTCAGAGGGTGGTGAATCTTTGGAATTCTCTACCTCAGGGGTTTGTGAAAGTTCAATCATTGAGCATGTTCAAGACAGAAATTGATAGAAATCTTGATACTCATGACATCAAGGAATGTGGGGAGAGCGCGGGAAAGTGGTGTTGAGGGAGATGATCCGCAAGGATGTAATTGAATGACAGAGCAGGCTCGACAGGTGAAACTGCCTCCTCCTACGTTCCGAAGAGAGTTTTCACCAGGACACAGCCCTGTTTTACCCCACTGCTGATCGTGAAAGTGTCTGATGTTGCTCCATTGTAACTGACGGAAATGTGCATGTTCTCGTGGAAAGAAGAGATGACGCCCAAGAGTTCAGGAGGGCAGCCTAGTTTCCACAGCAGTTTGAAGAGTCTGTCTCTGCTAACAAGATCGAAGGCCTTGGTGATGTCTATAAAGACAATGTAGAGTGGTCTGTACTGTTCACAGTACTTCTCCTGTAACTGCCGAAGTGAGAAAATCATGTCGACTGTCGATCTACCAGCTCTGAAGCTGCACTGAGACTCAGGATAGATGTGATGTCAGGGTCTGCAATCTGGTCAGAGCAATGTGAGCAAAGACCTTCCCCACAATACTTAGCAAGGAGATGCCTCGGTAATTGCTGCAGTCACTGCGATTGCCTTTATTGTTGCACAAGGTGACAATGTTTGCATCACGCATGTTTAGAGGCGCAGATCTCCCCTTCCAACAGAGACACAGAAGTTCATGGAGATACTGCAGCAGAGCTGCTTTTCCACTTTTGATGATTCCAGGTGGAATAACATCATTTCCCGGGGTTTTACCACTGGCAAGACGGTCAATGGCGTTGTTGAGCTCTGTGGTGGTGTCGCTGTCCAGCTCCTCCATGACAGGGAAGTCTGGAATGGCGCTGAGAGCTACTTCAATGACAATGTTCTCCGTTATGTAGAGTTCAAGGTAATGCTCCACTCACCTTTCCATCTGCTTGTTAGGTTTAGTGATGATTGTCCCTGTCTTTGTCTTCAAAGGTGCTGATTTAGTTACTGCTGGGCCGGTTGCTTCCATAATTTTTTTTTTATTCATTCATGTGATGTGGTCATCACTGGCTAAGCCAGCATTTATTGCCCATCCCTCATTTCCCATGAGAAGGTGGTGGTGAGCTGCCTTCTTGAACCGCTGCAGTCTGTGTGAGGTAGGTACACCCACAGTGCTGTTAGAGAGGGAGTTCCTGGATTTTGACCCAGCGACAGTGAAGGAAAGGCGATATAGTTCCAAGTCACGTAGTGTGTGGCTTGGAGGGGAACTTGCAGGTGGTGGTGTTCCCATGAATTTGCTGCCCTGTCCTTCTAGTTGGTAGAGGTTGCGGGTATGGACGGTGCTGTCTAAGGAACCTTGGTGTGTTGAATTCCTTCATATGTCCCTCTAGCATCCCCCAGATTCAGTGGCAGATTGTATGCTGTTGCAGAGTTTTAACCAGTATTGATTGGTGCAGTGCCGAGCAGTCTGCAGAGACTTGTTTCTGGCAGCTCTGAGAGCATCTAGAGTTTGTTTGCTGGGGACTTGTTTGTAGTTCATGAGGGCTCTCTTCTTAGTTGCAGTAACTGACTCCATTTCAGTAGTGTTTCTCTTTGAGGGATCCACTTTGAATGAGTCTAGTTTCTTGCAGCACAGCAATGTCCACATTGAGCCTTGTGAGTTCCTTGTCAATCACAGCTGTCTTGTGTGTGCTATCAACCTGCAGAAGTTTGTCAGTAAGGCCAGGACACATGGTCCTTACATTCCAGCTTGTGATGCAAAGCACTGGTGTCTTCTTTGTTGCGTTTGTCTTGCCTGGTGCATAGATTATCAATCTGCCAGTTGAGAGATATCTCTCGAAGCTGCAAGCACCCATTGAAGCAAGTAGGTCGTGGCAGGACAGCACCTAACTGACTGGGGGCTGCACAGCTTGGAGGAGGTGGTAGTTATCCATTGAGACGCGATGATCTCTCCCACTGTCAAAAGTAACCCCTGGTGCTCATACTCTACACCAATTGAGTGAGAGCTTATAATCGGTAACTGTTTCTTCCCATGTTTTGCTAATGTTTAGCCATGAAGCTGGAGAGTCCTCTCCAGGGCACAGGCCTGGGCAAATAGTATGGAGACACTGAGCATCAGGAACCCCTCTCAGCATTGCTAATATTGTCCAAAGGAAATGAAAAAACCAGTACTATATGGGACCAGCTCTGCTGGAGGAGTTGCTGGAAAACTACCTGATAAGTAACAGGTAACCGCCGACGGGACTCCACTCCGGTTTTACTGGCCAGGTTTACTCCCTCAGCCTTCTTCTCTCTCAAGACACCCACAGGGAAGTGAGACTTTTTGCCCATAGATGGGGCTCTGTTTCTTGGCATCAGGATGGAACCACACGCCAGTGGGCCTGCATGACATGCACAAGGATATCACACACTGCCCCATCCCTGTGACAGCTCAGAGAGATCCCCTGATGATAATACACCCCACAGGAACATCACAAACAGCCCCCTCCCGAGGACAGCTCAGGGTCAGACACTGCACACACTGCAACAACAGTGACATTACTGTATTAGTCCCTCTATTCTGAAAAACAAGCATTCACCCTACTTTATGCTTTCCGTCTCTCAGCCAATTTTATATCCACGCTGCCACTGCCTCTTTAATCCCATCTGCTCAAATTTTGTTAACAAGTCTATTTTATGGTACTTTTTCAAACACAATTTTGAAGTGCAGACACACACCATCAACCTCACCACCCTGGTCAACTCTCTGTGAAACTTCATCAAAGAAATTAATTAATTAATTAATTCATACACAATCTTCTGTTAACCAATCTGTAATGGCTGTCATTTATTCGCCCATGTTCTACCAAGTGCCAGTTAATTTTCTCCTGGATAATTGTCTCTAAAAGTTTCCCCACCACTGACATTATACTAACTGGTCTGTAGTTCCTGGGTTTATCTCTCTTTTTAAACAGGGCTGTAAAATTAGTAATCCTTGCAGACTTATCTTTCAGTTCTGGAAAGTCTATTGTGGACAATCTCTTTGGGCATGACTTTAACCAATTAAAGCAACAGGATACTTGATTAATAAGTCCAGAACTTTTATTGAGAGTAAAATAGTACTTAATAATTGGAAGTAAAATTATCTTGAACAAACTTGGGGAATATAACTTTACAGCTCTAGCAGGTGTGTGGACTGGTCGAGCTTGGTCTCAGAGTGTCACGGTCCTCTTTGTCCAGCCTAGATCCCTCATCAGGTGGAGAACTTGGTCGATGATCTGAGCCTTTACCCCTGAGATCTTCTCATGTTCCTGCACACTGAAACCTTACAAGATCCCTACTTTTAACCCCTGGATGGCCATCACACCACCTTGTAAAATAATAATTGGTCTGAGCTGTTGCTAGGTACATTTAATTAATGATGTCTTCCACTAACAGCCAACTGTCCTCAGAATCGCAGACATGAGTACAATGGAGTGGTTTCACACTGTCTCCCAATCTGATCTGAAACAAGTTTCCTATTCATTAAATCGAGACTCTTGAAAATGCTGGAAATACTCAGCAGGTCTGACAGCATCTGTGGAGAGAGAAACAGAGTTAAAGTTTCAGATCTGTGATCTTTCATCAGAACTGGGCTGAAATTGTCTGAGGAACTGAGATTGTGGAATCAATTTCAGGGTCAAAAACATTGTATTCTGTAAGGAAAGGAAGATGGTGATTATTAAGTATAGTGTAAGAATATAGATGCTTTTACATTATTTGAATCAACATTGATTTAAACCTTGTGCTCACGAAACCTATCTTTTGATCAAAATGACACTGATAACAATGGAAAATGCAACACATGCATTTCATGACCACAGGACTTTGTAAAGCCTTTTACAGCCAATGAAGGACTTTCCAAGTGTAGTCAATGTACAGTACAATACAATACCCTACAATAAGGATATTTCACATTCGAGTCACGCAAGTCCCAGGCAATGACCTTCTGAAACAAGAGAGAATCTAACCCTCTCCCCTTGACATTCAACAGCATTACGATTGCTGAATCCCCCACTATCAACATCCTGGTGGTTACCATTGACCAGAAACTGAACTGCAGTAGCCAAATAAATATCATGGCTTCAAGAGCAGGTCAGACACTAGGAATCCTGCGGCAGGTAACTCACCTCCTGACTCCCCAAATCCTGTCCCCTATCTACAAGGCACAAGTCAGGAGTGTGATGCAATACTCTACATTGCCTGGATAGGTGCAGCTCCAACAACACTTAAGAAGCTCAACGTCATCCAGGACAAATCAGCCCACTTGATTGGCGCCTCATTCACTATATTCACTCTCTCCATCTCCAACGCATAGTGGTAGCAGTGCGTACCATCCACAAGATGCACTGCAGCAACGCAGCAAGCCTCCTTACACAGCACCTTCCAAACCTGTGACTTCTATCACCTAGAAGGACAAGGGCAGCAGATGCATGGGAACACCACCACCTGCAAGTTCCCCTCTTTGCCACACACCATCCTGGAATTGGAACTATATCACCGTTCCTTCACTGTGGCTGGGTCAAAATCCTGGAACTCCCTTCCTAACAGCACCACATCGACTGCAGTGGTTCAAGAAGGCAGCTCACCACCACCTTCTCGAGGGAATTAAGGATGGGCAATAAATGCAATAAATAAAAATAAAATCAATAAAAAAAGACAATATCCTGTAATCCCCAAAAGTAGAAAATCCATATGAAAATGAAAATATAATAAAGCACAGTCAGCATGGATTTCACAAAGAAAGTCTTGATTAACCTTATCTTTGAAGAATCAACAGCAAGAGTAATACAGCAGATGTAGAAGAGTTTAAGTTAATAAAGCCTCATTCTTTTAAGTGCTTGAACCAACAAATTGTGGGTTAACAAACAAGCACGCTAACTGACAGAGCTGGGTGTTGTGCTTTCTCGATTCCCCTAAAGTAGGGTGTTAATGAGTTAAATCTTCAGGTTGCTGCAACCAGAATTGCCATTGTCCACGATCAGTTTTACTGTTCCAAATAAAGGGTGGAACATTCATTGTGAATCTATAGAAACAGTCTGGTCCTGCACACTGCAGACACATCCACGTCATCACCAACCAGCTCCCCATTAATTGATGCTGTTATTTGACTTTTCCCCATTAGCTCCATGGAATTAATTTTGAAAGATTTTAAATTCCAAGAAGTTTTGTTAATATTCAGCCCTTGAGAAGAAATCATTCCCTGGCCACAGTGGAGAGAGCATTGAATATAAAACAGTAGACTACCAGGAAACACAGTGAAAGCTCATCAGCTAATCTATAATTGCTCAGTTTTCGTATTTTTGCTCTTGCTATTCGGTTTTTCATCATTTTAAGTTCCTGACTGTGGATATTATTGTGATTAAATGTGAAAAGATGCACTGTGTCTCAGCCCCGGTATATTGGCTCTTTCTCTGTACAGTGCTGTCTCCACTCAGATACTGACACTGTCTCTCCCTCCCTCCATTTTCCAGCCCTGACGGTGCAGAAAGCGCTGCTCAAAGTTACACATTCTGACTGTTTGCAGTTGATTAGTGAGAGATTATTAACGTATCCTTCTGCAGCGCTGCCTCGGTTAATAACAGCAGATCGAAGTCACATTTCAGATACAGAAACAGACGCATCAATTATTCACTCTTTCCCAGAGTGAGTGAGGCCCGGACAAGCAGCAACATTCCAGCCCCACGCTCTGCAATTACCCAGCACCAGCGGAAAGCAGTGAATACAGATTCAATCAGTGGGTTAATGTCCATTACAGGGATGCAAGATTCCACGGCCCAGGACAAACATCCCCATGCACCGAGAACAAGCTCAGGAAAACCAGGGGGAGTTAATATCCCAGTCACTGAGCATTCCAGTCACATTGAACAAGTTCCTGAACTGAGTGAACCTTTCAAAGTACAGAAGTGATGACGAGGTCAAAAAGGTCTGAACAGTTGAGGTGACTGAGCGGTTTCAGCTTCTCTGTTCAGGTTGCAGCTTTCACTGGAGGCATGTGTTTAAATCCCACTTCTGACAACTTGATTTTCAGTTACTTTACAGAGTTTCCTTGAAGGTTTGAGGTGGAGTAAATACTGAGGAACTGTTTCTAACTGCTGAACGGTCAATAACCGAAAGTTACAGATTTAAAGTGACTCACAAATCCAGAAGGAACATGAGGAAAAATTCCTTTCTGCAACGTGTGGTTAGCATTTCAGTTATGTGGATAGATTGGAGAAGCTGGGGTTGTTCTCCTTAGAGAGGAGATTTGGTAGAGGTGTTCACAATCATGAGGGGCTGTGACAGACCTGATAGAGAGAAACTGTTGGTCGAAGGATTGAGACTCAGGTAAAAGCTGTGGCTCAGTTGGTCACACTCACCTCGAAATCACAAGCTTCTGGGTTCAGATTTCACAGCTGATACTCCAGTACAGCACTGAGGGTGTTGAAGGTGCTGCCTTTCAGGTGTGATGTTCAACCAAGACCTGGTCTGCATGTTTGGGTGAATGTAAAAGATCCCATGCTGCAATTTCAAACAAGTGAAGAGCAATTCTCCCTGGTGTTGTGATCAATATTTGTCCCTCAATCAGATCAGTTGGTCATTATCACATTGCTGTTTGTGGGTATGAGCTGCTGCATTTCTGACATTACAACAGTGATTACACTTCAAAAGTATTTCATTGTCTCCAAAGTGCTTTGATATGTCCAGTGGTCAGGAAAGGTGCTATATAAATGCAAGTCTTTTCTTTCTTTATCACAACACATTACTGTGTAAAAAATGGTTCTTCGTGTCACCTCTGGTTCTTTTGCCAATCACCTGATATCTGTGTCCTCTGCTTACTGACCCTTTTACCACTGGAAACAGTTTCTCCTTATTTAAAGTATTGAAAACCTTCATGATTTTGAACAAATGTGTCAAATCTTTTCTGAATTTTCTCTGCTGCAAGGAGAACAACCCCAGCTTCTCCAATTTCTCCACATAACTGAAATCCCTCACCCTGCTACCATTGTGGTAAATCTCTTTTTTATTCTTTCATGGGTTGTGGGCACTGCTGACACAATGTGATTCCTGTCAACGGAGCGGCCCTCTGACATCATCGGAGAGCGCCAAGCTGCGCATAGGCACAGCTACATCTTGCCAGGGTTAAGTGGCACATGCACAGGATGATGTCATGGCTCAGCACCAACATCATCGCATATCCGCCCATGGTCCAACTTCGCACATTCACGCTAAAGCGTCATCGTGTATCCAGCCTCTCACTCAGCTGAAGGAAGCGGCTGAATGGGAGACTTTGAGGTTGGAGCTCTCCCCCCTCGGCCTTGACGCTTCTTCTCCTCAACTGCTCGCTCTCCACCTCGCTGCTCCCCTGGATGATTGTTCCCCACTCGAATCACCCAGCTCTCCTGCCACTCGCTCCCAGCCCCCCAACCCCCACTCCAGCCATTAGCTCTAGGCCGTGCCACTTCCCTCCTCTTGGCCACTCGTTCTTTACTCCTACGTCACACTTTATGAGAGGCATAGATAGTGTAGATAGCCAGAGTCTGTTTCCCATGGTAGGGGTGACTAAAACAAGAGGGCATAGATTTAAGCTAAGAGGGAGGAGGTTTAAAGGGGGTCAAAGGGGTAAATTTTTCACAGAAAGAATAGTGGGTATCTGGAATGAGCTGCCTGGTGGAGGTAGGAACAGTAGTCACATTTAAGAGGCATCTGCACAGGTACTTGAATGAGCAAGGCATGGAGGGATATGGAATTAATGCAGGCAGGTCGGATTAGTATAGATCGGCATTATGGTCGGCATGGACGCGGTGGGCCGAAGGGCCTGGTTCTCTGCTGTGTGACTCTATGACTCTCTGTGACTCCTGTTAATTGTTTAATTATCCACCACCATTCAGGACTGGATGTGGCAGGACTGCAGAGCTTTGATCTGATCTGTTAATTGTGAGATTGCTTAGCTCTCTCTATTGCATGCTGCTTCCGCTATATGACATGCAAGTAATTCTGTGTTGTCGCTTCACCAGGTTGACACCTCATTTTTAGGTCTGCTTGGTGCTGTTCCTGACATGCCCTCCTGCACACTTCATTGAACCACTATTGCTCCCTTGGCTTGATGGTAATGGTAGAGTGAGGGATATGCCAGGCCAGGAGGTAACATATTGTGTTTAAATACAATTCTGCTGCTGCTGATGGCCCACAGTGCCTCATGGATGCCCAGTTTTGAGCTGCCAGATCTGTTCATTTCTTCCCTCAGATATAAATGAAAAAAAAATTCTGAAGAAATGCATGAGCTAAATAAAAAGGAGAGAGAAATAAATACTGACAAAATAGATGGCAGCATTTGGAATGTAAAAAGATTTCAGTTTTATTATTGATGAGTGAGAGGAATTTCTCACACTTTGGGGCTTCTGGAAGTGGATTCAGAGTAGAAGTACTGTCTCAGGCCTTGTTAGCTCAGTTGGTAGAGTATGAGACTTTTAATCTCAGGGTCTTGGATTTGAGACCCTTGTTGTGTGGTTGTTTTTCCCTTTTTCAGTCTTCATCGGCAGAGAGTTCAAGGAGTGATTGAAATTAAATTCAACAACATCACCAGATTTCAACCCCCCCCCCCTTGCCCCCATCCCAGTGTAGTTGACAGGACCCTCAACCTCTGCCTTCCCCCTTCCCCTCCCTCCCAGAACTGCGACAGGGTTCCCCTTGTCCTCACTTTCCACCCCACCTGCCTCCACATCCAAAGGATCATCTTCCACCATTTCCACCACCTCCAGCGTGATGCCACTACCTACCTCATCTTCCCCTCCCCTGTGAGCATTCCGAAGGGATCGTTCCCTCCACGACACCTTGGTCCGCTCCTCCATTATCCCTGACACCGCGTCCCCTTCCCAAGGCACCTTCTCATGCAATCGCAGGAGATATAATACCTGCCCTTTTCCCTCCTCTCTGCTCATTATTTAAAGCCCAAACACTCCTTTCAGGTGAAGCAGCGATTTACTTGTACTTCTTTCAAGTTAGTGTACTGTATTCGCTGCTCACATTGCAGTCTCCTCCAAATTGGGGAGACCAAACGCAGATTATGTCGAACACCTCTGCTCAGTCCGAAAGCATGACCCCGAGCTTCTGTTTCCTTGCCGTTTCAACACTCCCCCCTGCTCTCATGTCAACATTTCTGTCTTGGGCCTGTTCCAGTGTTCCAGTGAACATCTCCATGGAAAGATCAATCTTACACGCTAGCTCAAATGTTGGATTTTGTATGTTAAGTATCTTTTCTCATCCAAAGATTACACCATCAATCATTCACCACTCTGTCTTCTCCTGAATTTCGAGTTCAAATTTGTTTGTGAAGTTGAGTGACACGTTAAGACAGCACAGTCTTTGTCTTTGTGAAGGAAGTGATTTCAGAATGGCTGTTTGAAACTGTCCCTTCTTGCACAGAAATTCAGTGCAAATACTCAAATCACCCACAATTTCTTCGTGAGAAATTTGTTCACAATCGCATTCGACATGGAAACCGCCTCAACATTAATCTCACTGAAGGCAAGTGTGACTGTGTTGTTTGTTTCAGAGTGTTGGTGCCGTTATGTGTCGCTCTTAACCAAGACTGGGACACAACGCAAGGTTGATCCAAGATTGGCATATATTATCATTCAGGAGCAAGAAAAATCAAAAGGAACCTAACAAGAAAACCCAGTCTCCAGATGTGAGAATCTGTAGATCCGCTTTGGGAAAGTGAATCAGAGCAGAATGAAGGGTGAACTGTCCGACTGCCCAGAAGAGATGAAGACACAGCTCAGTCAGCACGTTCCCCTGGTTTATGATGCTGGAACATTCCTCACACAGAAATTATTCAACCCGATGACAAACGTGCTTACAGCCGATAATTTATTAAGATAATTTTTTTTTGAGCTACAACACAAACAGCCACTCGACAATGTGGATAATTGCCCAGGTGTGTCCTGTCCATAAAAAAAAAAGCAGGACAAATCCAATCTGACCAATTACCGCCCCATCAGTCTACTATCAATCATCAGCAAAGTGATGGAAGATGTCATTAACAGTGCTATCAATCACCACGCATTTAGCAATAATCTGCTCATCGATGCTCAGTTCAGATTCCGCCAGGGCCTCTCAGATCCAGGCAAACATTTGGAAGCTGGAGTATAATGTGGGAAAATGTGAGGTTATTCACTTTGGTAGTAAGAACAGATAAATTAAATATTATTTAAATTGCGAGAGACTACAGAATGCTGCGGTATAGAAGGATCTGGGTGTCTTCGTACATGAATCACAAAAAGTTAGCATGCAGGTAGAGCAAATAATTAGGAAGGCAAATGGAATGTTACCCTTTATTACAAAGGGGAATGGAGTATAAAAGGAGAGAAGTCTTGCTACAAATGTACAGGGTGTTGGTGAAACCACACCTGGAGTACTGTGTACAGTTTTGGTCTCCTTATTTAAGGAGGCATATACTTGCATTGGAGGCAATTCAGAGAAAGAGGTGGGCAACTGTCTCTTCCCCACCACAGCCACCTTGAGGGCATTGTGCGGAGGGGGTGAGACTTCGGGCGTGCAGGAAGGATCTGATGGGGAGGGCTCTTCTCACCACCAGCCAAGTTTCATCTTGGTCCTTGTGTGAAAGTTCTGGTGATGAGGCATTCCGCCAAATGACTTTGGCAGTTTGCTCGGGGAACCATCCGACTGGATCCACCATCTCCTTTTCCTGTAGGGCCTTGAGGACATTCCGTGCAGACCACTACCTGAAGGATTGGTGGTCAAAGATGTTTTTCCACAGAAACTTTCCCACGAAGGATAGGTGGTACGGCACGGTCCAACTGGATGGAGCATTCCGCGGCAATGTGACCAGGCCCATCCTTCACAACGCTGGGGACAGATAGAACCTCAGCACGTAGTGACACTTGGAGATTGTGTGCTGGGGATCTACGCACAGCTTGATGCAGCCGCACACGAAGGTAGTCATCAGGATGAGGGCGACGTTGGGTACATTTTTCCCGCCCTTATCCAGGGGTTTGAACATCGTGTCCCTCCAGACCTGGTCCATTTTGGAACCCCATATGAAGCGGAAAATGGCTCGGGTGATCGCCACAGCGCAGGAGTGGCGTATGGGCCAGACCTGCACCACGTACAGCAATGTGAGCGCCTCACACCTGATGACCAGGTTCTTACCCACAATGGAGAGAGATCGCTGCTCCCACATGCTCAGCTTATGGTGTATCCTGGCTACTCGCTACTTCCAGGTTTTTATGCACGCCCCGGCCCTTCCGAACCATATCCCCAGCACCTTCAGGTAGTCTGATCTGACGGTGAAGGGGACAAAGGATCGGTCAGCCCAGTTCCCAAAGAACATGGACTCGCACTTGCCGTGGTTAACTTTGGCTCCCGAGGCGAGTTCGAACTGGTCGCAGATGCTGATCAGTCTGCGAACGGACAGCGGATCCGAGCAAAAGACGGCGACGTCATCCAGGTACAGGGAAGTTTTAACCTGAGTGACTCCACTGCCTCGGATTGTAACACCCCCTTATGCTTGCATCCTTCCTAATAGACTCAGCAAAGGGTTCAATACAGCAAACAAACAAGACAGAGGAGAGAGGACTGCCCTGTCTGTCTTTGCAAAGCAGGTATAGAAAAAGATGCAGTGGTTTTTATCGCGGTTCATCCCAAGCAGCTGTGTAACACAGGAGTCTGTGCTCTGCAGGCTGTTCTCAGGAATGCACACCGAGATAAACATCAACTGCTGCTGAAGGACTATCAATTCGGTGAAAGACGCCCTTTGGTCTGCCCGAAACTTGCTGGTCTTCCAGCGCAAAGAGTTGTCCACGACCTAATATTGCAGACCGGCACATTCCAAGGTCCAAGACTACGTGCTGAGGGACGCACTACAGCTTGGGGCAGCCGCTGCAAAGGCTCACTGGGGAAGACCACTGTGTAAGGCACCCCCACCAATGTGAAGTGAGGGACTGGATCCATGGAAATCCCCTCGGGCTGTATCCAGAAAATATTTCTCCGCCTCCAGGCTCACTTCTTTGACCAGGAATCCTCCTCCCGACCAGCAGACCCATTCACCCACCTCCAGCATTCTCCCTCTACCTGGACCCCTCCCCCTGGCCACTTACCCACTCTAGATCTCTTCATTGAAAACTGTTGGCGAGACATTTGTCATCTCAATTTCTCTGCCCCCCTCACTCACTCTAACCTGTCCCCCTCTGAACTTGAGGCACTCCGTTCTCTCAGGTCTAACCCCGACATGGTCATCAAACCTGCAGACAAGGGTGGTGCTGTTGTTGTATGGCGTACTGACCTCTACCTTGCAGAGGCACAGCGCAAATTCACAGACACTTCTTCCTACCTCCCTCTGGACCATGACCCCATCGCCGAAAATCAAGCCACCATCCAAAGGACTGTCACTGACCTCATCTCCTCTGGAGATCTTCCCTCTACAGCTTCCAACCTCATAGTCCCGCAACCCCACACAGCCCGCTTCTACCTCCTTCCCAAAATCCACAAACGGGAATGTCCCGGCAGACCCATTGTGTCAGCCTGCTCCTGCCCCACTGAACTTATTTCTTCCTATCTTGACTCTATCTTTTCTCCGCTGGTCCAGTCTCTTCCCACCTACATCCGTGACTCTTCTGATGCCTTCCGTCATTTTGACAATTTCCAGTTTCCTGGTCCCAACCGCCTCCTCTTCACTATGGACGTCCAATCGCTCTGCACCTCCATCCCCCGCCAGGATGGTTTGAGGGCTCTCCGCTTCTTCCTGGAACAGAGGACCAACCAGTCCCCATCCACCACCACCCTCCTCCGCCTGGCTGAACTTGTTCTCACATTGAACAACTTCTCCTTCAACTCCTCGCACTTCCTTCAAGTCAAAGGTGTCGCTTTGGGTACCCGCATGGGTCCTAGTTTTGCCTGTCTTTTTGTGGTAATGTCGAGCATTCTTTGTTCCAGTCCTACTCAGGTCCCCTCCCCCAACTCTTTTTCCGGTACATTGATGACTGTATCGGTGCCGTTTCCTGCTCCCGCCCCGAACTGGAAAACTTTATCAACATTGCTTCCAATTTCCACTCTTCTCTCACCCTTACATGGTCCATCACTGACACTTCCCTTCCCTTCCTCGACTTCTCAGTCTCCATCTCTGGGGATAGGTTGTCTACTAATATCCATTAGAAGCCCACCGACTCCCACAGCTACCTCGACTACACTTCTTCATACCCTACCTCCTGTAAGGATTCCATTCCATTCTCCCAGTTTCTCCGTCTTCGATGCATCTGCTCTGATGATGCTGCATTCCATGACGGTGCTTCTGGTATGACCTCCTTTTTCCTCAACCGAGGAATCCCCCCCACTGTTGTTGACAGGGCCCTCAACCGTGTCTGGCCCATTTCCCGTACCTCTGCCCTCAACCCTTCTCCTCCCTTCCAGAACCGTGACAGGGTTCCCCTTGTCCTCACTTTCCACCCCATCAGCTTCCATATCCAAAGGATCATCCTCTGCCATTTCCGCCACCTCCAGCATGATGTTTTTACCAAACGCATCTTCCCCTCCCTTCCCCTGTCAGCATTCCGAAGGGATCATTCCCCCCGCAACACCCTGGTCCACTCCTCCATTACCCCCACCACCTCGTCCCCATCCCATGGCACTTTCCCCTGCAATCGCAGGAGGTGTAATACTTGCCCATTTACCTCCTCTCTCCTCACTATCCCAGGCCCCAAATACTCCTTTCAGGTGAAGCAGCGATTTACTTGTACTTCTTTCGATGTAGTATACTGTATTCGCTGCTCACAATGTGGTCTCCTCTATATTGGGGAGACCAAGCGCAGATTGGGTGACCGTTTTGCGGAACACCTCCACTCGGTCCGCAAGCAGGACCCTGAGCTTCCGGTTTCTTGCCATTTCAACACTCCCCCCTGCTCTCATGCTCACATCTCTGTCCTGGGATTGCTGCAGTGTTCCAGTGAACATCAACGCAAGCTGGAGGAACAGCATCTCATCTACCGATTAGGCACACTACAACCTGCCGGACTGAACATTGAGTTCAATAATTTCAGAGCATGACAGCCCACCATTTTACTTTCATTTTTAGTTGTTTTTTTCTTTTTTCTTCTTTTTTGCTTTTTTACATTTTTTGCAACCTTTTATATTGCATTTATTTCATTTCATCTTAGTTTATTCAGTTTGCTTACCCACTGTTTTTTTTCGGGTTTGCACTTGCTGCTGTTCAATATTCAGTCCGTTAACACCTATTCTGTACCAATGCTTTGTCTTTCAACACACCATTAACATATTCTTTGCCTTTGCTCCATGACCTTTTGGTCAGCTATGTGGCCTTGTCCAACCTGCACCTTCTCCTTTGTTATCTCTTGCCCCACCCACACCTCACTTGCTTATAACCTGTGACATTTTTAATATTTGTCAGTTCCGAAGAAGGGTCAGTGACCCGAAACGTTAACTCTGCTTCTCTTTCCACAGGTGCTGCCAGACCTGCTGAGTGGTTCCAGTATTTCTTGTTTTTATTCCAGAAAATATTTGTTTGCTGCAAAAAGTACATGGCAGGTAAAATGAAATGGAAGGGTTGTGAGGCAATTCACTCCTGTACTGAAGGAAACTGATCTCCTTTGCAATCTTTGTATTGTTGACTTGGTGCTGTTTTTGAACTGTTTTGTAATGTATCTTTTTATAGTTTATTTAACGAATAAAGTATATTTTGGAAATAAAAAAAAAGTTCAGAGAAGGTTCACTGGTTTTATTCCTGTGATGAAGGGTTGTCTTATGAGGAGGATTGAGCAGGTTGGACCTATACTGATTGGAGTTTAGAAACATGAGAGGTGATCGTATTGAGACATATAAGATTCTGAAGGGTCTTGACAGGGTAGATGCTGAGAGGATGTTTCCCCTCGTGGTGGAATCTAGAACTAGGGGACACAGTTTCAGAATTAGGGATTTTCCATCTAAGAAGGAAATGAGGAGGAATTTCTTCTCTCAGACAGTCGTTCATCTTTGGATTTTTATCTACAAGGAAGTCAAGAGTTATGGGGGGCAGGCAAGAAAGTGGGGTTGATGCCATGATCAGATCAGCCATGATCCTATTGAATGGCAGAGAAGGCTCGGGGGGCCAAATGGCCTCCTGCTGCTACTATTCCTGTTCTTATGATCTCATTGCAGCTTGTTCCAAATAGAGACAAAAGAGTGGAATTCCAGAGGAGAGGTGAGAGTAATTACCCTTGAGTGAGTGTGGCATCAAGGATCCCTAGCAAAATTGAAATCAATGGGAATCAGGGGAAAATTGTCCACTTGTTGGAGTCATACCTAGCACAAAGCAAGATGATTATGGTTGGTGGAGGCCGATCATCTCAATCCAGGACATTGCCTCAGGAGTTTCTCAGGGTAGTGTCCTAGGCTCAACCATCCTCAGCTCTTTCATTAATGAGTTTCCCCTCAACTTAAGTCAGAAGTGGGAATGTTAGGTGATGATTCACAACTCCTCAGATACTGAAGCAGTCCGTGTCCACAAGCAGCGGGACCTGAACAACATTCAGGCTTGAGCTGATAAGTGACAAGCGACTTGGTTGCCACAAAAGTGCCACGCAGTGAACATCTCCAATGAGAGAGAATCAAACCATCTACCTTTTAATACTCAGCAGCATTATCATCACTGAATCCCTCACCAGCAACCTCTTGGGGGTTACCATTGACCATAAGTTAAACTGGACCAGTCACATCTATGCTGCAGCTTTTAGCGTAGGTCAGAAATTGGGAATTCTGCAGCAAGTATCTCACCTCCTGACATGCCAAAGCCTGTCCATTGTCTACAAGGCACAAGTCAGGAGTGTGATGGAATACTCTCCACTTTTCTGGATAGCTGCAGCTCCAACAACACATAAAAAGCTCAATACCACCCAGGACAAAGCAGTCCTCTTCATCGGTACCTCACCCACCACCTTAAACATTCACTCCCTCCACCACCAGAGCACAGTGGCAGCAGTGTGTACCACCTACAAGATGCACTGCAGTAACTCGCTAAGTAACGTTCGACAGCACCATCCAAACCCGTGATCACTACCACCTCGAAGGACAAGGGCAGCAGATGCATGGGAACACCACCACCTGCAGGTTCACCTCCAAGTCACTCACCATCATGACTTGGAACTATATCACCATTTCTTCACTGTTGCTGGGTCAAAATCCTGGAACTCCCTCCGCAATAGCACTGTGGGTGTTCCTACACCACATTGACTGCAGCAGTTCAAGAAGGCAGCTCCCCACCACATTCTCAAGGGCAATTAGGGATGGGCAATAAATGCCAGCCTTGCCAGCGATACTCACACCCAAGAATGAATAAAAAACAAATTATTCTCCACAGATTCCCCACAATCCGGGCTTGGACATTTACTTCAGGAGCACAGAGCTTTATATAACTACAACATGAGTTCCAATCTTCAGATTCCATTAGCCTTTCACATTATTTTCTACCAGTCCACTAGCTTTTAGTGATTCAGCACTCTGGTCTCTGCTTCTCCAGTTTCTAACATCTCACCACTTATAAAAAACACTCTGATCTATCTTTCGTAGGTCCTAGATGACCCCTCATTTTAAACTCCATCTGCCAAAGCATTGCTCACTCACTTAATCTATCAAGAAGATTTGAAAATAAATTTCTTGCCAAAGGATAATGTTCTGCTTCTGCTCCCTCGCCATTTGCTTTTCCCGTTCGTCTTTCATTTGGTGTAAATCCAGAGAAAGTAAAGATGGAAGGAAGGAGGGAGGGAAAAATCTTCCTCCTTTTCGTGATCCCTATTTGATCTTCATTCCAGTCCAATTTGGGTGAAGAATTCCGATTGTCTGTCTCAATTTAAATAAAGTATAAATAATTCTGGAATCACCAGTGAGATATTGACAAGAACATGTTTCCAGGCCAACTTTCCACAAAAGCTCCCCCACAACAATGTACCTGGCACTTCATAAACTAATGACAAAATTGGGATCCGAACCCACACATGCAAAGCAAAATGCATTAGCACGCCACCGTCCTAACCTCTCGACCACCTTGTCAGCTGTTTGGACAGTACAGATCCTGGCTGTGCAGCCAGATGTGCAATGATGGAAACGCAGCTTCTGTAAGTAAATGCAATTTCCATCACATCAGGTCATGGCCTGTTGGGAATGGAGCGGTGTGAAACATTTCCAGACCATGTCCAACACGTTTCGACTCAGTGTGAAAATCCACCATGGAAAGACTGGAACATACAATCATTTCATCACATCATGATTAACATCACTCAGACACCTGAACCATGAGGTCACTGACGAAGTCATGATGACCGAATTTCTCATGAAATGACAACTGAACTAACTGACTGGAAGAATTGCTTTAATTCCACATGATCAGAGAGGCACAGCCTCAGACGGACTTGGCAGATTAGTATTGATTGAATAATTTCTGTGTGAGGAATGTTCCAGCATCATAAACCAGGGGAACGTGCCGACTGAGCTGTGTCTTCATCTCTTCTGGGCAGTCGGACAGTTCACCCTTCATTCTGCTCTGATTCACTTTCCCAAAGTGGATCTACAGATTCTCAAATCTGTGGACTGGGTTTTCTTATTTTGTTCCTTTTGATTTTTCTTGCTCCTGACTGAATAATATATTCTAAACCTCGGATCAACCTTCCCCTTTGCGTCGTGTTATGGTCTTGGTTAAAAAAGACACAAAACGGCACGAACAGTCTGAAACATACAACACGGTCACACTTTCCTTCAGTGAGATTAACGTTGAGCTGTTTTCCAGGTTAAATGCAACTGCAAACACATTGCTCTCAAAGAAATTGTAGGGGATTGAGTTGCCATTGAAATATTAGCACTGAACATTTGTACAAGGAGGAACAGCCATTCCAAACTGACATCCTTCACAAAGGCAACCACTGAGCTGTTTTCTTGTGTGAATAAAATTCATAAGAAAAGTTAAAGTTCACAAGAAAACAGATGTAAACGATTGATAGCTAAACCTTTGAAGCAAGGATATGAATCCACGATTTTCTGCTTATTGGACAAACACTCGAGCCAACGAAGCTACTGAGCCAGATCACAAATGCTGTGACAACTAAGGGCAGAGGAGGGCACTCTTTATTCTCATCCCACTTCTCCACAGGTCACAACATCAATGTGAACTTTTCCCACTTACTGAAACAGTCAATCATATACTCTATTTTTCCCAGAATAGAAGACACTGACCAGATTTCTTTAATGAACAACAAAATGATTCATCTATTGTAGAACAAGTTTTAACTAGTCATGAAGTAAAACATAAACACACAGGTGGAAATTTTAAAAGTTCCCTTTTCACCTTTACTTTTAAAGTCTTTTTAAAAAATCTTCAAGCCACATGCGCACACACACAGACACCGTTTAACAGAAAAGATAAAAGGGATGTTTTTTTTTTAATTTTTAAAATTTTGTTACAAGCACAAAAAAAAACTCTTGTGCTGTTTACTTGCTCATTTTTGAAGAAAACATCAGATGAGATACGTTGCTCCAAAACTGGAATACAGTCTACCTTCTGAGTATACGTAGACAGGTCACTAGGGTATTTTAGAACAGTTCTCTTCAGAAGGCACTGAGAATTAATTTTAGCAGGCCTTCTTCAAAGACATGCGACAAGATGAATTAACACACTGGACTTCTCAGGATCTTTTAAAGATTTTCTGGAAAACAAGCTGGGTTGTGGTCTTCTCTCCTTCCTTGACACTTCTTCAGGCTAACTTGATCAGCTGCTCACTCCAGCAGGTAAAACACACTGACTCTACAACCAAAAGCTTGTGAGTTTTCTGCTGTCTTAGGTGTATGTTGCTGCTGCCGAGCTTGTCCAATCAAGGGGCGCAAATGACTTCACTAACCACATCTCCCTGTTACCATGGTTTCTGTTCTATTTTTAACTTGAATTATGTGAAAAACAATAAACATAGTTGCCAAATTGGCTCTTTTGGTGCTCTCTTGAAAAAGAACTGGTCCTACATTTATTCAGTTTGATTATGAGTTCTTCAAAAAATATTTTAACAGAAGAAACAGAATCACTTCCATAACATCATGTACTTTCCCTGAGCTACAGGTTATTGAAAGACTCTCTGGCTGTGTTTATTTTAGGTGATTTTGTACTCAGGTTCTTTCGGAATCCATGTGTTTGCAGATCTTTGTGAGTGAGAGATGTGGAGATATGCTTAAAAAATTTCCCTATAAATTATTCATATCTCCGTCTTTCCCCGAACTTTGTGCAAACACATTAATGAGGGAATCACACACATCAAGCCGTCAAACCTGTCCGCTAAACATTGAAAGGTGACAGTGTTTATAGTAACGGGGTTCCATTTATTCAGACACATCTTGATGATTCACACATGTAATGTATTTGTATATTATATTCATGACATCATGACATAAATAAACACTTCCTTGCACTTGCCATGCTTGGTGTACATTTTCTCTGCTGATGCCCCCTGAATATATTAGAGAACATGGTGATGAGGTTGAGATAAAAGTCTGTAAATATAGGCAGCAAACAGCAGCAGGGACTGCAGTGAACAAGATTTACGTGACATATTTGTGCTTATATTGGTGGGTGAAATAAGATACTAAACACACAAAATCCTACATTTGAGCTCACGGAAGATTGCTCTGTCTATGGAGATAGCATCAAAGAATGCTCAGGAATTTTGTCCGATGCCAGTGATAGTAACACACTTCAGGGGAACTTAAAAAAAACTGGTAAAATCGGCTTTCACATAACAGATGAAACTTTGCACAGAGAAGTGTGAAGTGATACAATTTGGAAGGAAGTATGAGGAGAGGCCATATAAATGAAACATGACAATTCTAAAGTGGGTGCAGGAGCAGAGAGACAATGTACACCAATGTTAGAAGGATTGAAAAGGTAACTAAGAGCAAACAGGACACTTGGATTTATTAATATAGGCATAGAGTAAAAGCATATAAGTTATGCTAAACCTTTACAAAATGCTGGGAATGAATGGCCTCTTCCTGTACCTCCACAGAAAGCTTCCATTCCAGGTTTACACACACTCATCAGGATCACTCTCCACAGATCCTGCCACTCCAGGCTCGGACACCAACTTCAGGATCACTCTCCACAGATCCCGCCATTCCAGGTTCGGACACCCACTTCAGGATCACTCTCCATACATCCCAGCACTACAGGCTCGGAGACCCTCTTCGGAGATCCTAAATCTCCAGACACGGACATCCTTTGAGGACCACTCTCCACAGATCCTGCCACTCCAGGCTCGGACACTCACTTCAGGATCACTCTCCACAGATCCCGCCATTCCAGGTTCGGACACCCACTTCAGGATCACTCTCCATACATCCCAGCACTATGGGCTCGGAGACCCTCTTCAGAGATCCTCAATCTCCAGACACGGACATCCTTTGAGGACCACTCTCCACAGATTCTTCCCTCCAGGCTCAGACACCCTCTTCAGAGTCACCCTCCATCCATCCCGCCGCTCCACGCACGGTTATCTCCCTCAGGATCAGATCAAAGAATGTTGCTTGTCACTTATCAGCTCAAGCCTGAATGTTGTTCAGGTCTTGCTGCTTGCAGGCACAGACTGCTTCAGTATCTGAGGAGTTGTGAATCATCAGCGAACATGCCCACTTCTGACTTATGTTGAAGAGAAAGCCACCAATGAAACAGCTGAGGATGGTTGGGCCTAGGGCACTGCCCTGAGAAACTAGGGATCCAGTCATGAAAGGTGGAGGACAATTAAATAACGAACCAGATGAGGAGGCTCCAAAAACTTCCCTATCCTCAATGTTCGTGGAGCCGAGCACGTCAGTGCAAAAGATGAAGCTGAAGCATTTGAAACCATCTTCAGTCAGAAATTGCTCAGTGGATGATTCATCTCGGCCTCTTGAGGTCCCCAGCATCACAGCTTCCAGTTTTCAGCCAATTCGCTTCACTCCACATGATAGCAAGAAACAGCTGAAGGCACTCAGTACATCAAAGACTATGGGCCCTAAAAACATCCCAGCTCTAGTACTGAAGACTTGTGCTCCAGAACTAGCTGCGCCCTCAGCCAAGCTGTTCCAGTAGAGCGACAACACAGGCGTCTGCTCAACAATGTGGAAAATTGCCCAGGTGTGCCCTGTCCATAAAAAAGCAGGACAAATCCAATCTGACCAATTGCCGCCCCATCAGTCTACTATCAATCATCAACAAAGTGATGGAAGATGTCACCAACAGTGCGATCAAGCACCACACACTTAACAATAATCTGCTCATCGATGCTCAGTTTAGGTTCTGCCAGGGTCTCTCAGCTCCAGGAAATAATTTGGCAGATAGAGTAGAATGTGGGAAAATGTGAGGTTATCCACTTTGGTAGGAAGAATAGAACAGGAAAATATTATTTAAATTGTGAGAGATTACAGAATGCTGCGGTGTGGAAGGATCTGGGTGTCTTCGTACATGAATCACAAAAAGTTACCATGCAGGTACAGCAAATAATTAGGAAGGCAAATGAAATGTTACCCTTTATTGCAAGGGGAATGGAGTATAAAAGAAGAGAAGTGTTGCTACAAATGTACAGGGTGCTGGTGAAACCACACCTAGAGTACTGTGTACAGTTTTGGTTTCCTTATTTAAGGAGGGATATACTTGCATTGGAGGCAGTTCAGAGAAGGTTCACTAGATTTATTCCAGTGATGAAGGGGTTGTCGCATGAGGAAAGTTGAGCAGGTTGGACCGATACTCATTGGAGTTGAGAAAAATGAAAGGTGAACGTATTGAGACATATAAGATTCTGAGGGGACTTGACAGGGTAGATGCTGAGAGGAAGTTTCCCCTCGTGGTGGAATCTAGAACTAGGGGACACAGATTCAGATTTAGGGGTTTTTCATTTAAGAAGGCATTTCTTCTCTCAGAGCGTCATTAATCTTTGGAATTCTCTACCGCAGAGAGCAGTGGAGGCTGGGTCATTGAATGTCTTCACGATTTTTATCTACAAGAGAGCCAAGGGTTATGTGGGCAGGCAGGAAAGTGGAGTTGAGGTCATGATCAGGTCAGCCATGATCCTATTGAATGGCGGAGCAAGCTCGAGGGGCCAAATGGCCTACTCCTGCTACTACTTGTTCTGATCTTATGTTGTTATGATCTCATTGCAGCTTGGTCCAAACAGAGATGGAAGAGTGGAATTCCAGAGGAGAGGTGAGAGTGATTGCCCTTGAGTGAGTGTGGCATCAAGGATCCCTAGCAAAATTGAAGTCAATGGGAATCAGGGGGAAAACTCTCCACTTGCTGGAGTTGTACCTCACACAAAACAAGATGGTTGTGGTTCGTGGAGGCCAATCATCTCAGCCCAGGACATTGCTTCAGTAGTTTCTCAGGGTAGTGTCGTAGGCCCAAACATCCTCAGCTGTTTCATTGACGACTTTCCCTTCAAAATAAGTCAGAAGTGGGAATGTTAGGTGATGATTCACAACTCCTCAGTTGAAGCAGTCTGTGCCTACAAGCAGCAAGACCTGAACAATATTCAGGCTTGAGCTGATAAGTGACAAGCAACCTTCTGGCCACACAAGTGCCAAGCAGTGAACATCTCCAATGAGAGAGAGAAAAAAATCTACCTTTTGATATTCAGAGCATTGTCATCGCTGAATCCCCCACCATCAATATGTTGGGGGTTACCATTGACCAGAAACTAAACGGAACCAGTCAGATCTATGCTGCGGCTATAAGCGCAGGTCAGAGATTAGGAATTCTGCAGCAAGTGGGAAAGATTAGGAATTCAGGGGGTGGCACAGTGGCGCAGTGGTTAGCACCGCAGCCTCACAGCTCCAGCAACCCGGGTTCAATTCTGGGTACTGCCTGTGTGGAGTTTGCAAGTTCTCCCTGTGTCTGTGTGGGTTTTCTCCGGGTGCTCCGGTTTCCTCCCACAAGCCAAAAGACTTGCAGGTTGGGAGGTAAATTGGCCATTATAAATTGTCCTATAGTATAGGTAGGTGGGAGGGAAATATAGGGACAGGTGGGATTGTGGTAGGAAACTGGGATTAATATAAATGGGTGGTTGATGGTCGGCACAGACTCGGTGGGCCGAAGGGCCTGTTTCAGTGCTGTATCTCTAAACTAAACTAAGTATCTCACCTCCTGATACACCAAAACCTGTCCACCATCTGCAAGGCACAAGTCAGGAGTGTGATGGAATACATCCCACTCAACAACACTCAAGAAGCTCAATACCATCCAGGACAAAGCAGCCCACTTAATCGCCACCTAACCCACCACTTTAAACATTCACTCTCTCCACCACCAGTACACAGAGTCTGCAGTGTGTACCATCTCTATATGCACTGCAGTAACTCGCCAAGTATCCTTCAACAGCACCTTTCAAACCCGTGACCTCTACCACCTCGAAGGACACCGGCAGCAGATGCATGGGAACTCGCCATCTGCAGGTTCCCCTCCAAGTCACTCACCATCCTGTCTTGGAACTATATCGCCATTTCTTCACTGTTGTTGGGTCACAATCCTGGAACTCCCTCCCCAACGGCGGTGTGGGTGTTCCTGCACCACATGGACTGCAGCAGTTCAAGACGGCAGCTCACCACTACATTCTCAAGGGCAATTAGGGATGGGTAATAAATGCTCACCTTATCAGCGATACTCACATCCAAGAATGAATAAAAAACAAATCACTCTCCACAGATTCCCCACAATCTGGGCTTGGACATTCGCTTCAGGAGCACTGAGCTTTATATAACTGCAACATGAGTTCCAAACTTCATATTCCGTTCGCTTTTCACATTATTTTCTCCCAGTCCACTAGCTTTTAGTAATTCTGTATTCGGGTCTCGGCTCCTCCACAGTTTCTAACATCTCACCTCTTACAAAAAAACACTCTGATCTATCTTTCTTCAGTATTACATGACCCCACATTTTAAACTCCATCTGTCAAAGCATTGCTCACTCACTTAATCTATCAAGAAGATTTGAAAATAAATTTCTTGCCAAAGGATAATATTCTGCTTCTGCTCCCTCGCCGTTTGCTTTTCCCATTCGTCCTTCACTTGGTGGAAATCCAGAGAATATAAAGATGGAAGGAAGGGAGGGAGGGAAAATCTTGCTCCGTTTTGTGATCCCAATTTGATCTTCATTCCAGTCCTATTTGGGTGAAGAATCCCAATTGTCTGTCTCAATTTTAATAATATATAAACAATTCTGGAAACACCGTCTGGAAATTGACAAGAACAGGTTTCCAGGCTGACTTTATGCAAAAAGTCCCCCAAGAGAAATAAAGGAACTATACAGCTCACAAACTAACAACAAGGATGGGATTTGAATCCATACATGAAGAACACAATGCATTAGCAGTCCATCACCTTAACCTTGCAGCCACCTTGTCAGATGCACGATCATGGCTGTCACCTTCAGCACAGCTCCTGGCTGTGCAGCCAGCTGCAGTGACCTAATGATTCAGGCATCTGAGTGAGGTTAATCATGATGTGATCAAATGATTGTATGTTCCACTCTTTCCGTGGTGGGTTTTCCCACTGAGTGGAAACGTGTTGGACATGGTCTGGAAATGTTTCACACCGCTCCATTCCCTATTTCATTTACTTACAGAAGGTATATTTCCATCATTATACAACCCATAAGATTAACTTTTTTCGAAAGACTTCAGTGTATTTAACTCGATGTCCAACACTCTGAGGCAGCTTTCTGTGTTTATAAAGAGTGCAATTTAATGACTGGTCTCTTGGATCTTGGATCAAACAGGGTGACAGATAGAGGTCTGTGTGCAGAGGGTTTGGAGGTGAGCTCTGATTCCTAACCCTTTCTGGATTGTGAGGAATAAAGAATGAATGAGAGAGAGAGAATGTGGGAGAAGGGATGATGGAAGAATTTGTTTGTAAACCTGATTAAAAGTGGCTCAAACGCAAGATAATATTAAGATATCAAGAGCAGAACATTAACATAATCTGAGTTCCGCGATCTGGTCGGGTCCCATTCCCCTGAAGTGAGGAATGAACGGGTGGGAAATTCCACCTGGAGTTATATTTGTCTCCAATGAAGATGAGTTCACAGTGAGGCTGGAATAGCTCAGTTGGGAGAACACTAGATTGAAGAACCAGGATACAATCCCTGGTTTCATCAGTTTTAATTTGGTGTCTCCATCAGTTTAAGTAGAGAGAATCAGAGGGGAGATTTTCCACTCTTGACCCCATGGACTGAATTTTAAACTAACGGTGCGGCTCTCGGCAGAGGCACCGGAAGCGGGTGTCGTCACCACACGAGTGAAATGTGGCCGACCGACTCCGAACACGGAGCAGCCGACCAATTAATGAAGGGGAGGCGTGGGGCCCATGTAAACAAGGACCAGAGGCAGGGAACAAGGCACCGATGGCACCGACATCTGACACAACGGCAGGTGCTGACACCATATTTAAAGGGCTGCCAACCCTGCATTCACTGCTGCCTGGTTTAAAGGAGTGTCTTCCTGAGAGCCCTCTGATGCCCCAGGACCCGATCTGCTGCCTCTGCTGCCCCAGGACCCGTTCTGCTGCCTCTGCTGCCCCAGGATCCGTTCTGCTGTCTCTGCTGCCCCAGGACCCGTTCTGCTGTCACTGCTGCCCCAGAACTCGTTCTGCTGCCTCTGCTGTCCCAGGACACGTTCTGCTGCCTCTGATGCCCCAGGACCCGTTCTGCTGCCTCTGATGCCCCAGGACCCGTTCTGCTGCCTCTGCTGCCTGCTGAGTAAGGAGCTGAATGCGAGCCTGCAGTGACCATGGTCCCACGGTTTAGCGATGCCTCCCTGCAGGTTCTCCTCCAGGTGGCAAGAGAAAGGTGGAAGATCCTCTTCCCCAGGGATGGGAGGTGGAGACCTGCCCACCTGACCTAGCAAAGCTGGCTGAAGATAGTCGGTGAGGTCAGCAGACGTGGTGTCACCCCCAGAACATGGATCCAGTACAGGAAGTGGGTCAATGACCGGATCCAGGCTGCTCAGGCGAAAACTCAAAACACTTTGGACCCTTTGGACATTGCATGTGGCAGAGTGAGAGGGAGTGTTTGGTGGAAAGGGAGTGACCACCCAGTCATGTGTATTGGGGAAGGGCAGCAGGACATGCTGCCTGAGGCTTGGCTGCATCTCGGTGAGAGGTGAACGTCAGTCATTGTATAAACTCACACAGTCCCTCGAGAGGGGCCACATGCAGGAGGAATACGTGTGTCCCCATCATGGACTGCTGGACTATCACCATCAGAGATGTTGGGCTTGTCCCCGCTGGGAGACTAACTTTGTTCATCATTGTGTCTGCAGGAGAAGACATCCCACAATTGGAAAGAGTGTGTCAAGACCAGCGGTGGATGCCTTATCTCCATGTCCTCATCCCGATGGAGGAGGAGGCCATGGAACAGGCAGGGCAGCAAAGCAGCTGCTCCATAGCTGATGGAGAGACAGGGACACCTACCCAAGAGAGTGAGTGAACATCTCCTGGGGCACAAGGGAGCATCTGCTGCAAAGGAGCCACACTGCTCATCTGTTCACCACTGCATCAATGGAGCTGCACGTTAGGGGTGGTTGGAATGTCATGATGGGAAGATCCTAACCCTTCAATGTCCCTGTTTTCTCATGAAGGCCCGGATGAACGACAAAAGCAAAGAGCTGGAGAGACTGGGGGACAGCCGGACATGTCTGAGGAGGAGGAGGGAGCCTCAGAGGGTGCACCATCACCTCATCCCCCTGCACCCTTCACCAGCACAGAAACTCTCACGTTGGTGGGTATCCGTTCGCGGTTAGATTCTGGCATACAAATTGGTGAGCACATCACAGACAGGCCCAGGCAGCTGGCGGAGGCTGTGACAGCCGAGGCCACTGGGGGTTGGTGGTTTGTGGGAGGCCAGGCCCATGCTGTGCCCCAGGCTGATGACGTGCCTCTTGCGTCACCAGCAACACGGGAAATGCTGCAGCTGCAGTGAGAGGTCAGGCAACATCTGGCAGAGTTGCCAGAGGCTATGTGTACCCAAGCACGGACGATGGAGGAGACCATCCAGGCCTTGGGTGCTGCACTGTCTCTGATGGGGGTGTGTCTGGCTTCCTCCATTGAGAGATTGGTGACTCTCATGGAGAACCAGATCCAGCCGATCAATCGGTGGCTGCCGGAGATGTGCACAGACCTGCACTCCATCACTTTGTCCAGGAGCTCCATCCAGTGGTGACAAGGTGAGAGGGGGGACGAGGCACCTGAACTCTCCATTGGTCCACGTCCCTCTCAGGTCAGCAGGGAGATACAAGTGTGTCTTATAAGGGGGAGGAGCAGCTGGCTGCTACATCTGGGGGCCCCTCTCAGGGTGCTCCTGGTGTGGACGGTAATTCCAATGTCTCTCTGCCAGTGACACCAATGATGCCAGCACCTCCATCATCCTCGATGACAGAGGGGGTCCCTGTACCTGTGCAGGAGGCCCTCAGTGTGCCAGGGCCCTCCAGGCCTCAGGCAGCAGAGGACGGCCGCCAATGTCATCCCAAGCCATGGAGCAGCAAGGTCAGCAGCCTGTCTCCACCTCAGCTGACAGAGCAGGGGGAGTAGCAGGTCGGAACACCCGGAAGAGATTTAAGAAGAGCACCGAGATTCACTGAGGGGTTCACGGGTGAATGTACATTCCAGATGGATAGGGTTGTGTTTGGTGTCACACAGAATAAAGAAATGATGTTCTCTCACTATGTCTCCTTCCTATTGTTGATGCCCTTTGGGACTTCATTTCAACCCTTCCTCCCAAGGGGCTGGAAGTGAGGGACCAAGCCCTGAGTTCACAAAGCTTCGGCCTTGTCACTGTGAGATGTGTACCTGGGCGCTGTAGTGTAGAAGGAAGGAGGTGACAACAGGTCTGTTTAAAGCTAAGACTTTATTGCTGTGGTTCCAGAAGGTGGTAAGGCTCAAAGGAAACGTGAATGTATAAGGGTGTCTCGTGTCTCCCTTGTGTGTATCTCATGGAGGCTTTCCTGCTGTGCCTGAGGTCCTTCATCTGGCACTGCTTGGTCAGCATCCTCCTCCACATCCTCATCATCAGAGGAGACATCACACTCCATGATATCCACACGAGTCAACACCTCACCCCTCTGTCATGCCAGATTGTGCAGAGCACAGCAAGCCACCATGATACGCGAGACCCTCGCCGGGACATACTGAAGGGCTCCACAGGAACAATCTAAGTGCCTGAATCTCATCTTCAGGAGACCAATGGCCTCTTTGATGGTCGCTCGGATTGACCCGCAGCAGGTGTTGTACCTCTCCTCTGAATCGTGTGGGTTCCTCACAGGCGTCAGTACTCATGTTCTCACTGGGTTGCCCTTGTCTCCAAGGATCCATCTCAGAAAGCGCATGGGGCCACGGAAAGGTTCTGGCACCTGGGAGTGCCTTGGTATGCAGGCGTTGTGGCTGCTTCCCGGGATTTGTGCACACACCTGTAGGATCCATTTGTGATGGTCACAGACCAGTTACACACTGAGCAAGTGGAAGCCCTTCCTGTTGAAGGCTGCTGGCTGGTCTGCAGGAGACTTGATGGTCACATGGGTGCAGTCGATGACACCCTGCACCTGGGGGAATCCAGCGATGGCCCCGAATCCGATAGCCCTCTCAGCGTGACTGTTTGGATCGATGTGCACATAGTCACCGGCCCTCCTGAACAGGACATTGGTGACCTCCTTGATGCACTGATTCACCACAGACTGTGAGATTCCACACATATCTCCAGTGGATCCCCGCAATGATCTGCTGGTGGAGAAGTTCAGTGGCACGGTGACCTTCAGTGACACTGGCATCAGGTGCCCACCAAGTCCCATGGGGCACAGCTGCATCATGGCAGAGAGATCAGTGACAACCTCCGAGGAGAGGCGCAGTCTGCGGAGACACTGTCACTCGGACATCTGCAGGTAGTTGAACCTCGGCTGACGTGTTCCTCTGCCTCCTTCTCCAGCCTCCTGTTCGAGGCTGGCCCTCCTGTGGGCCCCCAAGCTGCTGTGGTGTCCCTGCTGGTGCCTGCGTCTCCCTCCCTCCCTCTCTACTCCTCCTCCTCTTCAATGGAAGCCTCGAATCCAGGGTGAATGAGGCCCATGACAGGTTGCCCCTCCCTGAGTGCAAGGCCTTCACAGTAAACAACACCCAGCCACATTTACCTCATTTGTCACCCTCAATGAGGTGGCACTGCCCCAATAACACCCTGGTGTGGCTCACCCTGCAGAGCTGGCACATTGGCCCCCACTCCTGACAGTGTTTCCCGATGCCCTTTCCCCCTCCACCCTTGCTGCCAAGTTACGCTGCCTCACCGGACAGCTTCCCAGTGAAGCCAACACTCAGCTCCCACCTACCAGTCACCTCCTTTAACCAGGCGAGGCTCTGAAGCCCCAGGGTTCCCGTGTGCTATTAATTCAATTGGACCCAGTGAATAAAATTGCTGACAATTGGACTCATAAATACTTTAAATGCCTTCTTGCCGTGTGGATGTGCGAAGTCTGCCCTCCATGTCAGCCGCCGACAGAAATATCCGCTCCAACGTCTTCCATCCCTATTTTATACACCCCCCCCCCTCCCCCTCCCCAGCCTCCATTCCCGTCTCCAACGGTCCCTTACAATTCTGGCCCATGTCTCTAAGACTAATGGGAGTGAAACTACAGCTGCTCCTTAGACTGAACAGGGAGAGCTGCTCTCTCTGTGTTGAAAGTGAATGAATCTGCTCTTTACCTTGTCTCACTGAAACGTTCACTGTGTGGAAATGTCTGTTTGAAAATGTTTTCCTGTTATATTAATGGAGCAGAGGAGCAGAAGTGAGGTACTGTTCAACAGAGAGGTTTGGAAGTGGGTGAAGGGGTGGAGTGACGGTGGGAGTGAGAGGCGCAGTGAGTTGGCCATTCTCAATAGAGTGTCAGGAATGAAGGTCAGAGGAACAGACCAGGCAGGAAACACAGAAAGAGCGAGGAGAAGCTGGTGTGAAAAACAGAGATTAAACAACAGGCTTGTTCAGTCAGTTCCGAAGAAGGGTCACTGACCCGAAACGTTAACTCTGCTTCTCTTTCCACAGATGCTGCCAGACCTGCTGAGTGAATCCAGCATTTCTTGTTTTTGGTTCAGTTGGTTTGGGTCTGGTGTTTAGAATACCCGGAATCTGGGTTCACTTCACTTCCAACTCAGCAATTGTACCAACATTATGTTCATAAAACCATAGAATGATACACAAGGAAGGAGACCATTTGGTCCATTGTGTCAATGCTGTCGCTTTGGTTGTGTTATCCAATTAGTTCTGATGCTCAGCTTTTTCCTGTAATCTGTACATTTTCCTTCCAGTATTTATCCCTATTGCTTTTCAAAGTTACTACTGAATCTGCTTTCAAGTCCTGATCAGACAGTGCCTTCCAAATCACAACACATCACGGTATAAATCCCGACCTCATTTCGCCTCTGGTTCTTTTCTCAATCACCTGATAAATACATCCTCTGGTTACTGACCCTTTTGCCACTGGAAACAATTTCTCCTTATTTGACTTATTGAAAACCTTCTTGATGATGTCACATACTAGACTGCCAGTAAAACTGAAGCCCATGTAATAAAAGGGACAATGACAGCATGGATATGAAATTAGCAGACTGATAGGAACATAGGAGCAGGAGTAGGCCATTCAGCCCGTCGAGCCAACCCCGCCATTCAATATGATGATGACTGATCATCCACTTCAATGCCTTTTTCCCACACTATGTCCATATCCCCTATGTCATTTGCATTTAGAAATCTGTCAATCTCTGCTTTAAACATACTCAATGACTGAGCTTCCACAGCCCTCTGGGGTAGAGAATTCCAAAGATTCACAACCCTCTGAGTAAAGAAATTTCTCCTCGTCTCTGTCCTAAGTGGCTTTCCCCTTATGTTGAAATTGTGTCCCCTGGTTCTAGATTCCTCAACCGGAGGAAATAGCTTCATCTACCTGTCTATCCCTTTAAATATATGGTAAGTTTCAATGAGATCACCTCTCATTCTTCGAAACTCTAGAGAATACAGTCCCAGTTTCCCCAAAATCTCTTCATAGGACAGTCCCGCCACCCCGGGAACAAGTCTGGTGAACCTTCGTTGTACTCCCTCTATGGCAATGATATCCTTCCTAAGGTAAGGGGACCAAAACTGCACACAGTATTCCAAAGTGCAGTCCAACCAAGGTTATATACAATTGAAGCAAGACTTCACTACTCAAATCCTCTTGTGATAGAGTCTAACATGTCATTCGCCTTCCTAATTGCTTGCTGCACCTGCATGTTAGCTTTCAGTCACTTACTGACAAGGAAACCCAGGCCCCTTTGTCCATCTACACTTTCTAATCTCTTACCATTTAAGAAATGATCTGCACATCTGTTTCTCCTACCAAAGCGGACAACCTCACATCTTTGCACATTATATTCCATGTGCCACTTTCTTGTCCACTCACTAAGTCTGTCCAAATCCCCTTGAAGCCGCTTTGCATCTTCCTCACAACACACATTCCCACCTAGTTTTGTGTCATCTGCGAACTTGGAAATAGTACATTTGGTCCCCACATCCGAATCATTGATATATATTGTGAACAGCTGGGTCACAGTGTCATGGTGAACAGTTGTATTTCTGTCTGGAGGAAGGTTTACAGTGGGTTCCCCATGGTTCCTCATAACTTCAGTTATGTGCAGACACTGGAAAAGCTGGGGTTGTTCTCATTGGAGCAGAGCAAGTTCAGAACAACTTTGACAGAGTTAGAATCAAGGAATCAAATGGTTACAGTACAGAAGGAGACCCTTCAGTCCATCATGTCCATGACAGCTCTTTGCAAGAGCAAATCAGCTAATTCCACTCCTCTGCCCTTTAATTGTAACCCTGCAAATTTTCTCTATTCAGGTGTTTATCCAATTCCCTTTTGAAAGCCACGATTGAATCTGCCTCCAGCACACTCTCAGGCAGTGTATTCCAGATCCGAACCACTCGCTCTGTCCCACACCCCTGGTACCATTGCAGAAAATCTCTTCTGTTCATTTCATCCCTCATAAATAATTGAAATGAAATGTTTATTAGGAAATGCACAACATAAAAAGGAGAGAGAAATAAATGCTGAGCAAAATAGAAGTCAATGTTTGGAAGGTAAAAAGAGCAAAAGATGTAACTTTTATTCTGGTTGAGTGAGAGGAATATATCACACTTTGGGGATTTTGTAAGAGGATTTATTGATAAACCTGGGATTTGAGAGGAAGATGGTTCATGGTTTACAGAACAAATTCAGCCCCTGGGATGGAGCCAACAGCTGCACTGTCCAATAACAGACAGGACGGGGACACTGTCTCAGGCCTAGTGAGCTCAGTAGATGAAAGCATGAAACTCTGAATCTCAAGTTTTTGAGTTTGAGCCCCACGGTGGGTGTTTTTTATTTCCTTTTTAGGCTGATTTCACAGGCATTCTCCAACTCTGAATTCCTCGGCAGAGAGTTCAAGGAGTGTTTGAAATGAGATTCAACAGCAGTATGAGAAAGTCTCTCCTTGATTCAGGACTCTTACCTCTCTGCAGCAACTCGCTGCTGAAGATTGAACTTTATCTCATTTCATTCTCAGCTGAGGGTCAGTGTGGATCACTGGGACTTCTGGCTGTCTCCCACTTCACAATCCATCAGTGCTGAGAAAGCAATGGGGAATATTACTCACATGTTACAATGTTTTATAAATACTTGAATGTATTTCACACTGTGTCTAACAGTGTGAATCTCCCCTGGTATATCAGCTCACCAATACTTCAACAGAACATTCACATAATGTGAGCTCTGAGATCTGTTCAGATCCCATTCCCAAGACCAGGAAAGAGGGATTGGGCTGGATCGCTCTTTTTCAGCTGGCACAGACACGATTGCTAAATGGTCTCATTCTGTGCCATAAATTTTCTCCATTTTCTATGTTCTATGAAGTGAGGTGTGATTGGGAGGGGCAATTCCACCAGGGTTATATTTTCTACCAAAACAATGACACAAGTGATACTTCACTTTTTTATTCATTCATTCATGCGATGTGGGCGTTGCTGGCCAGGCCAGCATTTACTGCCCATCCTTAATTGCCCTTGAGAAGGTGGTGGGGTGGGCTGCCTTCTTGAACCACCCTTGAGTGAGTGTGGCATCAAGGATCCCTAGCAAAATTGAAGTCACTGGGAATCAGGGGGAAAACTCTCCACTTGCTGGAGTCGTACCTCGCACAAAACAAGGTGGTTGTGGTTCGTGGAGGCCAATCATCTCAGCCCAGGACATTGCCTCAGGGGTTTCTCAGGGTAGTGTCCTAGACCCAAACATCCCAGCTGTTTCATTGACGACTTTCTCTTCAACATAAGTCAGAAGTGAGAATGTTAGATGATGACTCACAACTCTTCAGATACTGAAGCAGTCTGTGCCTGCAAGCAGCAAGACCTGAACAACATTCAGGCTTGAGCTGATAAGTGGCAAGCAACCTTCTGGCCACCCAAGTGCCAAGCAGTGAACATCTCCAATGAGAGAGAAAAAAAATCTACCTTTTGATATTCAGAAGCGTTATCATCGTTAAATCCCCCACCATCAATATCTTGACCAGAAACGTAACTGGACCAGTCACATCTATGCTGTGGCTATAAGCGCAGGTCAGAGATTACGAATTCTGCAGCAAGTATCTCATCTCCTGACACCCCAAATCCTGTCCACCATCGACAAGGCACAAGTCAGGAGTGTGATGGAATACATCCCACTCAACAACACTCAAGAAGCTCAACACCATCCAGGACAAAGCAGCGCACTTGATCGGCACCTAACCCGCCACCTTAAACATTCAATCCCTCCACAACCAGTAAACAGTGGCTGCAGTGTGTACCATCTCCGTATGCACTGCAGCAACTCGCCAAGTATCCTTCAACAGCACCTTCCAAACTCGTGACCACTACCACCTCGAAGGACAAGGGCAGCAGATGCATGGGAACTCACTACCTGCAGGTTCCCCTCCAAGTCACTCACCATCCTGACTTGGAACGATATCGCCATTTATTCACTGTTGTTGGGTCACAATCCTGGAACTCCCTCCCCAACGGCAGTGTGGGTGTTCCTGCACCATATGGACTGCATCAGTTCTAGAAGGCAGCTCTCCACCACCATCTCAACGGCAATAGGAATGGGTAATAAATGCTCGCCTGATCAGCGATACTCACACCCAAGAATGAATAAAAACCAAATCACTCTCAACAGATACCCCACAATCTGGGCTTGGACATTTACTTCAGGAGCACAGAGCTTTATATCACTGCAACATGAGTTCCAATCTTCATATTCTGTTCACTTTTCACATTATTTTCTACCAGTCCACGAGCTTTTATTAATTCAGTATTCGGGTCTCTGCTCCTCCGCCGTTTCTAACATCTCACCTCTTACAAAAAAACACTCTGATCTCTCTTCGGTAGTCGATGACCCCTCATTTTAAACTCCATCTGCCAAAGCATTGCTCACTCACTTAATCTATCAAGAAGATTTGAAAATAAATTTCTTGCCAAAGGATAATTTTCTGCATCTGCTCCCTCGCCATTTGCTTTTCCCATTTGTCTTTCACTTGGTGCAAATCCAGAGAAAGTAATGATGGAAGGAAGGAGGGGAGGAAAAATCCTGCTCCGTTTCGTGATCCCTATTTGATCTTCATTCCAGTGCAGTTTGGGTGAAGAATTCCAATTGTCTGTCTCAATTTGAATAAAGTATAAACAATTCTGGAATCACTGTCTGGACATTGACAAGAACAGGTTTCGAGGCTGACTTTGCAAATAAGCTCACCCAACGTAAACAATACACGAAACAGCTCATAAACTAGCGACAAGGGTAGGATTCGAACCCACGTATGCAAAGCACAATGGATCAGCAATCCATCGCCTTAACCTCTCGGCCACCTTGTCAGTTGCAGATGCATAGCTGTCACCTTCAGCACAGCTTCTGGCTGTGCAGCCAGCTGTGGAATGATGGAAATATATCTTCTGGAAGTAAATGAAGTTGGGAATGGAGCGGTGTGAAACATTTCCAGACCATGTCCAACACGTTTCTACTCAGTGTGAAAACCCACCACGGAAAGACTGGAACATACAATCATTTCATCACATCATGATTAACATCACTCAGACACCTGAACCATTCGGTCACTGATGAAGTCATGATGACCAAATTTTTCATGAAATGAAAACTGAACTAACTGACTGGAAGAATTGCTTTAACCCCACATGATCAGCGAGGCACAGCATCAGGCCGACTTGTCGGGTGGTGTAAACAGATATCACTGCTTCTGATCTTCACCAGAACAGAGAGTGAGATGTTACATTGATCATCAAACAGACTGTGAGAGAATACAACAGAATAAAACACATGGAGAGACACTGTGGAATAACAAATAGATTTGATTGGAATGTTGAAATTTTGATTGGAATGGATAAAACACCAGAAACAGCAGATTAAATTGGGATTCTCATCATTATATTGCTCTGGGACAGAAAAGAGAAACTGATGGAAAGAAGAGAAGGAAGAAAAGAAAGGATGGAACTGTTCAATCTTTTCAGTTTTTTCACTCGCCCATCAAAGCTGATAAAAAAAAGTTGCAAATAACAGAGAATTTCACCAAAAAGGGAGATTAAATGTTGCTGAAACCTTGGATCGAAGGATGCCCCAAAAGATCACCTGTTTAACTGTCTCCTCACTAGGGGATTTCAATCAGTGAGCAATAGTATTCTCTACTTTTTTTGTTAATTGGTCCCAGAACTGTCACTTGGAATTAATATCTGTGTTCCGACTCCTGAATAATAAAATTGTGAGTTTCTCGATATTTTCTGGACACAGTTCCTGCTGAAAGAACTAAGAACTCTTTTCTAATTTGAACAATACTCTGTACACACTCATCAAGTCTGCTAAGCTAGCATCCTTGGTGCTGCTCTCTCTTCTCCCAAACTTCATCTCACGTGACTGTTCCATCATCACTCTGACAGTGGGAGGGGTTGATCCCACTATCTTCAGCATTAACCCTTTACATCCTTATACCACACTGTCTGTCCAAAAAAAATGGGTGGAGGGAACTGCCTTCATTTATCAAAACACCAACAGCAGCACAGTGGCGCAATGGTTAGCACCGCAGCCTCACAGCTCCAGCGACCAGGATTCAGTTCTGGGTACTGCCTGTGTGGAGTTTGCAAGTTCTCCCAATGTCTGTGTGGGTTTCCGCCAGGTGCTCTGGTTTCCTCCCACCTCCAAAAGACTTGCAGGTTGATAGGTAAATTGGCCATTGTAAATTGTCCCTAGTGTAGGTACGTGGTAGGAGAATGGTGGGGATGTCGTCGAGAATATGGGATTAATGTAGGATTAGTATAAATGGGTGGTTGCTGGTTGGCACAGACTCGGTGGGCCGAAGGGGCTATATCTCTAAATAAGAAAAGTAAAATAAAAGCTACCAGTCGTAAATCAACTCAAACCCATTCGAGAGATAGAGGGAGACTGTCAGAGAACTTCCTGCATCCAGTCCTGACCCTGTCACACTCAGCAGCTTCTCACCCAGACCCCACTCTCATCAACACTGAACATTGTTACCGAGACCCTTCAAATACTGTTCATAAAAGGGAGAAAAATTCAAACTTTATCACAGCTAGATTGAATAGAACAAAGTTTAATATCTTCTCGTCGTCACTCGTTAACCACATGAGACAGTCCTTAAATCAGAGGCATAAATTATCAGCTGTAAGAATGTTTGTCATTGGGTTGAATCATTTCTGTGTGAGGAATGTTCCAGCATCATAAACCAGGGGAACGTGTTGACTGAGCTGTGTCTTCATCTCTTCTGGACAGTTCACCCTTCATTCTGTTCTGATTCACTTTCCCAAAGCGGATCGACAGATTCTCAAATCTGGAGACTGGGTTTTCTTATTTTGTTCCTTTTGATTTTTCTTGCTCCTGAATGATAATATATTCCAACCTCGGATCAACCTTGCCCTGTCTCCCAGTCTTGGTTAAAAGCGACAAATAACGGCAACAACATTCTGAAACATACAACACTGTCACATTCTGCTTCAGTGAGATTAATGCTGAGGCAGTTTCCGTGTCGAATGCGATTGTGAACAAATTTCTCTCAAGGAAATTGTGAGTGATCAAGTATTTGCACTGAATTTCTGTGCAAGAAGGGACAGTTTCAAACAGCCATTCCCAAATCACTTCCTTCACAAAGACAAAGACTGTGCTGTCTTAACGTGTGACTCAACTTCACAAACAAATTTGAACTCGAAGTTCAGGAGAAGACAGAGATGTGAATGATTGACAGTGTAATCTTTAAATCATAATTTTCCGTTTCTTCGTTGAAGTGAGGCTCAATCCGAAGCCACTAGAGATCGCGGAAAGCTACAAACTTGGATCCAGAAAACAGAAAAGTAGTGAAACAGTACATTGTGACACTGAAGAATTTATCACCACATTGCAACATTGGCACATTCTTAGACCGTACATTATGAGACAGATTTGTGCTTATATTGGTGGATGAGGAAAGATACTAAAAACACAAAATCCCAATTTGAGCTAGTGTGTAAGATTGCTCTTTCCACGGAGATAGCATCAAAGAATGCTCGTGAATTTCATCCTATGCCAGTGACAGTAACACACTTCAGAGGAACTTAAACACACTGGTAAAATGGGCTTTCACACAACAGATAAAATTTTACACAGAGACTTGTGAAGTGATACAGTTTGGGAGGAAGAATGAGACAATGTACACCAATCTTTTTTGATCAAGGTTTGAAAAGGTTGCTAAGAGCAAACAGGACACTTGGCTTTATTAATAGAGGCATAGAGTAAAAGCAAATAAGTTATGCTAAACCTTTATAAAACACTGGGGCTGAATGACCTACTCCTGTACCTCCACGGAAAGCTTCCACTCCAGGCTCGGACACCCTCTTCAGGATCACTCTCCATACATCCCGCCACTCCACACACGGATATCTCCCTCAGGATCAGATCACAGCTCCACAGTCCTGCCACATCCAGTCGTGAATGGTGGTGGATAATTAAATAACTAACAAGATGAGGAGGCTCCAAAAACATTCACATCCTCAATGATGGTGGTGCTGAGCACGTCAGTGCAAAAGATGAAGCTGAAGCATTTGCAACCATCTTCAGTCAGAAATATTAAGTGGATTTGATCTGTGCTAATTTCAGCTCCTCATGCTCGCTGCTGCCTTGGTTCTCTGGTGCTAATTTCAGAGTAAATCATGCAGCTTGACAATTGGAGCCAAAGAAAAAGACACAGGAGAGGTTGAAAGTGCCAAAACCTGGGATTGAACCAAGAACTGTTTCACTGTTAGTGCAGCACGAACTCAACAAAGCTATTTCAACAACACACGAAAGCCACCATTCTGTCACTGCTTTGGAAGACAATATATACATTAAAGTGTTTGTAAAAAGTTACAGAACACAACATGTGAGTAATATTCCCCATTGTTTTCTCAATACTGAGGGATTGTGAAGTGGGACACAGCCAGAAGTCCCACTGTGCCACACTGACCCTGAGCTGTGAGTGAAATGAGATAAAGTTCAATCTTTAGCAGAGAGATTCTGGAGAGAGGTAAGAGTCCTGAATCAAGGAAAGACTTTCAGACACAATAAAAGCAAAATACTGCAGATGCTGGAAATCTGAAATAAAAACAAAAAGTGCTGGAAATACTCAATAGCTCTGGCAGCATCTGTGGTGAGAGAAACAGAGTTAACGTTTCTGGTCTGTGACCTTTCATCAGAACTGACACAGGTTAGAAAAGAATTAGGTTTTAAACAAGTGACGGGGAGGGGCATGTGGGAGAGAACAAAGGGGAAGGTGTTTGATAGTGCAGAGGGAAGGAGAGATTAAATAACAAAGCTGTCCTGGGACAAAGGCAAAGAGTGTGTTAATGCTTGTGGTTGCCTGACACCAGTCATGCTCTGATGTTATTGAACACAATGTTCAATTCACAAGGTTGTAGAGTGCCGAATCAAAAGGTCAGGTGCTGCTCCTCGAGCTTGGGTTGATTTTCACTGGAACACTGGAACAGGCCAAAGACAGAAATGTTGACATGAGAGCAGGGGAGAGTGTTGAAATGGCAAGCACCCCGAAGCTCAGGATCATGATTTCGGCCTGAGCAGAGGTGTTCCATCTAATCTGCGTTTGGTCTCCCCAGTTTAGAGGAGACCGCATTGTGAGCAGTGAATACAGAATACATAATTGAAAGAAGTACAAGTAAATCGCTGCTTCACCTGAAAGGAGTGTTTGGGGCTTTAGATAATGAGCAGAGAGGAGGGAAAAGGGCAGGTATTATACCTCCTGCGATTGCATGGGAAGGTGCCTTGGGAAGGGGACGAGGTAGTTGGGGTAATGGAGGAGTGGACCAGGGTGTCGCGGAGGGAACAATCCCTTCGGAATGCTGACAGGGGAGGGGAGGATGCGTTTGGTGGTGGCATCACGCTGGAGGTGGCGGAAATGGTGGAGGATGATCCTTTAGATGTGGATGCAGGTGGGGTGGAAAGTGAGGACAAGGGGAACCCTGTCGCAGATCTGGGAGGGAGGGGAAGGGGGAAGGCAGAGGTTGAGAGTCCTGTCAACTACACTGGGAGGGGGCGGGGTGGGAGTAGTTGAAATCTGGTGATGTTGTTGAATTTAATTTCAAACACTCCTTGAACTCTCTGCTGATGAAGACTGAAAAAGGGAAGAACAACCACACAACAAGGGTCTCAAATCCAAGGCCCTGAGATTAAAAGTCCCATGCTCTACCAACTGAGCTAACAAGGCCTGATACAGTACTTCTACTCTGTCTGTTATTTGACGGATGCAGCTGTTGGCTCCACCCCAAGGGCGGGAATTTGTTCCACCAACGATGAAGCAGTTTCCTATCAATTCCCCAGATTATCAGTAAATCCACTTCCAGAAGCCCCAAAGTGTGATATATTCCTCTCACTCATCAATAATAAAACAGAAATATTTTTACCTTCCAAATTCTGCCATCTATTTTGTCAGTATTTATTTCTCTCTCCCTTTTATTTAGTTCATGCATTTCTTCAGAATTTTTTTTTCAATTATATCTGAGGGAAGAAATGAACAGATCTGGCAGCTCAAAACTGGGCATCCATGAGGCACTGTGGGCCATCAGCAGCAGCAGAATTGTATTTAAACACAATATGTTACCTCATGGCCTGGCATATCCCTCACTCTACCATTACCATCAAGCCAAGGGAGCAATAGTGGTTCAATGAAGTATGCAGGAAGGCATGTCAGGAGCAGCACCAAGCAGACCTAAAAATGAGGTGTCAACCTGGTGAAGCTACAACACAGGATTACTTGCATGTCAAATAGCGGAAGCAGCATGCAATAGACAGAGCTGAGTGATCTCACAACCAACAGATCAGATCAAAGCTCTGCAGTCCTGCCACATCCAGTCCTGAATGGTGGTGGATAATTAAACAATTAACAGGAGGACGAGGCTCCACAAATATCCCCATCCTTAATGATAAGGGAGACCAGTATATCAGTGCAAAATACAAGGTTGAATCATTTGCAACCATCTTCAGCCAGAAGTGCCAAGTAGATGATCAATCTCGGCCTCCTCCTGAGGTCCCCAGCATCACAGGTGCCAATCTTCAGCTAAATCCACTTCACTCCACATGATATCAAGAAATGGCTGAAGGCTCTGGATACTGACAACATCCTGGCTGCAGTGCTGAAGACTTGTGCTCCAGAACTAGCCACGCCGCCCGCCAAGCTACAACACTGGCATCTACCCAGCAATGTGGAAAATTGCCCAGGTATGTTCTGTATACAAAAGGCAGGACAAATCCAACCCGGTCAATTCCTGCCCGATCAGCCTCCTCTTGATCATCAGTAAAGTGATGGAAGGTGTCGTTGACAGTGCTATCAAGCAGCACTTACACAGCCATAACCTACTCACCAATGCTCATTTTGGGTTCCGCCAGGGCCACTGAGTTCCTGACCTCATTATGGCCTTGGCCCAAATATGGACAGAAGAGCTGAATTCAGGAGGTGAGGTGAGGTGAGATGCCAAGGGCATCAAGGAGCCCTTGCAAAATTGAAGTCAATGGCAATCAAGGAGAAAAATCTCCACTGGTTGGAGTCATACCTTGCGCAAAGGAATATGGTGCTGGTTGTTGGTGGCCAATCATCTCAGTACCAGACATCGCTCAGGAGTTCCTCAGGGTAGTGTCCTCGGCCCCAACCGTCTTCAGTTGCTTCATCAAAGAACAAACAAAGAACAAAGAAAATTACAGCACAGGAACAGGCCCTTCGGCCCTCCAAGCCTGCGCTGATCCAGATCCTCTATCTAAACATGTCGCCTATTTTCTAAGGGTCTGCATCTCTTTTCTTCCTGCCCATTCATGTATCTGTCTAGAATCAATAAACTTCCTTCCATCATAAGGTCAGAAGTGGAAATGTTCACTGATGATTGCAAAATGTTCAGTTGCATTAGTAGCTCCTCAGATACTGAAGCAGTCCGTGTCCACAAGTAGAGAGACCTGGGCAAGATTGGGCTTGGACTGATAAGTGGCAAGTAACATGCACGCCACAAAAATGCCAGGCAATGACCATTTCCAACAAGAGTGAATCTAACCATCTCTCCTTGACAGTCAATGACATTACCATTGCTGAATCCTTCACAATCAACATCCGGGGGGTTACCAATGAGCAGAAACTGAATTGGATCAGTCATAAAAATACCGTAGCTACAAGAGCAGGTCAGAAGCTGGGAATTCTGCTGCAAGTAACTCACCTCCTGTCCACCATCTACAAGGCACAAGTCAGGAGTGTGGTGTAATACTCCCCACTTGCCTGGATGAGTGGAGCTCCAACAACACCAAAGAAACTCAACACCATCCAGGACAAAGCAGATCACTTGATCAGCACTCCATCCACTACTTTAAATATTCACTTCCTGCACCACCAGTGAACAGTGGCAGCAGTGTGTACCATCTACAAGATGCACTGCAGCAACTCACCAAGCCTCCTTCGACAGCACCTTCCAAACCCCCAATCTCGACCACCTAGAAGGACATTGGATGAATGGGAACACCACCATCTGCAAGCTCCCCTCCAAGTTACACAGTGTCCTGACTGGGAACTATATCAGCATTCCTTCACTGTCACTGGATCAAAATCTTGGAACTCCCTTCCTAACAGCACTGTGGGTTTACGTACAACACATGGACTGCAGCAGCTCCAAAAAGGCAGCTCACCACCACCTTCTCAAGGGCAATTAAGGATGGACAATAAAGGCTGCGTTTGCTGACAACGCAACCACTAGGTGGCACAACTCGCTTTCTCCCCCTGCTTTGCACCGGCCGCTTCCACCCTCCATAGTCGCTCGCTCCAGACCTCGCTGCTCCCCCCCTACTTCCCTGGCCGATTGTCTCCCGATCATGTCACCCCATTCTCCAGTCGTTCGCTCACTCCCCACCCCCCTCCCCTCCAGCCACTAGCTCTAGGCTGTGCTGCTTCCCTTCTCTCGGCCACTTGCTCCCACGTTTGTCCAGTCTCCACGCGCCGCCCGAAGAAGCAAGGTGGGCTGCAAAGTGTGACGTAGGAGTGAGTAGTGAGTTGCCTAGAGGACGGAAGTGGCATGGCCTAGAGCTAGCGGCTGGAGCGGGGGTTGGGGGGCAGAGAGCAAGCGGCCATAGAGCTGGATGACGCGAGTGGGGAACAATTGTCCAGGGGAGCATCGAGGTGTACAGCGAGCGGCTGAGGGGAGGAAGCGTCGAGGCCTGGAGCGAGTTGCCGAGGGGGGAGGTCTCCAGCCTCAAAGTCTCCTATTCAGCCGCTTCCTCCAGCTGAGTGAGGGGCTGGATACCTGATGACGCTTTAGCGCACATGTGCGAAGATGGACCAAGCGCGGATATGCGATGATGTTGGCGCTGCGCAATGACATCATCCTCCACATGTGCCACTTAATCCTGGCAAGATGTAGCTGTGCCTATGCACAGCTTGGCACAGTCCGATGATGTCAGCGGGCCGGTCCATTGACAGGAATCACATTGTGTCAGCAGTGCCCACAACCCAGGAAAGAATAAAAAAGAGATTTACCACAATGGTAGCAGGGTGAGGGATTTCAGTTATGTGGAGAGATTGGAGAAGCTGGGGTTGTTCTCCTTGCAGCAGAGAAAATTCAGAAGAGATTTGACACATTTGTTCAAAATCATGAAGGTTTTCAATATTTTAAATAAGGAGAAACTGTTTCCAGTGGTAAAAGGGTCAGTAAGCAGAGGACACAGATATCAGGTGATTGGCAGAAGAACCAGAGGTGACATGAAGAACCATTGTTTACACAGCAATGTGTTGTGATAAAGAAAGAAAAGACTTGCATTTATATAGCACCTTTCAAGACCACTGGACATATCAAAGCACTTTGTAGACAATTAAATACTTTTGAAGTGTAATCACTGTTGTAATGTCAGAAATGCAGCAGCTGATACCCACAAACGGCAATGTGATAATGACCAACTGATCTGATTGAGGGGCAAATATTTATCACAACACCAGGGAGAATTGCTCTTCACTTGTTTGAAATTGGAGCATGGGATCTTTGACATTCACCCAAACATGCAGACCAGGTCTTGGTTTAACATCACACCTGAAAGGCAGCACCTTCAACACCCTCATTGCTGCACTGGAGTGTCAGCTGTGAAATCTGAACCCAGAAGCTTGTGATTTCGAGGTGAGTGTGACCAACTGAGCCACAGCTTTTACCTGAGTCTCAATCCTTCTACCAACAATTTCTATCGGGTCTGTCACGACCCCTCATGATTGTGAACACCTCTATCAAATCTCCTCTCTGAAGGGAACAACCCCAGCTTCTCCAATCTATCCACATAACTGAAATCCTAACCACATGTTGCAGAAAGGAATTTTTCCTCAAGTTCCTTCTGGTTTTGTGAGTCACCTTAAATCTGTAACCTTCGGTTATTGACCTTTCAGCAGTTAGAAACAGTTCCTCAGTATTTACTCTACCTCAAACCTTCAAGGAAGCTCTGCAAAGTAACTGAAAATCAAGTTGTCAGAAGTGGGATTTAAACACATGCCTCCAGTGAAAGCTGCAACCTGAACAGAGAAGCTGAAACCGCTCAGTCACCTCAACTGTTCAGACCTTTTTGACCTCGTCCTCACTTCTGTACTTTGAAAGGTTCACTCAGTTCAGGAACTTGTTCAATGTTGCTGGAATGCTCAGTGACTGGGATATTAACTCCCCCGGGTTTTCCTGAGCTTGTTCTCGGTGTATGGGGATGTTTATCCTGGGCTGTGGAATCTTGCATCCCTGTAATGGACATTAACCCACTGATTGAATCTGTATTCACTGCTTTCCACTGGTGCGGGGTAATTGCAGAGTGTGGGGCCGGAATGTTGCTGCTTGTCCCGGCCTCACTCACTCTGGGAAAGAGTGAATAATTGATGCGTCTGTTTCTGCATCTGAAATGTGACTTCGATCTGCTGTTATTAACCGAGGCAGCGCTGCAGAAGGATACGTTAATAATCTCTCACTAATCAACTGCAAACAGTCAGAATGTGTAACTTTGAGCAGCGCTTTCTGCATTGTCAGGGCTGGAAAGTTCGGGGAGGGAGAGACACTGTCAGTATCTGAGTGTATACAGCACTGGACAGAGAAAGAGCCAATATATTGGGGCTGAGACACAGTGCATCTTTTCACATTTAATCACAATAATATCCACAGTCAGGAGCTGAAAATGATGAAAAACCGAATAGCAAGAGCAAAATTAAGAAATGTAAGTAATTATAGATTAGCTGATCAGCTTTCACTGTGTTACCTGGTTGTCTACTGTTTTATATTCAATGCTGTCTCCACTGTGGCCAGGGAATGATTTCTTCTCAAAGGCTGAACATTAACAAAACTGCTTGTAATTTAAAATCTTTTAAAAGTAATTCCATGGAGCGAATGGGGCAAAGTCAAATAACTGCATCAATTATAGGAGAGCTGGTTGGTGATGACGTGGATGTGACTGCAGTGTGCAGGACCAGACTGTTTCTATAGATTCACGATGAATGTTCCATCTTTATTTATAACAGTAAAACTGATAGTGGACAATGGCTATTCTGGTTGCAGCAACCTGAAGATTTAACTCATTAACACCCTACTTTAGGGTAATTTAGAAAGAACAACATGCAGCTCTGTCAGTTAGTGTGTTTGTTTGTTAACCCACAATTTGATGGTTCAAGCACATAAATGGATGAGGCTTTATTAACTTAAACTCTTCTACATCTGCTATATTACTCTTGCTGTTGATTTTTCAAAGATAAGGTTAATCAAGTCTTTCTTTGTGAAATCCATGCTGACTGTGTTTTATTATTTTTCATTTCCATCTGTATTTTCTACTTTGGAGGATTACAGGATATTATCATTTTTTTATTCATTCATGGGAGGTGGGTGTCGCTGGCTGGACCAGCATTTATTATCCATCCCTAATTGCCTTGAGAAGGTGGTGCTGAGCTGCCTTCTTGAACCACTGCAGTCCATGTGCTGCTGTTATGAAGAGAGTTCCAGGATTTTGACCCAGCAACAGTGAAGGAACGGTGATACAGTTACAATTCAGGATGGTGTGTGGCTTGGAGGGGAACTTGCAGGTTGTGGTGTTCCCATGCGTCTGTTGCCCTTGTCCTTCTAGGTGATAAAGGTCGCGGGTTTGGAAGGTGCTGTCTCAGGAGCCTTGGCACATTGCTGCAGTGCATCTTGTGGATGGTACACACTGCTGCCACTGTGTGCCAGTGATGGAGGGCATGAATGTTGTAAATGGGGTGCCAATCAAGCGGGCTGCTTTGTCCTGTTGAGTTTCTTGAGTATTGTTGGAGCTGCACCCAGCCAGACAAGTGGAGAGTATTCCATCATACCCCTGACTAATGTACAGGCTTTGGGGAGTCAAGAGGTGAGTTACTTGCCGCAGGATTCCTAGTCTCTGACCTGCTCTTGTAGCCATAATATTTATATGGCTACTGCAGTTCAGTTTCTGCTCAATGGTAACCCCCAGGTTGTTGAGAGTGGGGGATTCAGCGATGGTAATGCCATTGAATGTCAAAGGGAGATGGTTAGATTCTCTCTTGTTTGGGATGGTCATTGTCTGGCAGTTGTGTGGTGAGAATCTTATACATCTTTATTGTAGGGTACTCTATTGTACTGTTGAGTGACTACACTTTAAAAGTCCTTCCTTCATTGGCTGTAAAAGGGTTTGCAATGTCCTGTGGTCGTGAAATGCAAGTCTTGCTTTTTCCATTGTTATCAGTGTCATTGTGATCAAAAGATAGGATTCATGAGCACAAAGTTTAAATCAATTTTGATTAAAATAATGTACAAGCATCGATATTCTTGCACTATACTTAATAATCTCCATCTTCCTATCCGGACAGAGTACAATGTCTTTGACCCTGAAATTGATTCCACAATCGCAGTCCCTCAGACAATTTCAGCTCAGTTCTGATGAAAGGTCACAGATCTGAAACGTTAACTCTGTCTCTCTCTCCACAGATGCTGCCAGACCTGCTGAGTATTTCCAGCATTTTCTGTTTTTATTTCAGATTTCCAGTATCAGCAGTATTTTGCTTCTGTGTTACTTTGAAAGTTAAAACTGACCCACCTGTCTACAATTCACACTGGGGTCTCCCATGAAATGATTCTGTATAATGTTAATGTAATGAATACAGACTCCGAGCACAGAGCTTCCTGTGGGGAATTGGGGATATGAAAACCAGCAGACTCTGCAGGAATTTCCACTGGGAGCACAAATTCACAAAATCTACCTTTTATATATCGATTCATTTTGATTGTCCTTCTGGAAAATTATTTTGAAGCAATTTAAACATCAACCCACAGCTCCATGACTGGGTCAATTATGAGGTCATCCTCTGACAGGTCATGTGACAGCTGGAGCCACAAGACATCAGAACCAGATTTGTGACTGGATTAAAACCCGGAATCCTGTCCCAATGGCTTTTCAAATAAAGCTGTTGCTGTTTGAAAACACAGCAGTTAAACTTTCTGCCTGACCATGCGGGGAGCTGGGGAGAAATTTACAAAACTGAATCCTTTTACAAAATAGTTCAAAAACCATTCACTGAAAAATCATGTGAGGATTCATGTGCAGTAGAGAAACAAGCAGAATACAGAAAGTACAGAGGAGAGCTGAAAAAGGAAATGAGATCAGCAAGAGAATGTATGATAAAAGATTAGCAGGTCACATAACTGGGAACACTGAAGTCTTTTACCAACATATGGACAGTCAATGAAAGGGTGAGTCAATTAGGAGATCCTGTGGAGGCAGAGGGTGTGGTTGAGGTACTAATTAAGTACATTTCATCTGTCATCACAAAACAAACGGGTGCTGCAAATGTCACAGTAAAGGAGGAGGAAGTGGAGAATTTGGAGGGGATGAAAATAGATAAAGAGGAGACAATTACAAGGTTAGCAGTGCTCACACCTGTCTACAGGTCACCCGGTCTGGATGGGCTGCATCCTGGGTTGCTGAGGGAAGTCAGGGTGGAAATAGCAGAAACTCGAACCACAATCTTTCAATCCTCCTTGAATATGGGAATGATGCCAGAGGACTGGAGGATGAAGGTAAGCTTGGGTAGTCCGATCTCAGTTTAACTTGACCATTTTTATCATGTATCCATTGTCATAACTAACAACGTTAAGAAAGCCATTTTATAATGAACACATGACCAAAGGAACCATTTTGTGTTCAGTACTAACGTTTATATCCTGTATAATTAATGAGTAGCTACCCATCCTGAAACAGATGATTGTAAAAGTAATGAACCTTGATTGAGTTATAATTAATGAATCAATAAACATTTTAGAGAGAATGGGTTTTCATTTAAAGTTAGTTCAATCTAATTACTGTGAGTTTCTGTGTCTGTGTGGGAAAGGACAGTTTCAGCTAAATGTATTCAAACAATGGACCTTTCTCGGACCCCTGATAAAACCCATGGTATGGTACATCGTGACCTTCAAGAGTCTAGATTTAATGAACAGGAAACTTGTTTCAGATCAGATTGGGAGACAGTGTGAAACCACTCCATTGTACTCATGTCTGAGATTCTGAGGACCGGTGACTGTTAGTGGAAGACATTATTAAGAACTAATTAAATGTACCTAGCAACAGCTAGGACCAATTATTATTTTACATGGTGGTGTGATGGCCATCCAAGGGTTAAAAGTAGGGATCTTGTAAGGTTTCAGTGTGCAGGAACACTAGAAGATCTCAGGGGTAAAGACTCAGATCATCAACCAAGTTCTCCATCTGACGAGGGATCTAGACTGGACAAAGAGGACCGTGACACTCTGAGACCAAGCTCGACCAGTCCCCAGAGCTGTAAAGTTATATTCCCCAAGTTTGTTAAGTATAATTTTACTTTCAATTATTAAGTACTATTTTACTCTCAATAAAAGTTCTGGACTTATTAATCAAGTATCCTGTTGCTTTAATTGGTTAAAGTCATGCCCAAAGTGATTGTCTGCAATAGACTTTCCAGAATTAAAAGATAAGTCTGCAAGGGTTGTGAATATTACAGCCCTGTTTAAAAAGAGAGATAAACCCAGGAACTACAGACCAATTAGTCTAATGTCGGTGGTGGGGAAACTTTTAGAGACAATTATCCAGGAGGAAATTGACTGTCACTTGGTAGAACATGGGCTAATAAATGACAGCCAGTACAGATTGGTTAACAGATGATTGTGTCTGAAATAATTAATGAATTAATTTCTTTGATGAAGTTTCACAGAGAGTTGACGAGGGTGGTGAGGTTAATGGTACGTGTCTGGACGTCAAAATTGTGTTTGAAAAGGTACAATAAACTAGACTTGGGGCAGCACAATGGCACAGTGGTTGGCACTGCAACCTCACAGCTCTCGCAACCCAGGTTCAGTTCTGGGTACTGCCTGTGCAGAGTTTGCAAGTTCTCCCTGTGACTGTGTGTGTTTCTGCTGGGTGCTCCGGTTTCCTCCCACAAGCAAAGACTGCAGGTTGATCGGTAAATTGGCTGTTGTAAATTGCTCCTAGTGTCGGTAAGAGAATGGTGGGGATGTGGTAGGGAATATGGGATTATGGTGTAGGATTACTATAAATGGGTGGTGGTTGGTCAACACAGACTCAGTGGGCCGTAGGGCCTGTTTCAGTTTTGCATCTCTCTCTGACTTGCTTACAAAATTCAAGCAGATGGGATTAAAGGGGCAGTGGCAGTGTGGATCCAAAATTGGCTGCAGGGTAAAAAGTAGGGTGAATGCTTGTTTTTCAGAATGGAGGGAGTAATACAGTAATGTCCTTGTTGTTGCAATATGTTCAATGTCAGACCACGAGCTGTCCGAGGGATGGGGCAATTTGTGATGTTCCTGTGGTTGCAATATTTGCAGTGTCTGACCTTGATCTGTCACAGGGACGTGGCATTTATGAGGTCCCTGTGGGGTGCTGTTTGTTTGGTGTATCACACTGACCTGTCCCAGAGAGCGGGAAGGTTGTGATGTCCTTGTGGGTTGCAATCTGTTCAGTGTCTGACTCTGATCTGTACCAGAGATGGGGCAGTGTGTGATATCCTGGTGCATGTCATACAGGCCCACTGGTGTGTGGTTCCATCCTGATGCCAAGAAACAGAGCCCCATCTCTGGGCAAAAAGTCTCACTTCTCAAGGGGTGTCTGGAGAAGACACAGTGGCGCAGTGGTTAGCACCGCAGCCTCACACCTCTAGTGACCCGCGTTCGATTCTGGGTACTGCCTGTGCAGAGTTTACCAGTTCTCCCTGTGACTGCGTGGGTTTCTGCCGGGTGCTCTGGTTTCCTCCCACAGCCAAAGACTTGCAGGTTGATAGGTAAATTGGCCATTGTAAATTGCCCCTAGTGTAGGTAGGTGGTAGGGGAATTGAGGGGATGTGGTAGGAATATGGGATTAATGTAGGATTAGTATAAATGGGTGGTTGATGGTTGGTACAGACTCGGTGGGCTGGAAGGACCTGTTTCAGTACTGTATCTCTAAATAAATAAATAAGAAGGCTGGGGTAGTAAACCTGGACAGTAAATCCGGAGTGGAGTCCTGGAGGCGGTTACCTGTGACTTATCAGGCAGTTTTCCAGCAACTCCTACAACAGAACTGGTAACAAACAGTACTGTTTTTTCCTTTCCTTTGGACAATACGAGCAATGCTGAGAGGGGGTCCTGATGCTCAGGGTCTCCATACTGTTTGCCCAGGCCTGTGCCCTAGAGAGCACACTCCAGCTTCGTGGTCAAACATGAGCACAACCCGGGAATAAACAGTTACTGATTATAAGCTCTAATTCAATTGGTGTAGAGTATGAGCGCCAGGGGTGACTTCGGACAGTGGGAGAGCTCATAGTGTCTCATTGGATAGCTACCATTCACTCCAAGCTGGGCAGCCCCCAGTCAGTTAGGTGCTGTGAAGCCACGACCTGCTTGCTTCAATGGGTGCTTGGAGCTTAGAGAGTCATCTCTCAACAGGTGGATTGATAATCTATGCACCAAGAAAAACAAACTCAACAAAGAAGACACCAGTCCTTCGCATCACAAGCTGGAATGTAAGGACCATGTGTCCTGGCCTTTCCGACAACCTTCTGCAGGTTGATGACACACACAAGACAGCTGTGATCGACAAGGAACTCACAATGCTCAATGTGGACATTGCTGTGCTGCAAGAAACTAGACTCGTTCAAAGTGGATCCCTCAAAGAGAAACACTACACCTTCTTCTGGCAGGGGAAAGCCCAAGAGGCAACTCGTGAGCATGGCGTGGGCTTCACAGTAAAATACACGCCACTTCAAATGAGTGAACCACCCACAGTAGGCTCAGAGAGACTTCTTACTCTTCACTTGTCAACAAGTGTGGGCCCAGTTAATCTCATGTGCATCTATGTCCCAACACTCACCTCCACCCCAGATGTCAAGGATCAATTCTATGAGACACTTGACACGGCCATCAGTAGAATTCCCAGCACTGAGGGACTGTACCTTCCAGGAGACTTCAACACAAGCTTGGGTACTGACTACACAGCTTTGCCAATGTGCATAGAGCACCAGGGGATTGGCAAGATGAACAAAAATGGACAGAGGTTGCTGGAGCTATGCTGTCACCATGGATTCTGTGTGATGAACAGCTACTTCCAGGTCAAGCTGTGCTACAACGTGTCCTGGAGACATCCGAGATCATGCCATTGGCACCAGCTAGACCTTATCTTCACCAGACATAACACCCTCAGCAGTGTCCTCATCACTCGCAGCTATCACAGCGCTGACTGTGACACTGATCACTCCCTGGTGTGCAACAAGGTCAGGCTTCAGCCAAGGAAGCTTCATCCATCCATGATAAAAGCTCGTCTTCTGATCAACACTTGCCGAACAACTGACCCAGAAAGGACCCAGGAGTTCATCAACATCCTCGATCAGGCTCTTTCAGACAACAATGCTCAAGGCCTCAGTGCAGTGTCAAAGTGGAAACATCTGCACACCACCATCTATAACTCTGCACTCACTGTGTATAGGAAAAGAGATGGGAGGAATGCTGACTGGTTTGAGGCTTATTGGACTGAAATGGAGTCAGTTACTGTAACTAAGAGGAGAGCCCTCATGAACTACAAACAAGTCCCCAGCAAACAACATCTAAATGCTCTCAGAGCTGCCAGAAACAAGTCTCTGCAGTCTGCTCGGCACTGCACCAATCAATACTGGTTAAAACTCTGCTGATGAATCCGGGAATGCTAGAGGGATGTATGAAGGAATTAAGAAAGCAATGGGCCCAGTAGTAACTAAATCAGCACCTTTTGAAGACAAAGAGAGGGGTGATCATCACTGAACCTAACAAGCAGATGGAAAGGTGAGTGGAGCATTATCTTGAACTCGACATAACGGAGAACATTGTCATTGAAGTAGCTCTCAGTTCCATTCAAGACTTCCCTGTCATGGAGGAACTGGACAGTGAGCCCTCCATAGTCGAGCTCAACAAGGGCTCAAAACATGTGTGATGCAAACATTGTCACCTTGTACAAAATTAAGGGGGATCGCAGTGACTACAGCAATTATCGGAGCCTGCTACTCAGTTCCACTCACCTGCTCGATCCCTTTCCTCCTGCAAGTTCCTTTGCTTCAGGTATCCATCCAATTTCCTTTTCAAATCATTGATTGTCTCTACTTCTACCACACTCGTGGGTCAGGACATTACCACTCACAGCATAAAAAAATTCCACCTCACCCAAGGATGGGAAATATTTATATCTTCTATATTTAGCTTATTCCCTATCTCTACAAGAATAGAATGGCAGTCAACATGAAAGGGAACCCAAAAATCTTCGAGCAGTATATAAATAATAAGCAGGTAGTCAGCGGTGAAGTGGGCCCCATTAGGGACAAAGAAGGTAATATATACTTAGAGCTGCAGGGCAATGTTAATCTAGTTAATAAGTACCTTGTATCAATGATCACTAAGGAAGTGGAATTTGACAAAATATCAGGAGAAGTGGAGAGTGTAGAGGCAATGGAGAGGGTACAAATTGAGAGAGGGAGGTACTGAAAAGGCTGGTTATGCTTCAGGAAGATAAATTAACTGGTCCGGATGGCTTTCATCACAGATTGAGAAAGGAAATGTGGATGCAGCTAACAGAAAGGCTTGCTATAATCTTCCAATCTTCCCTGGATACGGGGGAGGTGTCAGAGGATTAAACAGTTGCAAATGTGACACCCTTATTCAAGAAAGGGTGTAAGGACAGTCCGGCTAACTACAGGCCAGTTAGATTAACAGCAGTGGTGGGTAAGGTTTTAGAAAGAACAATCAGGGAAAAAATCAACAGTCACTTGGAGAGGTTTGAGTTAATTAAGGAGAGTGAGCATGGATTTATAAATGGGAGTTCATGCTTGACTAATCTAACTGCATTTTTTGATGAACTAACAGAGAAGGTTTATGAAGGACATGCAGTGGATGTTGTTTATATGGATTTTAAGAAACGACACATAAAAGGATGATTAACAACATTGAGGTTCATGGAATAGGAGGGTCAGTGTCCAATTGGATAGAGAATTGGCTTAAGGACAGAAAACAGCAAGTCGTAATAAATGATTCATTCTCAGACTGGAAGGTTGTCGACAGTTCTGTTCCCCAAGGGTCACTGCTGGAACCACTGCTTTTTACTTGCGACAGATAAATGACTTGGATCTTGGAATATAGAGTAGAATCTCAAAATATGCCGATAACACCAAACTTGGAGAAGTGGCAAACAGTGAGGATGAAATGAACCACCTGCAACAAGACAGTGATCGGCTAGCAGAATGGGCAGACAGGTGCAGATGGATTTTAATAGTGACTAGTGTGAGGTGATGCATTTTAGCAGAAGGAATAGGGAGAGGCAATATATACTTAATGGCACAGTTCTAAAGAGTGTGCAGGAATAGAGGGACCTGTTCACTGAACAATGAACAACGTGAACAATTACTTCTTGTTGTGTGCTCTCAGATTTGTCACCTTCACTGCACTGGAGTGAGGTGACATCTACTGGCAGGAAGCAAGAACTGCAATCAAGCAGCAGAAATTCCATCGTCTGTCAGGGTGAAAGAAACATTGCAATGTGAGGAAATAGTGAATGGGTTTGATTGGGTTGGTGGAGACATGATTCCACTTGTGGTGGAGTCCAAAGCAAAGGCCAGAAATATAAAATTGTCATTATTAAAAGATATGAGGAATTCATGATAAATGTATTTCGGTAGTGAGTGGGTGGAATCTAGATAAAATAGAAAGTGAGATTGGGTGGACAGAAGCAGTGTGAAAGGATGGCTCAAACAAAAGGTAAACGCCCTGAAAGGTGAACTCTGTTTCTCTCTCCACAGATGCTGCCAGAGTTTCTGAACATTTCCAACACTTTCTGTTTTTATTTCAGAATTTGCAATATCTTGCTTCGCTCTGAAAAAAAAATGGATGATCGGCTTTGGCGGCCAGTGAAATTCCACAGGAGCTAAAAGGAAGTTCTGATATCAGTGGCATGTTCATCTAGGGGTATGATCCTTGCTTAGGGTGAGTGATTAATTAATGTGTGAGTGATCCTGGGTTCAAATCCTGGACAAGTCCTTCTTCTTTGGCATTTTTAGTTTAAGGTCATTGATTGGTTTCAGCCTTGCAGAAGGCGGAATTGATTTCCATATGGAGCCTGCTTGAGGACCAGAGAGCTGGATTCAAAGAGCTTGATTAACTAAATGTACAGATAGCCAAGTGGGAATATAAAGTTGTTGCAGTAATTGTGACCTGACTCCAAAAACAACAGGACTGGGTTCTGGACTGGAATGGAATGGAATTCTTCAGTGTTTCTGTTGTTTGGCTTGCATTGACTCATCGATTTTCTTGTTTTTCACTTTGTCGATGCCTTTGAATAATTGTGGATCCTTCTTCAGATTGTCATCTTTCACCAGGTAGTTCTGACCTCTGATGATGATGATCGTAATGAGCTTCAACTCACTGATAGTTTTGGAACTGAACAGATTTCCTTTGCTTGAGTCTACAACATGGAACTCAGTCTGACATGTGGACCCATGGGAGGATTTGAATGCCACCCCTGCGTTGGAGAATCCAGTTGCATCCATCCAATAAGAGACCGAGTAGAAGTGACAGTTCAGTCTGTCAAACATTAAACTTTTAATTTCAGGGTGGTGAGTTTGAGTGCCATTTTGTTTTTCCCCTTTTTAAGGCTTCATTAGCAGAGAGTACAAGGAGTGTTTGAAATGAAATTCAGCAAAAGTATGAGAAAGTCTCACTTTGATTCGGGACTCATCTCTCTGCAGCATCTCGCTGTGAAAGATTGAACTACATCTCATTTCATTCCCAGCTCGGGGTCAGTGCGGCTCAGTGGGACTTCTGGCTGTCTCCTGTTTCACAATCCATCAGTGCTGAGAAAGCAATGGGGAATATTATTCACGGCTCTGTAACCTGATGACACCGATTTAAGGTGAATGGCAAAAGAACCAACGGCAACATGAGGAAAAACTTCTTTTGCACAGCGAGTGGTTAAGATCTGATATGCACTGCTTGAGAGTGTGATGGAGGCTCATTCAACCATGGCTTTCAAAATGGTATAAGATAATTATCTGAAGTGGAAAAATTGCATGTTTTCATGGAATACATGAGTCTGTGGCATGAGCTGAGTTGCTCGTGCATAGAAGCAGCACAAGCACAATGACTTCCTTTTGTTCTGTAACTATTCTATGATCTATGATTCTTTTCAGAGTGAAATCAACACTCACATACAAGAAACTGACAGGTACACTGTAAACTTCGCATTACCAGACAAGAAATTGACAGATACAGTGTGAAACCCACAGTCACGTGGCAGCAGTTGGCAGGTAACGTGTAAAAATCTTTCTTTCATATCCCAACTGCAAGGTACAAAGGAAATTAGGTACAAACCCAGGCTCACACTTCAAAGACTGAGAGATACAAAGCAAAACACATACTCACCTACAAGTACAGAGACGAAGACACACTCAGAGGAGGTGCAGATTAAAGACACATGCATGTAACAGAAACTGATAGAGATAGAATCAAACCCTTTCTCACTTCTCAGAAACTGATAGATATAGACAAAAGCTGATGCTCACATCCAAGTTGTTGAAAGATATGTGGTGAAACTCACAGAGCAATAGCAGAAACAAACAAGTACTGAATAATACCCACAGTCACAGACCAAAAACTGAAATATACTGTGTTAAGCACCACTTTCTCACACCAGAAACTCATGGCTGCAAAGTGAAGGTGACTCTATCCTCCCAGGCACTGACAGGTGCAAAAGAAAACACTCACGACGATTCCAGGTCATGAAATCTACGGAATAAAACCTTTCAGCTGAAAGAATAGCATTAATGACAGGTGTGATACCCAGAATGCTCAGCGGCCTAGAATCCGCCCTATCTGTGACAGGAGCGGGGCGCGCAGGCGCGGTAGAGAGCTTTGTCAGCATCAGGAGCTGCGGGTTCGGAGTTGGAGCGGGATATTCACAAAGTGCGAGAAGACTTTGCGGGCTCACACAGCTGGAGCAGGACCTCAGGGCCACAATAAGATGGAACAATCCCATCTGTATCCCTGCGGATGGCGGTGGTGAAGCTTTTCCCGGTGAGGCTTCCCGAAACGGCGTCTACAAATGGATAAGAATTGGGGACTGGGCAGGGAGCGTCTGTAAATGGATAAGAATTGGGGACTGGGCAGGGAGCTTCTGCAAATGGATAAGAATTGGGGGACTGGGCAGGGAGCGTCTCTAAATGAATAAGATTTGGGTACTGGTCAGGAAGCGTCTGTAAATGGATAAGAATTGGAGACTGGGCAGGGAGTGTCGATAATTGAATAAGAGTTGGAGACTGGGCAGGGAGCGTTTCTAAATGAATAAGATTTGGGGACTGGGCAGGGAGCGTCGATAAATGCTTAAGAATTGGGGACTGGTTCGGGAGCGTTTTTTTATTCGTTCGTGGGATGTGGGCGTCCCTGGCTCGATCTCAGCTCAAGTAATGTGTCCAGTTCTGGGCACCAGGCTTTAGAAAGGACATCAAAGCTTCTGAGACAGTTCAGAGGAGATTTACGAGAATGATACCAGAGATGAGGGGTTTCAGTTTTCTGGACAGGCTGGTGAAGCTGGGATTGTTCTCCTCAGAGTAGAGAAGGTTAAGGGAAGATTTAATAGAGGTGTTCAGAATCATGAAGGATTTTCATAGGGTCGAGAGGGAGAAACTGTTTCCACTGTCCTGGGGGTCAGTAACCAGAGGACACAGATTTAAAATAATTGGCCAAAGATGTCAAGGGGAGGTGAGGAGAGATCTTTTTACCCAGTAACTGATTCGGATTTGGAATGAATTGTCTGACAGGGTGGTGGAAACAGATTCAATTATAACTTTCATAAAGGAATTGGACAAATATTTCAAAGTGAAATTCTCCAGGATTATGGGGAAATAGGCAGGGGGTTGGACTAATTGCATCTTTTTGTCAGAGTCAGCAGAGGCACAATGGGGCCGAATGGCCTCCTTCTGTGCTGTATGATTCTATGAACATAAGAACGAGGAGCCGGAGTCGGCAAGTCAGCCACTCGAGCCTGCTCCGCCGTTCAATACAATCATGGCTGATCTCATCACGGCAGTTCTTGTTTCTTGCCAGTAGATGTCACTTCACTCCAATACAGTGAAGTTTACAAATCTGAGAGAGACACAACAGGAAAGAATTGTTCACATTATAGTGAATGTGTGGGATTTAGAAATACTAGGAGTGGAGACGAGTTATTACTTCTCTGCTCGATCCCCATAGCCCTGTAAAAGTAGTTCCTTCAAGTGCCTATTCAAATTCCTTTTGTAATCCTCGATTGTCTCCATTTCCACCGCCCTCGTGGGCAGCGAGCTGCAGATCATCACCAATCAGTGTAAAAAAGTTCTTGCGCACATTCCCCCTGTATCTCCTGTCCAAAACCTTCAATCTGTGTCCCCTAGTCCTTGTACCAATAGTTAACGGGAACAATGTTTCCTTGCCAATTTATTTAAAACTGTCATAGCCGAAAACACATCTATCAATTCTCCCCTCACTCTCCTTTGATGCAGGTAGAACAACCCTAGATTTTCCATCCTAACCTTGTAACTAAAATCCTCCATCCCTGGATCCATTCTGGTGAATTTCCTCTGCATCCTCTCAAGGACGCTCACATTCTTTCTTAAGTGTGGTAAGCAAAACTGGAAGCAACACGCCAACTGGGGCAGAACCAGAGCTTTATAATGGTTCAGCATAACTTCCCTGCTTTGTACTCAATGCCTCTTTTTTTCAAGCCCAAGATCCCATATGCTTTGCTAACCACTCTCGCAATATGTCTTGCCACCTTCAAAGATTGATGCACATGAACCCCAAGTCCCTCTATTCCAACACACACTTTAGAACTGTGTCATTAAGTAAATATTGCCTCTCCCTATTCCTTATGCCAAAATACATCACCTCACACTTGTCACTATTAAATTTCTTCTGCCACCTGTCTGCCCATTCTGCTAGCCTATCATTGTCCTGTTGCAGGCAGTTTATATCATCCTCACTGTTTGCCACTCGTCCAAGTTTGTTGTCATCGGGATATTTTGAGATTCTACTCAATATTCCAAGATCCAAGTCCTTTATCTTTCGCAAAACAAGCAGTGGTTCTAGCACTGACCCTTGGGGAACACCTCTGTCGACTATCCTCCAGTCTGACAAAGAATCATTTCATAAGACTCCCTGTTTTCTGTCCTGAAACCAATTTTCTATCCAATTGGACACTGACCCTCCTATACCACGAACCTCAATTTTGTAAACCCCACTTTTATGTGGTACCTTGTCAAACGCTTCCTTAAAATCCATATAAACAACATCCACTGCATTCCCTTCATCAACCTGCTCTGTTAGTTCATCAAAAAATGCAGTTAGATTAGTCAAGCATGAACTCCCATTTATAAATCCATGCTCACTCTCCTTAATTAACTCGAACCTCTCCAAGTGACTGTTGATTTTTTACCCTGATTATTCTTTCCAAAACCTTACCCACCGCTGCTGTTAATCTAACTAGCCTGTAGTTACCCGGACTGTCCTTACACCCTTTCTTGAATAAGGGTGTCGCATTTGCCACTGTTTAATCCTCTGGCACCTCCCCCGTATCCAGGGAAGATTGGAAGATTATAGCAAGCCCTTCCGTTATCTGCATCCGCATTTCCTTTCGCAACCTGGGATGTGAGCCATCCGGACCAGGTGATTTATCTTCCCTAAGGACAGCCAGCCTTTTTAGTACCACCCTCTCTCAATTTGTACCCTCTCCATTGACTCTACTCTCTTCACTTCGACTGATATTTTGTCAAATTCCACTTCCTTAGTGATCACTGATACAAAGTACTCATTAAGTAGATTAACATTGCCCTGCACCTCTAAGCTTATATTATCCTTTTTGTCCCTCTTAGGCCCGACTCAACCTCTTACTACCCACTTATCATTTACATGCTGCTCGAAGATTTTTGGGTTTCCTTTCATGTTGACTGTCAGTCTATTCTCAAAGAAAGAGAGAATAAGCACATAAAGATGATATAAGTATTTCCCATCCTTGATGAGGTGGAATTTTTTATGCTGTGGGTAGTAATGTCTTGGCCCACGAGTGTGGTGGAAGCAGAGACAATCAATGATTTGAAAAGGAAATTAGATGGATACTTGAAGGAAACAAACTTGCAGGAGGAAAGGGACCGAGCTGGTGAGTGGAACTGACTAGATTGCTCCGGGGAGAGCCAGCATGGACGTGATAGGCCAAACGACCACCTTCTGTGCTGTAAATGACTCTGTGTTGTTTCTCAAATTCAATCCACTGGTGCTTGGTAAATAATTTCAAAGTAAATTGTGCAACCGGAAAATCAGGACCAAGGCAAGGGACGCATAAGGAAGCAAAATTGCTGAAACCCGGGATTAAACCAGGAACCTTTAGATTTTCAGTCTAACGCTCTCCCAACTGAGCTATTTCAGCCCTACATTAACAGTGGCTTGGTGCCCTTGTTTTGGAAGAAAATACATACATTCAAGTTTTCCAAAAAATTAAAGAACACAACATGTGAGTAATATTCCCCATTGCTTTCTCAGTACTGATGGATTGTGAAGCGGGAGACAGCCAGAAGTGCCACTGAGCCGCACAGACCCCGAGCTGAGAATGAAATGAGATCAAATTCAATCTTTCATAGTGAGATGCTGCTGAGAGGTAAGAGTCCTGAATCAAAGCGAGACTTGCTCATTTCAAACACTCCCTGTACTCTCTACTCATGAAGCCTTAAAAAAGGGAAAAACAGAATGGCACTCAAACTCACAACCCTGCCATTAAAAGTCTCATATTCGACTGACAGAACTGTCACTTCTACTCGGTCTCTTATTGGATGGATGCAACTCCAAGGCAGGGGTGGCATTCAAATCCTCCCATGGGTCCACATGTCAGACTGAGTTCCATGTTGTAGACTCAAGCAAAGGAAATCTGCTCACTTCCAAAACTATCAGCGAATTGAAGCTGATTACAATGAACATCATCAGAGGTCAGAACTACCTGGTGAAAGAAGACACCCTGAAGAAGGATCCACAATTATTCAAAGGCATCGACAAAGTGAAAAACAAGAAAACCGATGAGTCAATGCAAGCCAAACAACAGAAACACTGAAGGATTCCATTCCATTCCAATCCAGAACCCAGTCCTGTTGTTTTTGGAGTCAGGTCACAATTACAGCAACAACTTTATATTCCCACTTGGCTATCTGTACATTTCGTTAATTGCAATTTTGTCGACAAGCTCTTTGAATCCAGTTGTCTGGTCCTCAAGCCAGCTCTGTTTGGAAGTCAATTCCACCTTCTGCAAGGCTGAAACCGATAGATAACCTTAATCTAAAAATGCCAGCAGGCTAGGGCTCATCTGGGATTAGAACCCTGGATTTCTTACATGTTAATCAAGCACATTCCATAAGCGAGAATCATACCCCTAGACCAACGAGCCACTGAACAGTCAGGTTTCTTTAGCTGCTGTGGAATTTCACTGGAACCCCCCAGCCAATCATCCACTTTTTTTTCAGATCAAAGCAACATCCTGCAAATGCTGAAATAAAAACAGAAACTGCTGGAAATGTTCAGCAGCTCTGGCAGCATCTGTGCTGAGAGAAACACAGTTAACGTTTCAGGGCACTCACCTTTTGTTTCAGCCATCCTTTCAGACTGCTTCTGTCCATCCAATCTCACTTTCTATTCTATCCACATTCTAACCATTCACTACGTTACTACATTTTTCATGAATTCCTCATTTCTTTTATTAATGACAATTTTGTATTTCTGGCCTTTGCTTCAGACACCACCACAAGTGGAATCATGTCTCCATCTACTCAATCAAACCAATTCGCTGTTTCCTCCCATTGCAATTTTTCTTGAACCCTGACAGACTGTGGAGTTTCTGCTGCTTGATTGCAGTTCTTGCTTCCCGCCAGTAGATGTCACCTCACTCCAATACAGTGAAGTTTACAAATCTGAGAGAGACACAACAGGAAATAATTGTTCACATTATAGTGAATGTGTGGGATTTAGAAATACTAGGAGTGGAGACGAGTTATTATTGCACTCTGCTATTACATCTTTTATAATGGACTCCAGCATTTTCCCCACGACTGATGTCAGGCTAACCGGTATATAATTCGCTGTTTTCTTTCTGCCTCTTTTTTTAAATAGTGGAGTTACATTAACTACCGTCCAATCCATTTGAACTGTTCCAGAGTCTGCAGAATTTTGAAAAAAGACCAGAAATGCATCTGCTATTTCAAGGGCCACCTCCTTAAGTACTCTGGGATGCAGATTATCAGGCCTTGGGGATTTATCGGCCTTCAATCCCATCAATTTCCCAAACATTCCCTACTAATACAGATTTCATACAGTTCCTCCTTCTCATTAGACCCTATGTTCCCCAACATTTCTGGGAGGTAATTTGTATCGTCCTTTGTGAAGACAGAACCAAAGTATGTATTTAATTGGTCTGCCATTTCTTTGTTCCCCATTATAAATTCCCCCGTTTCTGACTGTAAGGGACCCACATTTGTCTTCACTAATCTTTTTCTCGACACATATCTAGAGAAGCTTTTACAGTCAGTTTTTATGTTCTCTGCTAGCTTACTCTCATACTCTATTTCCCCCTTCTTAATCAATCCTTTTGTCCTCCTCTGCTAAATTCCAAACTGCTCACAATCTTCAGGTTTGCTGCTTGTTCTGGGCATTTTATATTTCTCCTCCTTGGATCTAATACTTTCCTTAATTTCTTTTGTAAGCCACAGTTGAGCGACCCTTACTGTTTTACTTTTGCACAGACAGGAATGAACAATTGTTGTAATTCATCCATGCGCTCTTTAAATGCTAGCCATTGCCTATCCACTGTCAACCCTTTAAGTAACGTTCCCCAATCTATCATCGCCAACTCCCGCCTCATACCTTCATAGTTTCCTTTGTTTAGATTCAGGACCCGAGTCTCGGAATCAACTCTCTCACTCTCCATCTTAATGAAGAATTTCATCATATTATGGGCGCACTTCCCCAAGGGACCCCACAAAACAAGATTGTTAACTAATCCTTTCTCATTACACAATACCCAGTCTAGGATGGCCTGTTCTCTAGAGGTGTTATACACCTCTATCAATTCTCCACTCAATCTCCTTTGTTATAGGCAGAATAATCCTAGCTTTTCCAACCTAACCTTGTAACTAAAATCCCCCATCCCTGGATCCATTCTGGTAAATCGCCTCTGCATCCCCTCAAGGACCCTCACATTCTTTCTAAAGTCTGCTGAGCAGAACTGGAAGCAACACTCCAATTGGGGCCTAACCAGAGTTTTATAATGGTTCATCATAACTTCCCTGCTTTTGTACTCAATGCCTCTATTTATAAAGCCCAAGATCCCATATGCTTTGCTAACCACTCTCGCAATATGTCTTGCCACCTTCAAAGATCGGTGCACATGAACCCCAAGTCCCTTTATTCCAGCACACTCTTTATAACTGTGCCATTAAGTATATATTGCCTCTCCCTATTCCTTATGCCAAAATACATCACCTCACACTTGTCACTATTAAATTCCATCTGCCACCTGTCTGCCCATTCTGCTAGCCTGTCACTGTCCTGTTGCAGGGAGTTCATATCATCCTCACTGTTTGCCACTCCTCCAGGTTTGGTGCCATCGGCATATTTTGAGATTCTACTCTGTATTCCAAGATCCAAATCACTTACCTTTAGCAAAAAAAGCAGTGGTTCTGGCACTGACCCTTGGGGAACACCACTGTCCACTATCCTCCGGTCTGACCAAGAACCATTTAATATGACTCGCTGTTTTCAGTCTTTAAAACAATTTACTATCCAAATGGACACTGACCCTCCTAATCCATGAACCCCAATTTTGTTAACCACCCTTTTATGTGGTACTTTATAAAATGATTTCGTAATATCCATATAAATAACATCCACTGCATTCCCTTCATCAGTATTCTCAGATCGTTTATCAACAAATGCAGTTAGATTCGTCAAGCATGAACTCCCATTGATAAATCCATGCCCACTCTCCTGAATTAACTCAAACCTCTCCAAAGGACTTGATTTTTTTCCCTGACCTGTTGATCTCATGCTGATAGCAAGCTCACCATAGAGCATGTATTTGGCAATGTGACCGTCATCCATTTGGCCCAGTCAACAGAGTCACCGCTGACTCAAGAGGGCAAACATGCTGCGGATCCCTGCACGCTGGTGTACTTCCGCATTCGGCACTCTGTCCTGCCAGGAGATGCCCAGTCTCCATCTGAGGCAGTGGAGGTGGAAGCTGTTCAGCCGCTTTTTTTGGCTTTTATAAGTTGTTGATGCTTCTCTACTATAAAGGAGGGTGCTGAGAACACAAGCCTGGTACACGTGGAGCTTTGTATTTTCGGTCAGTTTGCTGTCGGTTCACACTTGTCTTCTCAACTTTGACATGACAGCTGCAGCATTGGCAATCCTGGTGCTGATTTCAGCATCAAGGGCCAGATTGCTGGTGATTGTTGATTGAAGGTATGTGAAGCTGTTGACAACCTCCAAAGTGAGGTTATCGATGTTGATGGAAAGTGGAGTCTCTACGTCCTGGCCCGTAACATTCATCTTCCTGATGCTGATTGTCAGTCCAAACTGTTTGCAGGCCAGGGAGAACCGATCTACAAGCTGCTGTGAATGAACTTCATTATGGGATGTCAGCACAGCATCATCAGCAAATAGCAACTCACAGACTAGGAACTTACCCACTTTGGTCTTGGCGCACAGTCTTGCCAAGTTGAACAGCTTGTCGTCAGCTCTGATGTGCAGGTGAACACCTGTATCTGAGTAATTGAAAGTGTGCAATAGCAGCATGGAGAAGAATATGCCAATTATAAAGGATGTGATAACTAGACAGTTCGAAAATGATGACATGATTGGGCAGAGTCAACATAGATTTATGAAAAGGAAAACAGGTTTGAAAAACCTGTTGAGATTTTTGAGGATGTTACCTATAGAACAGATAAAGGAGAACCAGTGGATGTGTGGTATTTGCATTTTCCTTTGGTAAGGTCCCACACAGGAGGTGAGTAAACAAAATTAGAGCACATAGGCTTGGGGATAATATACTGATATGGATTGAGAATTGGTTAACAGACCGAAAACAGAGAGCAGGAATAACGGGTCCTTCTCAGGATGGCAGGCTGTTACTATTGGGGTACTGCAAGGATCAGTGTTGGAGCCACAGCTGTTAACAACCTATATAAATGATTTGGATGTGGGGATTAAATGTAATATTTCCAAGTTTGCAGATGACACAAAGCTCGGTGAAATGTGAGTTGTGAGGAGGATGCAGAGAGGCTTCCAGGGGACCTGGAGAGGCTAAGTGAATGGGCAAGAACATGGAATATAATGTGAATAAGTGTGAAGTTATTCACTTTGGTAGAATAAACAGAAAGACAGAGTATTTCTTAAATGGTGAGAGGTTGGGAAGTGTCGATGTCCAAAGGGACCTGGGTGTCCTTGTTCCTGAGACACTAAAAGCTCTTGTGCAGGTGCAGCAATCAATTAGGAAGGCAAATGGTATGCTGTACCCACACGAGGGGTCATGAGTACAGGAGTAAATATGTCTTGCTGCAATTGTCTAGAGCCTTGGTGAATCCGCACTGGAGTATTGTGTACAGTTTAGTCTCCTCATCTTATGAAGGATACACTTGCCATAGAGGGGGTGAAACAGAGGGTCAACAGACTAATCTCTTTTTTTGCATTTATTTCATTTCATCTCAGTTTGTTCAGTTTGCTTACCTACTGTTTTTTTCAGGTTTGTACTTCCTGCTGTTCAATATTCAGTCCATTTACACCTAATCTGTACTAATGCTTTGTCTTTCAACACACCATTAACATATTGTTTGCCTTTGCTGCATGACCTTTTGGTCAGCTATGTGGCCTTGTCCAATCTACACCTTCTCCTTTGTTATCTCTTGCCCCACCCCCACCCCACTTGCTTATAACCTGTGACTTTTCTAATATATGTCAGTTCCGAAGATGGGTCACTGACCTGAAACGTTAACTCTGCTTCTCTTTTCACAGATGCTGCCAGACCTGCTGAGTGGTTCCAGCATTTCTTGTTTTTATGTCACCAGACTAATCCCTGGGATGGTGGGATTGTCTGATGAGGAAACTGGGCCTGTATTCCTTAAAGTTTCGAAGAATGAGAGGTGATCTGATTGAAACTGACAAAATTCTTACAGGGCGTGACAGTGTGGATGTAGACAGGATGTTTGCCCTGGTTGGTGAGTCTAAAACCAAAGGACATCGTCTCAGAATAAGGAGTAGGCCATTTAAAACTGAGATGGGTGGAATTTCTTCACTCAGACGGTGGTGAATCATTGGAATACTGTGCCCCAGAGGGCTGTGGCAGTTCAATCATTGAGCATGTTCAAGACAGAAATTGATAGAAATCTTGATACTCATGACATCAAGGGATATGGGGATAGCATGGGAAAGGGGCTTTGAGGTAGGTGATCAGCCATGATCGAATTGAATGACAGAGCAGGCTCGACGTTCTGAATAGCTTACTCCGATGTTCCTCTGTTCCTAAGAGAGTTGGCGCCAGCGCGCAGCCCTGCTTTACCCCACTGCTGATCTTGAAAGCGTCTGATGTTGCTCCATTGTAACTGATGGAACTGTGCATGTTCTCGTGGAAAGAAGAGATGATGCCCAAGAGGTCAGGAGGGCAGCCTATGTTCCATTGCAGTTTGAAGAGGCCGTCTCTGCTGACAAGATCAAAGGCCTTAGTGATGTTAATAAAAATGTGTGAGGCTCTGTGGCGCAATGGATAGCGTGTTGGACTTCTAAATAATGATTAAGATGATATTCAAAGGTTGTGGGTTCAAGTCCCACCAGAGTCAGATTTTGGACCAGAAACAGAGGAGCACAACGGAACAACAAATGAAGAAATGCGCCAAAAGCACAGACTCGGAGACAGAGCGAGAGAGAGAGGAGCAGAGCAGGGGAAAAAAAAATCGAGGAGTGACGTCACAATGGAGAGTGAGAGCAGGGAAACAGAGACCCGCTGGGGTGAGGAGACAGGATTTGGTTCTTTCTTCGGTGCAGTGGAAGGAGCTGTTTGGTGAGGATCTGGTAAGCTGTGACATCACAGGCAAGCAGGTAGTTGATTGGTTTGGAAGAACCGACCTGCTTGATGCGCATCTGGTAAGTGATTAAGATCCATTTTAGTCCTAACGTTTAAAATAGTAAACAAACTAGTGGTAAGTTTAATAAAATATGCAATAAAATGAATAATTGAATAAAATATTTAAGTAGTTAATTGAAACACGTTAAGGATGACAGGACAGGTGATGTGTCACAGCTGCAGCATGTGGGAGTTCCTGGATGCCAGTGTGATCCAGGGCAAACACGTCTGCAGTAAATGTTTGCGGCTCAAAGAGGGAGAAAAAAGGAATGTAGTGGTAGCAGGGGACAGTATAGTAAGGTGGATTGACTCTGTTCTCTGCAGCAAAAGCAAGAGTCCAGACGGCTGTGTTGCCTGCCGGTGCCAGGATTCAGGACATCTGCTCAGGGCTGGAGCGAAACATACAATGGGAGGGGGAGGATCCAGTCGTCGTGGTCCATGTCGGTACCAGCGACATAGGCAGGACAAGGATAGAGGTTCTGCAAAGTCAGTATGAGGAACTAGGCACCAAATTAAGAAGCAGAACCTCAAAGTTAATCATCCCTGGATTATTACCTGAGCCATGTGCAAATTGGCATAGGACAAATAAGATTAGAGAAAGTAATGTGCGGCTGAAAGACTGGTGTGGTAGTAGTGGGTTCTGGTTCATGGTGCATTGGCACCAGTACTGTGGAAAGAGGTGGCTGTACCGTTGGGACGGTCTGCACCTGAACCGTGCTGGTGCCGGTGTTCCAGCGAGCCACATAACGAGGGAAGTAGAGACGGTTTTAAACCGAATAGTGGGGGCAAGGGATCAAATTTGGGAAGATATGGTGAATCAAGGAGGAGAGACAAGGCAAAGAGAAAGGTATAAATATGGGAAATGATAAACAGACTGTGACAGGAAGGGACAGAATGTACAAATCTAAGAGTAAATCGACAGATAAGGCTAGAGGTGACAAAAATAATAAAAGGACAAAACTAAATGCTCTGTATCTGAATGCATGGAGCATTTGAAACAAAACAGATGAACTGGGAGCACAAATAGAATAAATAAGTACGATCTGATAGTCATTACAGAGACATGGATGCATGGCGACATAGATTGGGATGTGAATATAGGAGGTGACATGGCATTTTGGAAGGACAGGAAGCTTGGAAAAGGTGGCGGGGTAGCTCTGTTAATTAATGATGGTATTAGCGTAATAGAGAGGGATGACCTGAGTTCTGGAGATCAGGATGCAGAAGCAGTTTGAGTACAAATGAGAAATCATAAAGGCAAGAAGTCACTTGTGGGAGTGGTGTACAGGCCACCTAACATTAACCACACTGTCGGATGGGATATAAAAGAAGAAATAATGGCAGCTTGTCAGAAAGGTACTGTGATAATTATGGGGGATTTTAATCTACATATAGATTGGAAAATTCAGATGGGCAGAGGTAGCCTAGATGAGGAATACATAGAATATTTTGGGGATAATTTCTTGGAACAATACATTCTGGAGCCAACCAGAGAGCAGGCTATACTAGACCTGGCATTGTGCAACGAGATAGGATTAATTAATGACCTCATAGTTAAGGTGCCCCTAGGTAGCAGCGATTATAATATGATTGAATTTTACATTCAGTTTGAGGGAGAGGAGAGTGGGTCCCAGACTAGTATTTTAAATTTAAATAAGGGCAATTATAAGGTCATGAAAGCAGAGCTAGCTAAAGTGAACTGGCAAATTAGGTTAAGGGATAAGTCAATAGAGATGCAGTGGCAGACATTTAAGGGGATATTTCAGAATACACAGAATAGATACATTTCAACGAGAAAGAAAAGTTCCAAAGGTGGGACTCACCATCCATGGTTCACGAAAACAGTTAAAGATACTATCAAACTTAAAGAAAAAGCCTATAATTGTGCAAAGGTGGGAGGCAGGTCAGAAGATTGGACAGAATATAAAAAAACAGCAAAGAATGACTAAAAGATTGAGAAGGAATGTAAAATTAGAGTATGAGAGAAAGCTCGCAAGAAATTTCAAGACAACTAGTAAGAGTTTCGATAGATATTTTAAAAAGAAAAGAGTTAACAAAGCGACTGTTGGTCCAATAGAAAGTGTGTCTGGGGAATTAATAATGGATAATTTAGAGATGGCAGATGAATTGAACAGATACTTTGCATCGGTCTTCACTATTGAGTATACAAATAACATCCCAGTATTAGCCGTATATCAGGAAATTGAAGGGATGGAGGAACTCAAGAAAATTACAATCACCAGGGAAGTGGTACGAAACAAATTGTTGGAGCTGCGGGTTGACAAGTCGCCAGGTCCTGAATTGGCTAGTGAGATAGTTGATGCGCTGGTTTTAATATTCCAAAATTCCCTAGATTCGAGAAGGTTCCGTTAGATTGGAAAAGAGTGAATGTAACTCATTTATTCAAAAAGGGAGGGAGACAGAAAGCAGGAAACGACAGGCCAGTTAGCTTAACATTTGTCTGAGGGAAAATGTTTGGAGCTATGACAGAGGATGTTATAGCAGGGCATTTAGAAAAAAATTAAGGTAATCAGGCAGAGTCAACATGGATTTTTGAAAGGGAAATCATGTTTAACCAATTTATTGGAGTTCTTTGAGGGAGTTACATGTGCTGTGGATAAAGGGGAACCAGTGGATGTATTGTATTTCGATTTCCAGAAGGATAAGGTGCCATATCAAAGGTTATTGCAGAAAATAAAAGCTCATGGTGTCGGGGGTAACAATTTGGCATCGATAGAAGATTGGCTAGCTGACAGGAAACAGAGAGTCAGCATAAATGGGTCATTTTCTGGTTGGCAAGAAGTAACGAGTGGTGTGCCACAGGGATCTGTGCTGGGGCCTCAACTTTTTACAATTTATATAAATGACTTAGATGAAGGGACCGAAGGTATTGTTGCTAAATTTGCTGATCACAAAGATAGGTAGGAAAGTAGGTTGTGAAGAGGACATAAGGGGGCTACAAAGGGATATAGATAGGTTAAGTGATTGGGCAAAGACCTGGCAAATGGAGTATAATGTGGGAAAGTCGGAAATTGTCCACTATGGCAGGAAGAATAAAAAAGCATATTATCTAAATGGTGAGAGATTGCAGAGCTCTGAGATGCAGAGGGATCTGGGTGTCCGAGGGCATGAATTGCAAAAGGTTAGTATGCAGGTCCAGCATGTAATTAGGAAAGCTAATAGAATGTTATCATTTATCACCATGGGAATTGAATACAATAGTAGGGAGGTTATGCTTCAGCTATACAGGACATTGGTGAGACCTCTTCTGCAGTACTGAGTACTGTACTGGTCTCCTTATTTATGGAAGGATGTAAATGCATTGGAGGTAGTACAGAGAAAGTTTACGAGACTAATACATGGAATGGGTGGGCTGTCTTACGAGGAAATATTGGACAAGCTAGGCTTGTCTCCGCCAGAGTTTAGAAGAGAAAGAGGCGACATGATTTGTTATTTAATTTATTAATTAACAAATTAGCTATCCTCCAGTCTTCCGGTACCTCACCCGTGGCTAACGATGATACAAAAATCTCTGCCAGCGCCCCAGCAATCTCCTCCCTTGCTTCCCATAGCATCCTAGGATACATCTGATCAGGCCCTGGGGATTTATCCACCTTAATGCGCTTCAAATCCTCCAACACCTCCTCCTTTGTAATGTTGATATGCTGCAGGATATCGCTGTTCCCTCCCTTGAACTCACTAGCTTCCATGACCTTCTCCACGGTAAATACAGACGAGAAATATTCATTTAAGACCTCGCCCATTTCGCGTGGCTTCACACATAGATTGCCACACTGATCCTTAAGGGGACCTACTCTCTCCCTAGCTACCCTTTTACTCTTAATACACTTATAGAATCTTTTAGGATTCTCCTTTATCTTATCTGCCAGGGAAATCTCATGGCCCCTTTTCGCCCTCCTAATTTCCTTCTTAAGTATACTCCTATATCCCCTATACTTCTCGAGGGACTCGCTCGATCCCAGCTGCCTATACCTGACGTATGCCTCCTTCTTTGTCCTGACCAGACCCTCAATATCCCTCGTCAACCAAGGTTCCCTAAACTTGCCAGCCTTCCCTTCCATCTAACAGGAACATGCTGGCCCTGAACTCTTCCTATCTCACTTTTAAAAGCCTCCCACTTGCCAGACGTCCCTTTACCTGTAAACAGCCTCTCCCATTCAACTTTTGAGAGTTCCTGTCTGATGCCATGGAAATTAGCCTTCCCCCAATTTAGGACTTCAACCTGAGGACCAGTCCTATTCTTTTTCATAACTATCTTGAAGCTAATAGAGTTATGGTCACTGGTCCCAAAGTGCTCCCCCACTGCCATATCAACCACCTGCCCATTCTCATTTCCTAAGAGGAGATCGAGTGTAGCCCCTTCTCTAGTCGGGCCATCCACATACTGCTTCAGAAAACTATCCTGGACTCACTTAACAAATTCTTCCCCATCTGATCCCTTAGCACTGAGGCAGTCCCAGTCAATATTAGGGAAGTTAAAATCACCTACTATTACAACCCTATAATTCCTATAACTATCTGTGATTTCCCTACATATATGTTCCTCCACTTCCCTCTGACTATTGGGGGGCCTATAGTATAATCCCATCAAAGGGATCACCCTTTTATTATTTCTAAGTTCTACCAGTATGGCCTCACTGGACATTCACCCCGGGATATCCTCTCTAAGTACTGCCGTGATGTCCTCCCTAATCAATAGTGCAACTCCCCCTCCTCTCTTACCTCCACCTCTGTCACGCCGGAAGGATCGGTACCGCGGAACATTGAGCTGCCAGTCCTGCCCATCCCTCAACCACATTTCCGTAATAGCTACAATACCACAATCCCATGTACCGATCCATGCTCTGAGTTCATCTGCCTTACCTGTAAGGATACTTGCATTAAAGTAAATGCAGTTTAGCCCACCAGACCTTCCACGCTCCCTGTCCTGCCCCTGCCTGGCCTGCCTACTGGACTTGCTTGCTTTAACCTCTCCATTTGCCTCAACTATCTCATCGGAGAGACTACTACTTTGGGTCCCACCCCCGCTGCAAGACTAGTTTAAACCCCCCACTGTATTACTATAAAATCTCTCTGCAAGGATATTGGTCCCCTTCCAGTTCAGATGCAACCCGTCCCTCTTGTACAGGTCACCTCTGCACCAGAAGAGATCCCAATGTCCAAGTACCTGAAGCCCTCCCGCCTTCGCCAGTCTTCAGCAATGCATTCATTTGCCTAATCCTCCTATTCCTACCCGCACTAGCACGTGTCACAGGGAGTAATCCTGAGATTACAACCCTCGAGGTCCTGCTCTTTAACCTTCTGCCTAACTCCCTATATTCACTTTGCAGAACCTCATCCCTCTTCCTGCCTATGTCGTTCGTACCAATATGGACCACGATCTCTGGCTGCACACCCTCCCCTTTCAGAATTTCCGGCAGCTGCTCCGAAACATCCTTGACCCTAGTATTAGGGAGGTAACATACCATCCTGGAGTCTCGTTTGCGGCCACAGAAACGCCTATCTGCACCCCTTATGATAGAATCCCCTATCACAATAGCTCTTCCACCCCTTTTCCTCCCCTGCTGTGCAGCAGAGCCCTCCGTGGTGCCACGGACCGCGCTGTTGCTCTTTTCCCCTGGGAGGTCTTCCCCCCAACAGTGACCAAAGCGCTGTATCTGTTTGAGAGGGGGATGGCCACAGGGGACTCCTGCACTACCTGCCTGCTCCTACTATTCCATCTGGTGGTCACCCATCCCTTTTCTGCCTGTGCATCCATTACCTGCGGTGCGACCACCTCACGAAACATGCTATCCATGACGCCCTCAGCTTCGTGGACGCTCCACAGTGAAACCACCCGCAGGTCCAGCTCCATAATGCGAGCAGCCAGTAGCTGCAGCTGGATACACTTCCTGTACACATGGTCGTCATGGAGACTGGGAGGGTTCCTGAATCCCCACATAGCGCAGGAGGAGCATATCACGGGGCTGAGCTCTCCTGCCATGACTTACCCTTAGATTAATTAGTTACTCCCTTAATTAAAAAATACTAATGACACGAGGGGCATTGTTCTACCCACTACAATCTAAAGTCCTTCATAAGCTACACTGAATAAAAAATACACTTTAGTAGTACTCATCTTATCAGCAGAGGTTTTTTTTCAAGTAAAAAAAACTTTGCCCTTTTCTTTAAGATATTTAAATACACTAACAGCAGTGACTCACCAACCAATCACCTTGCAGCTCTCCTCTGACATCACAGTTGGCTTCTTTTTTTTCAAAACTCCAGCACACTGGAAGATCTCCACTCCACTCCTGGAAGGTAAGAGACTGGGCCTCGATCCTCGGATTGGATTTATAGGCTCCGCTCTCAACGTTCTCCTCATATCGGTCCATATAGGTCTGCTCCGCTCCGCTCCTCTCCGCTCCCGGAAGGTAATTCACCAGCTTTTGCAGAAAAGTCGGTCTTAAGCTGTTGCAGTACCTGTTAGAAAGATAGTCTAAGCTATTCTGAAGTCATCTTCCAATGTCATCTACATGGAAGCAGGATTTTAAAGGATAAGATGTAGTTTTTAAAAGTCACTTCAATCTTGCTCAAGAGTCTTTACAAAGAAGCCAAGTAAATCTTGATAAAAAGTCATTTACATTTAGAGATCTTTTAAAAGCACTTCAATCTTGTTAATAAAAAGTCAGATGTAAATTTCAGAACTCTGATCAGGCTATGCTAAAAAGTTACATACAATTAAGAAATAAAATACAACATTTAAAAGCTCTGAACTCCCTCTGAAAGTTGACCACTGCTGCTGCCGGTGTCTTCCTGGAATAGTGGAGCTGTTGTGTCAACAGAAAAGTCTTTCCCGAGCAGCCCTGAGCCTGTTGGTACCGGCTTTAATCCAACCCAGGTAAAAATCAGGGTACATTGTGGGCAATGAGCCCAAATTGCTGAACAACAGGTCCCTGTCACTTTAAGGAGTGGGCTGGTGCGATTATGATCAGAGGTTCCTTCTAAGCACATTTCTCATCACCACAACTTCCAGATGCTGGTGTTAGTGTGTGCATGTACTGGCAGTTGCAGTGCTGTTCAGACCCTCAATAGCAGTAAAAGTCTCAGAGTTCACCGGTATTGGGGCTGTAAAATCCAGGCCAATATCTCACAGTCCTGTTAGATTTGCTCTCCCTCTGTACAAAATCAAACTCCACACATTGTCTTTCACTCACTCCTGTTTCCAGCCCTGATGATGCAGAAATCCCCTCTCAAAGGTACACAATCCAGTTGATTTCTGATCAAATGCCTCCTTCCTCATTCAATAGAGGAAACAGAGACATGAACAGGAGTCAGGTGCAAGAAAGTTTCACCAACAGAGCAAAGAAAGGCACCAACAAAAGTCACGCCTACTTTCCAAATCATTTCATTAGAATATTCTTTCACTTGTTTTGTCGGATGACTGCAATAAATCTGAAATGAGCACCACGAGGTTTGTGTTCACTAGTCACTTGTTCTCCTGTGTTTGTCTGTCAGGTTTGTAATTCAATTTGTATTGGATATTGAAGAGAATCTATTTTCAAGATGATTACACATCGTACTGTGTTTAAAGCAACCAACTTGTAAAATGGAAGATAATGAATGTTTCAATACCTGTGTGACCAGATTCTTCCAATGCTTTTCAACAGCTCGATTGATGATGCTTGCAATCTGTATCCTGTGGAGAATGGGAGAGGAGAATAAAAACATGGTGCATGAACAGGACAGACTGTGTAAAATGGGAGCACAGAAATACTGCCACCTCATTGAAAGTTAATGAGATTTATTCTAAGTCAGACACCTGTCCACAATGAACAAGTGAATACATTAATTGTCCACTTTCAATCTAAATGGGACTGAGGTTCCAACAGAGAAGTTTTCTGGAAAATACCTGCTGCAGTTTTAAAATTGATGAACTGGAACATCTTATACTAACTTTCAAATAACTGTAGTGATTGTATAGTTCTCATAGTGGAGAGAAGGAGTTGTTTATAAATATAAGCAGAAAGACACATTTGTGGATTGGTGAATGAGTTTTATCTTTCTGAAATGTATTTGTCCATTGGTTGCAGGTCACTGGAAATTCTTTTTTACATTTAAATTGTAGCAGCAGCAGTTAGCAGCAAAATGTCTGATTAATCAGAGTAGTGGGTCTGGGAAACACTTAAACAGCCGAGACCCTGTAAAACAGAACTCCAAGTAATAGTTTAAATAAGGCACTGAACTGACAGAGCGGCAAAGGCCTGCTCAGGTCAGGAAAAAAAACCCGACACGAACCTGACAGAACTACATTGGACCCGAGCCCGAGCCGGCCCGAGTATCTCCATTTATTCCCGCGCCCGAACCGACCCTTACCCGACCACCGGAATGTTCACTTTATCTACCTCCCGATTCCGAATCGACAGGAAGCTGCAGCATGAGCGCAATGACGTCATAGAGATGCTCAATTGCTCACTGAGCAGACTCAGATTTTCCCTCCTTGATGACCCGGACTCCCAGCTTAGGTTGGCTTTTCAACTTTTGACACTTATTAAACTCAACTTCCCAGCAGAATTAAATGTAATACTTACTGTGTGTGTCCGACACGGACTCAGCCCGACCTGGACCCAGCCCGACCCGAACCTGGCCCGACCTGACCCGAGCCCGAAAGCCAGACCCGGAAGAGCGACCCAACACGACCCGGACCCGACACAGGTCGTCGGGTCCCGTTGGGTTCAGGTCGGGTGGCAGGCCTTTCCAGAGCGGAGGTCAGATGAGGATTGAATTAATTTCAATCACTGAATCTAAACAAGAAGTAAATCTGCCAGGAATGGAAGATTTTGCTTTATCTGTGAGGTTGTGGCGCAACGGTAGCGCGTCTGACTACAGATCCGAAGATTGTGTGTTCAAATCACGTCAGGCTCAGTTATATTTTACAGCAGTTCAAGTTCCTGGATTTGAAATCAGAAGAGAGTTCGTTCTCTTGGAATGTTCGTGCATGGTAGAATTTCAAGATCAACTTTAATGGATTGAAGTCCTGATTTCTGGTTCCGTTCCATTTCCATGCTCAGTTCTTATTTCACACTGTTTTATATCAGAACAATGTTTCAGGGTTGTGATGTGTCCATTGTTTGTGCAATCGCTCTGTCACCCAGTGTGAGAAATAAAACACAAACCGCACAGCGTGCGGCTCAAACCCATACCTGGCTCTGTCTATAGGCCGCTTAGTTCAGTTGGTGAGGACGCAGTGTTGAGAACAACAAGGCTGTGGATTTGATCCCCATGTGTGCTGTCACATGGTCAGTCATTAATTTGACACATTTTTGTAACACTTAAAATCCAACTTTTAGATGCAAACAAGTTTACATCAAATGTCAAAGGGAATTTATTTTGAATAACATCCATTGCATCTTTGTCACTGGTCTGGAGTAACACAGAATTCTTTCCAATTATCTTCCGTTTGCTGATAAACGTTGAACTCGTGGCCTGTTCTCGTTAATGGTCACGAGCAGCAAAAACAGACAGAGCAAGTCTGACCGCCCAGAGATGTGGAAAAGGCTTCAGTTTGGGACATATGCAGCAAATCAAATGTTCACCCGGCCCCGAAAGATTCAAAAACTGGGGAAAAGGACACAAGGAGATAGAGAATAAGCTAAAGCAGACAATGTAAATATTTCCCATCCTTGATATCTCTGTATTCCAATCCAACCTTCAGAGTTGGGTAAATAATTTCAGTGTAAATTGTGCAGCTCAAGAGTCAAAACCAAAGGGCGATGCAGAATAAAGGAGAACTGCCAAAACCCCAGATTGAACCAGGGATCTTCAGTCTAACACACTCCCAACTGAGCTATTTCAGTCTCACACGCTTGGGATGATAAGTGGCAAGTAACATTCGCACCACACAAGTGCCAGGCAATGACCATCTCCAACAAGAGAGAATCTAACTATCTCCCCTTGACATTCAATACCATTACAATCACTGAATCCCCCACCATCAACATCATGGAGGTTACCATGGGTAGCCATACAAATAACGTGACTAGAAGAGCAGGTCAGAGGCTTGGAATCCTGAGATGAGTAATTACAGTGCAGCTGTTGGCTCCACCCCAGGGGCTGAATTTGTTCTGTAAACCATGAAGCAGCTTCCTCTCAAATCCCAGGTGTATCAATAAATCCTCTTACAAAAGCCCCAAAGTGTGATATATTCCTCTCACTCATCCATGACTCCTGACTCCCCAAAGCCTGTCCACCATCTGCAATTCACAAGTCAAGAGTCTGATGGAATACTCTCCACTTGCCTGGATGGGTGCAATTCCAACTCAAGAATCTCAACACCGTCCAGGACAAAGCAGACCACTTGATTGGCACCCCATCTACAAACATTCTCTCCCTCCACCATTGGCACACAGTGGCAGCAGTGTGCACCGTCTACAAGATGCACTGCAGCAATGCACCAAGACTCCTTAGACAGCACCTTCCAAACCCAGCGACCTTTACCACCGAGAAGGGCAAGGGCAGCAAATGCAGGGGATACCACCACCTGCAAGTTCCCCTCCAAGCCACACACCATCCTGACTTGGAACTATATCGCCGTTCCTTCACTGTCGCTGGGTCAAACTCCTAGAACTCCCTTTCTCACAACACTGTGGGTGCACCTACCCCACATGGACTGCAGCGGTTCAAGAAGGCAGTTCACCACCACCTTCTCATGGGCAATTAGGGATGGGCAGTAAATGCTGGCCTGGCCAGCAACGCCCACATCGCATGAATGAATGAATAAAAAAGTGAAGTAGCCCTTGTGTCATTGTTTTGGGAGAAAATATAACCCTGGTGGAATTGCCCCTCCCAATCACACCTCACTTCATAGAACATAGAAAATGGAGAACATTTATGGCACAGAATGAGACCATTTAGCAATCGTGTCTGTGCCAGCTGAAAAAGAGCGATCCAGCCCAATCCCACTTTCCAGGTCTTGGGAATGGGATCTGAACAGATCTCAGAGCTCACATTATGTGAATGTTCTGTTGAAGTGTTGGTGAGCTGATATACCAGGGGAGATTCACATTGTTGGACACAGTGTGAAATACATTCAAGTATTTATAAAACATTACAACATGTGAGTAATATTCCCTATTGATTTCTCAGCACTGATGGATTGTGAAGTGGGAGACAGCCAGAAGTCCCAGTGATCCACACTGACCATGAGCTGAGAATGAAATGAGAAAAAGTTCAATCTTCAGCAGCGAGATGCTACAGAGAGGTCAGAGTCCTGAATCAAGGAGAGACTTTCTCATCCTGCTGTTGAATCTCATTTCAAACACTCCTTGAACTCTCTGCCGAGGAATTCAGAGCTGGATAACGCCTGTAAAATCAGCCTAAAAAGGAAATAGAAAACACCCACCGTGGGCTCAAACTCAAAAACTTGAGATTCAGAGTTTCATGCTTTCATCGACTGAGCTCACCAGGCCTGAGACAGTGTCCCCGTCCTGTCTGTTATTGGACGGTGCAGCTGTTGGCTCCACCCCAGGGGCTGAATTTGTTCTGTAAACCATGAACCAGCTTCCTCTCAAATCCCAGGTTTATCAGTAAATCCTCTTACAAAAGCCCCAAAGTGTGATATATTCCTCTCACTCATCCAGAATAAAAGTTACATCTTTTGCTCTTTTTACCTTCCAAACATTGACTTCTATTTTGCTCAGCATTTATTTCTCTCTCCGTTTTATGTTGTGCATTTCCTAATAAACATTTCATTTCAATTATTTATGAGGGATGAAATGAACAGAAAAGATTTTCTGCAATGGTACCAGGGGTGTGGGACAGAGTGAGTGGTTCGGATCTGGAATACACTGCCTGAGAGTGTGCTGGAGGCAGATTCAATCGTGGCTTTCAAAAGGGAATTGGATAAACACCTGAATAGAGAAAATTTGCAGGGCTACAATGAAAGGGCAGAGGAGTGGAATTAGCTGATCTGCTCTTGCAAAGAGCTGTCAAGGACATGATGGACTGAATGGTCTCATTCTGTACTGTAACCATTTGATTCCTTGATTCTAACTCTGTCAAGGTTGTTCTGAACTTGCTCTGCTCCAAGGAGAACAACCCCAGCTTTTCCAGTCTCTGCACATAACTGAAGTTATGAGGAACCATGGGGAACCCACTGTAAACCTTCCTCCAGACAGAAATACAACTGTTCACCACCACACTGTGACCCAGCTGTTCACATGATTTGGATGCGGGGACCAAATGTAGTATTTCCAAGTTTGCAGATGACACAAAACTAGGTGGGAATGTGTGTTGTGAGGAAGTTGCAAAGCGGCTTCAAGTGAATTTGGACAGACTTAGTGAGTGGACAAGAAAGTGGCACATGAAATATAATATGTAAAAATGTGAGGTTATCCACTTTGGTAGGAGAAACAGATGTGCAGATTGTTTGTTAAATGGTAAGAGTGTGAATGTACAAAGGGGCCTGGGTGTCCTTGTCAATAAGTGACTGAAAGCGAACATGCAGGTGCAGCAAGCAATTAGGAAGGCTAATGATATGTTAGCCTCTGTCGCAAGAGGATTTGAGTACAGGAGTAGTGAAGCCTTGCTTCAATTGTATATAACCTTGGTTGGTCTGCACTTTGGAATACTGTGTGAAGTTTTGTTCCCCTTACCTTAGGAAGGATATCATTGCCATAGAGGGAGTGCAACGAAGGTTCACCAGACTTGTTCCCGGGATGGCGGGACTGTCAAATGAAGAGAGATTGGAGAAACTGGGCCTGTATTCTCTAGAGCTTTGAAGAATGAGAGGTGATCTCATTGAAACTTACAAAATATTTAAAGGGATAGACAGGTAGATGAAGCTAAGATGTTTCCCCCGGTTGAGGAGTCTAGAACCAGGGGACACAATTTCAACGTAAGGGGAAAGCCACTTAGGACAGAGATGAGGAGAAATTTCTTTACTCAGTGGGTTGTGAATCTTTGGAATTCTCTACCTCAGAGGGCTGTGGAAGCTCAGTCATTGAGTATGTTTAAAGCAGAGATTGACAGATTTCTAAATACAAATGACATAGGGGATATGGAGATAGTGTGGGAAAAAGGCATTGAAGTGGACGATCAGTCATCATCATATTGAATGGCAGGGTGGGCTCGACGGGCTGAATGGCCTACTCCTGCTCCTATGTTCCTATCAGTCTGCAAACTTCATATGCATGCTGTCATTGTCCCTTTCATTCCATGGGCTTCAGTTTTACTGGCAGTCTAGTATGTGACATCATCAAGAAGGTTTTTAATAAGTTAAATAAGGAGAAATTGTTTCCAGTGGCAAAAAGGTCAGTAACCAGAGGATGTATTTATCAGGTGATTGAGAAAAGAACCAGAAGCGAAATGAGGTATGATTTTTCATACAGTGATGTGTTGTGATCTGGAATGCACTGTCTGATCAGGACTTGAAAGCAGCTTCAGTCGTAACTTTGAAAAGCAATTGGGATAAATACTGGAAGGAAAAATGTACAGATTACAGGAGACAGCACTGACACAATGGACCAAATGGTCTCCTTCTTTGGGTATCATTCTATGGTTTTATGAACATAATGTTGATACAATTCGCTGAGTTGGAAGGGAAGTGAACCCAGATTCCGGGTATTCTAAACACCAGACCCAAACCAAATGAACACGCCCGTTGTTTAATCTCTGTTTTTCACACCAGCTTCTCCTCGCTCTTTCTGTGTTTCCTGCCTGGTCTGTTCCTCTAACCTTCATTCCTGACACTCTATTGAGAATGGCCAACTCACTGCACCTCTCACTCACACCGTCACTCCACCCCTTCACCCACTTCCAAACCTCTTTGTTCAACAGTACCTCACATCTGCTCCTCTGCTCCATTAATATAACAGGAAAACATTTTCAAACAGACATTTCCAGACAGTGAACGTTCCAGTAAGACAAGGTAAAGATCAGATTCATTCACTTTAAACACAGAGAGAGCAGCTCTCCCTGTTCAGTCTAAGGAGCAGATGTGGTTTCACTCCCATTAGTCTTAGAGACATGGGCCAGAATTTTAAGGGACCGTTGGAGACGGGAATGGAGGCCGGGGAGGGGGAGGGGGGGGGGTGTATAAAATAGGGATGGAAGACGTTGGACCGGATTTTTCTGTCGGCGGCTGACATGGAGGGCAGACTTCGCACATCCACACGGCAAGAAGGCATTTAAAGTATTTATGAATCCAATTGTCAGCAATTTTATTCACTGGATCCAATTGAACGAATAGAACACGGGAACCACGGGGCTTCAGAGTCTCGCCTGGTTAAAGGAGGTGACTGGGAGGTGGGAGCTGAGTGTTGTCTTCACTGGGAAGCTATCGGGTGAGGCAGCGTCACTTGGCAGCAAGGGTGGAGGGGGAAAGGGCATCGGGAAACACTGTCAGGAGTGGGGGCCAATGTGCCAGCTCTGCAGAGGGAACAACACCAGGGTGCCATTGGGGCAGTGCCACTTCATTGAGGATGACAAATGAGGTAAATGTGGCTGGGTGTTGTTTACTGTGAAGGCCTTGCAATCAGGGAGGGGCAACCTGTCATGGGCCTCATTCGAGGCTCCCATTGAGGAGGAGGAGGAGGAGTAGAGAGGAAGGGAGGGAGGCGCAGGCACCAGCAGGGGCACCACAGCAGCTTGGGGGCCCACATGAAGGCCAGCCTCGAACAGGAGGCTGGAGAAGGAGGCAGAGGAACACGTCAGCCGAGGTTCAACTACCTGCAGATGTCCGAGTGACAGTGTCTCCGCAGACTGCACCTCTCCACGGAGGTCGTCACTGATCTCTCTGCCATGATGCAGCTGTGCCCCATGCGACTTGGTGGGCACCTGATGCCAGTGTCACTGAAGGTCACCGTGCCACTGAACTTCTGCACCACCAGATCATTGTGGGGATCCACTGGAGATATGTGTGGAATCTTAAAGTCTGTAGTGAATCAGTGCATCAACGAGATCACCAATGTCCTGTTCAGGAGGGCCGGTGACTATGTGCACATTGATCCAAACAGTCAAGCTGAGAGAGCTATAGGATTTGGGGCCATCGCTGGATTCCACCAGGTGTAGGGTGTCATTGACTGCACCCATGTGACCATCAAGGCTCCTGCAGACCAGCCAGCAGCCTTCAACAGGAAGGGCTTCCACTTGCTCAGTGTGCAATTGGTCTGCGACCACTGCAAATGGATCCCATAGGTGTGTGCACAAATCCCGGGAAGCAGCCACAACGCCTGCATACCAAGGTACTCCCAGGTGCCAGAACCTTTCCGCGGCCCCATCCGCTTTCAGAGATGGATCCTTGGAGACAAGGGCTACCCACTGAGGACATGACTACTGACGTCTGTGAGGAACCCACGCACGGATGCAGAGGAGAGGTACAACACCTGCTGCGGGTCAACCCGAGCGACCATCAAGGAGGCCATTGGTCTCCTGAAGATGAGATTCAGGTGCCTAGATCGATCCAGTGGAGCCCTTCAGTATGTCCCGGCGAGGGTCTCGCATATCGTGGTGGTTTGCTGTGCACAGCACAATCTGGCATTACAGAGGGGCGAGGTGTTGACTAGTGAGGATATCGTGGAGTGTGATGTCTCCTCTGATGATGAGGATGTGGAGGAGGATGCTGCCCAAGCAGTGCCAGATGAAGAACCTCACTCACAGCAGGAAAGGGGCCATGAGATACACACAAGGGAGACATGAGACACCCTTATACATTCAAGTTTCCTTTGAGCCTGACCACCTTCTGGAACCACAGCAATAAAGTCTTAGCTTTAAGCAGCCCTGTTGTCGCCTCCTTCCTTCTGCACTGCAGAGTCCAGGTACACATCGCACAGTGACAAGGCCGAAGCTTTGTGAACTCAGGGCTTGGTCCCTCACTTCCAGCCCCTTGGGAGGAAGGGTTTAAATGAAGTCCCAAAGGGCATCAACAATAGGAAGGAGACATAGTGAGAGAACATCATTTCTTTCTTCCGTGTGACACCAAACGCAATCCTATCCATCTGGAATGAACATTCACCATGAACCCTAAGTGAATCTAGGTGCTGTTCTGAATTCTTTTCCGTGTGCTCCTACGTGGTGCTCTCCCTGCTCTGTCAGCTGAGATGGAGACAAGCTGCTGACCTTGCTTGGGATGACATTGGTGGCCGTCCTCTTGCTGCCTGAGGCCTGGAGGGCCCCGGCACACTGAGGGCCTCCTGCACAGGTACAGAGACCCCCCTCTGTCATCGAGGGTGATGGAGGCAGGCACTGGCATCACTGGTGTCACTGGCAGAGGGGCTTTAGAGCTACTGTCCACACCAGGAGCACCCAGAGAGGAGACCCCAGATGTAGCAGCCAGCTGCTCCTCCCCAGTTATAAGACACACTTGTCCCTCCCTGCTGACCTGAGAGGGACGTGGACCTGGTGGAGAGTTCAGGTGCCTCGTCCCCCCTCTCGCCTTGTCACCACTGGATGGAGCTCATGGACAAAGTGATGGAGTGCAGGTCTGCGCACATCTCCGGCAGCCACTGATTGGTCGGCTGGATCTGGCTCTCCATCAGAGTCACCAATCTCTCAAGGAAGGAAGCCAGACACACCCCCATCGGAGACAGTACAGCATGCAAGGCCTGGATGGACTCCTCCATCATCCGAGCTTGGGTACACATAACCTCCGGCAACTCTGCCAGATGTTGCCTGACCTCTTGCTGCAGCTGCAGCATTTCCCGTGTTGCTGGTGACACCAGAGGCACGTCATCAGCCTGGGACTCAGCATGGGCCTGGCCTCCCACAGACTCCCAACTGCCAGTGGCCTCGGCTGTCACAGCCTCCGTCAGCTGCCCGGGCCTGTCTGTGACGTTCTCACCAGCTTGTGTGACCAAATCTAACATCGAGTGGATTCCCACCGAGTGAGGGTTTCTGTGCTGGTGGAGGGTGCAGGGGAATGATGTGACGGTGCACCCTCTGAGGCTCCCACCTCCTCCTCAGAGGTGTCCGGCTGTCCCCCAGTCTCTCCAGCTCTTCATGCTTGTCGTTCATCCCAGCCTGCATGAAAAAACAGTGACATTGAAGGGTTAGGGTCTGCCCATCGCGACATTCCAACCACCCCTACTGTGCAGCTCCATTGATGCAGTGGTGAACAGATGTGCAGTGTGGTTCCTTTGCAGCGGATGCTCCCTTGTGCCCCAGGAGATGTTCAGTCACTCTCTTGGGTAGCTGACCCTGTCTCTCCATCAGCTATGGAGCAGCTGCCTTGCTGCCCGGCCTGTTCCATGGCCTCCTCCTCCATCGGGATGAGGACACGGAGATAAGGCACTCCACCGCCAGTCTTGACACGCTCTTTCCGATTGTGGGCTGTCTTCTCCTGCAGCCACTATGATGAACAAAGTTAGTCTCCCAGCGGGGACAAGCCCAACATCTCTGATGGTGATAGTCCAGCAGTCCATGATGGGGACACACGTATTCCTCCTGCATGTGGCCCCCTCTCGAGGGACTGTGTGAGTTTATACAATGACTGACGTGCACCTCTCACCGAGATGCAGCCAAGCCTCAGGCAGCATGTCCTGCTGCCCTTCCCCAATACACATGACTGAGTGGTCACTCCCTTTCCACCAAACACTCCCTCTCACTCTGCCACATGCAATGTCCAAAGGGTCCAAAGTGTTTGGACTTCACACCTGAGCAGCCTGGATCAGGTCATTGACCCACTTCCTGCACTGGATCCATGTCCTGGGGGTGACCCCACAGCTGCTGACTTCACCTACTATCTCCAGCCAGCTTTATTTGGTCAGGTGGGCAGGTCTTCACCTCCCATCACTGGGAAAGAGGATCTTCCACCTATCTCTTGCCACCTGGAGGCGAACCTGCAGGAAGGCATCGCTAAACTGAGGGACCATGGTCACTGCAGGGTCGCATTCAGCTCCTTACCTATCAGGCAGCAGAGGCAGCAGAACGGGTCCTGTGGCAGCAGATGCAGCAGAACAGGTCCTGGGGCAGCAGAGGCAGCAGAATAGGTCTTGGGGCATCAGAGGCAGCAGAACGGATCCTGGGGCAGCAGAATGGGTCCTGGGGCAGCAGAACGGATCCTGGGGCAGCAGAGACTGCAGAATGGGTCCTGAGGCAGCAGAGGCAGCACAACGGATCCTGGGGCAGCAGAATGGGTCCTGGGGCAGCAGAGGCAGCAGAACGGGTCCTGGGGCAGCAGAGTCAGCAGAAGGGGTTCTGGGACAGCAGAGGCAGCAGAACGGGTCCTGGGACAGCAGAGGGCTCCGAGGAAGACACTCCTTTAAACCAGGCAGCAGTGAATGCAGGTCTGGCAGCCCTTTCAATATGGTGCCAGCACCTGCCGTTGTGTCAGATGTCGGTGCCATCGGTGCCTCGTTCCCTGCCTCTGGTCCTTGTTTACATGGGCCCCACGCCTCCCCTTCATTAATTGGTCGGCTGCTCCGTGATCGGGGTCGGTCGGCCACATTTCACTCGTGTGGTGACGACACCCGCTTCCGGTGCCTCTGCCGAGAGCCGCACCGTTAGTTTAAAATTCAGCCCATGGGATCAAGAGTGGAAAATCTCCCCTCTGATTCTCTCTACTTAAACTGATGGAGACACCAAATTAAAACTGATGAAACCAGGGATTGTATCCTGGTTCTTCAATCTAGTGTTCTCCCAACTGAGCTATTCCGGCCTCACTGTGAACTCATCTTCATTGGAGACAAATATAACTCCAGGCGGAATTTCCCCACGCGTTCATTCCTCACTTCAGGGGAATGGGACCCGACCAGATCGCGGAACTCAGATTATGTTAATGTTCTGCTCTTGATATCTTAATATTATCTTGAGTTTGAGCCACTTTTAATCAGGTTCACGGACAAATTCTTCCATCATCCCTTCTCCCACATTCTCTCTCTCTCATTCATTCTTTATTCCTCACAGTCCAGAAAGGGTTAGGAATCAGAGCTCACCTCCAAACCCTCTGCACACAGACCTCTGTCTGTTACCCTGTTTGATCCAAGAGACCAGTCAATAAATTACACTCTTTATAAACACAGAAAGCTGCCTCACAGTGTTGGACAGAGTTAAATACACTGAAGTCTTTTGAAAAAATTTCATCTTCCGGGTTGTTACTGAACCCACAGTGCAGGACGGGCCCAGGCTACAGCCCCAGCCTGTGCTGTGTTAGCTGATGCCACCTGGTCTGATACTGAGCCACACGGAGCAGGAAAGGGCCTGGTTATATTCATGGCTTGTGTTGAGTTAACTGATCCCACTCAGTGTGGTAGGAGCCACACAGAACAGAATGGGCCCAGGCTCCTTCCTCAGCCTGAGGGATGATAGTTCTTCTAACACATTGTTGTCCAGAGTTCCACACAGAACAGAGAAATCTCAGGCTCCATCCCCGGCCTGTGGTATTTTACTTCATCGCACCTGGTATGGTACGGAGTCCCCAGAGCAGGAAAGGTCCAGTTTCCATCTCCGGCCTGTGCTGAATTAGCTGATCTTACCTGGTTGGCACTGAACCACAATCAGAGAAGGATGGGCCGAGGCTCTATGGCCTGTGGTGTGTTAGTTATTCTCATTTGGTGAGGGACTGAGCACCATATAGAGCAGGAAGGGCCTGTGCTCAGTGAGCTGATCTCACCTTGTTTGGTCCTGCGACCCATACACAGAGCAGGACAGGCCTAGGCCTAATCCTCAGCCTGTGTTCAATTAGCTGATCTCATTCAAAAGATTTTGATAAGGTTCCACACAAGAGGCTGCTCTATAAGATTAAAGCCCCTGGTATCAGTGGTAATATATTGATCTGGATTGGGAACTGACTGGCACGACGTAGGCAGAAAGTAGTTACAGATGGATCTGGATCTGTTTGGAGACCAGTCACCAATGGTATCTCACAGGGATCGGTGTTGGGACTGTTGCTCTTTATTATTTTTATTAATGATCTGGATGTAGGTGGAGGGGGCACCATCTGTAAATTGACAGATGATTTGAAGATCTGTGCGAGTGTTTAGACTGCAGACGATACTCGACTGTTTCAGGCTGATCTTAATGTGTTGGGAGATTGGGTTCATGACTGGTAAATGATGTTTAATTTGGGTAAGTGCAGTGTTATTCATGTGGACAGGGCGAATGCTCAACATTCATACACGCTTCAGGGAAAAACATTAAAGTAGGTGGAAAAAAGAAAATAATTTTGAGCAGAGATCTGGATGTTCTAGTGCACAGATCTCTAAAGGTACAGCAGCAATGCTGTGAAGTGATAGTTGGAGCAAATAGAGGGTTGGGCTGCATTCAGAGGATAATTGAGTATAAGATGAGGCATATTCTTTCATGGGATGTGAGCGACACTGACAAGTCCAGAATTTGTTACCCATCCCTAATTGTCCTTGACAAGGTGGCGGTGAGCTCCCTTCTCGAATTGCTGCACTCCATGTGGTGTAGGTACACCCACAGTGCTGTTAGGAAGGGAGATCCAGGATCTTGACCCAGCATCAGTGAATGAACAGCGATAAATTTGCAGATCAGATAGTGTTTGACTTGGAGGGGAGCTTGCACATGGTGGTGTTTCCATGCATCTGCAGCCCTTGTCCTTCAAGGTGGTGGAGGTCTTCGGTTTGGAAGGTGCTGTCTGCGGAGCCTTGGTGAGTTGCAGCAGTGCATCTGGTAGATGGTACACACTACTGCCACTGTGCGTCAGTGGTGAAGGGAGTGAATGTTTAAGGTGGTGAATGGGGTGACAATCAAGGCGGCTGCTTTGTCCTGAACAGTGTCGAGTTTCTAGAGTATTGTTGGTGCTGCACTCATCCTGGTTTGTGCCTTGTAGATGGTTGACAGGTTTTGGAGAGTCAAAAATCACAAAATTATTACAGTGCAGAAGGAGGCCATTCGGCCCATTGTGTCTGCATAGAATCATAGAACATAGAAAGTTTACAGCACAGGCAGGCCAAAAAACGAGCCACCCAGCTGAATCCCATTGCCCAGCATTTGGACCGTAGCCCTGCAGGTTCAGGTACTTGAGGTGCACATCCAGACACCTTTTAAATGAGTTGAGGGTTTCTGCCTCAGCTACCCTTGCAGGCAGTGAGTTCCAGACTCCCACAGCCCTCTGGGTGAAAAAACCTTTCCTCATCTCCCCTCTAATTGTTCAACACATCACTTTAAATCTATGCCCTCTAGTCACTGACCTCCCTACTAAGGTAAATAGACCCTTCCCATCCATTCTATCCAGACCCCTCACAATTTTGTACATTTCAATCAAATCTCCCCTCAGCCTCTTCTATTCCAAGGAGAACAACCCCAGTCTATCCAATCTTTCCTCATAGCTGCATTTTTCCAGTCCTGGCAACATCCTCGTAAATCTCCTCTGTAACCTCTCTAGTGCAATTACATCCTTTCTGGAATGAGGTGACCAGAACTGCACACAGAACTCAAGTTGTGGCCTAACTAATGATTTATACAGTTCCAGCATAACCTCCCTGCTCTTATATTCTATACATCGGCTAATAAAGGAAAGGATTCCATAAGCCTTCTCAACCAACTTATCAACCTGTCCTGCTACTTTCAGGGATTTGTGGACATTCACTTCAAGGTCCCTCACTTCCTCTACACCTCTCAGCATTCACCCATTAATTGTGTATTCCTTTGCTGTGTTTGACCTCACCAAAGGCATCACCTCACACTTCTCCAAGTTGAATTCCATTTGCAACTTTTCTGCCCACCTGACCAGTCCATTTCTCCAGCTCTCCTAATGAGCATTTCACCACGTGCTTTGAGCTGAGTTACTCATCACAGAATTCCCACTATCTGATTTACTCTTGTAGCCAGAGTATGTATATGAATGGTCCAGTTAAGCTTTTGTCAATGGTAACCCCCAGGATGTTGATGGTGGGGGGATTCAGCGATGGTAATGCTGTTGAACGTCAAAGGGAGATGGTTACATTCTCTCTTGTTGGAGATGGTCATTGCCTGGTACTTACGTGGTGTGAATGTTACTTGCCACTTAGCAGCCCAAGTCTGAATGTTGTCGAGGTCTTGCTGCTTCTGGACACGGACTCCTTCAGTATCTGAGATGTCCCGAATTTGTCCTTTTATGAAACCTTGGTCAGGACTCACTTGGAATATTGTATCCAGTCTTGGTCTCCTCACATGATGGGTGATATTGAGGCTTTGGAAAGGGTACAGAGGAGAGACATTCGACAAATTCCCAGTATAAGACATCTTGGTTATCAAGTTAGACTAAAAGAGTTGGGACGCTACACCTTAGAGGAACGTAGACTGAGGGGTGATCCGATTGAGGTTCATAAATAATGAAGGGTCCAATTTAGCATGGGAGAGGAGTCATAACTTCATATTGTAAAAGGCCAGATGGCACCCAGATCACATTAAATTTCATTTTTAGTGGTGGGTTAATGTCCCAGGATGGCCGAGTGGTTAAGGCGTTGGACTTAAGATCCGATAGACATGTATTTGCGTGGGTTCAAACCCCACTCCTGGTATCTGTGCTTACAAAATGTTACTTATTCTGTCCCTGACTTTTGCCTTGCACCATCATCTCTTCTGTCATTTAATCACTCTTGCCTTCCAATTGATCACAACTTCCTATTATTTGATCTGCCCCAGCACCGTTCCTTGGCTCTGCGCTTGCTTATAAACTGGTAAATCTTTAACTTAATCTCCTCTGTACCCTGACAATGACCTTCTCATCCTTCCTTGATTGTGGTTCCTCACAGGATCCGCTGCCTCTCCGACTCCCTTCCAGGTCACTGAAGGCCCTGAGCCTTGGTCTCGCTTAATACGCTAGCTGGTAGTTGATTCCTTGCAGGTCTGCCACCGCTCAGGAGAAGCTCAAGACCCAGAACAAGCGAAGTATCAAGAGGAATGTGAACAAAGGCTCCCTGGTGCAGAGCAAGGGACAGGGCGCCTCCGGCTCCTTCAAAATCAGCAAGAAGGAAAACCCAGGGAAAGGTGGGAAAGAAGGTGAAGAAACCAGCAGCCAAGAAATCTTTAGTGAAGAAACCAGCAGACAAGAAATCTTTAGTGAAGAAACCAGCAGACAAGAAAGTGACAACAAAGAAAGTAACAGCCAAGAAAACGAGCAGCAAAGCGGCGGCAACGCCAAATAAGGCGATGCAGAAAGCAGTGCTTCAGAAAAAGTCTCCTGCGAAGAAGGTCAAAAAAGGCAAGAGTGCGGCGGGCGGAAAGGCGCTGAAGAAAGTGCAGACATGGAAGAGCAAGGTCAAGACGAAAGCAGCGAAGTCTCAGAAAGCAGGGTCTGGAAAGAAGTGAAAGCGCGGGAAACGTGTAAACATCTGAACACAAAGGCTCTTCTCAGAGCCACCCACATCTCTCAGGAAAGAGCTGATCCCTTGATCAAATGATCCCTGTCCCGGCCCCGCCTGCAGATTCCACATGGAAATGATTTGGAGTAAATCCAGGATCCCTGGTGACTCCCCTCCACCCAGCCCTTTCCCCACTCTCTGTAATAAAACAGAGGGATACCCGGCCCTCACTCTAACTGGGGATGTGTTCGGTGCAGTCTCAGTTCACAAATTCAGGGGGAGAGTCTGTAAGACAGTAACACTGGCGGAGAAACCCCACCTCACAACTCAAACCCCAACACGAGTTTCTCCAATTCAGCTGGAGTCGGGTGACAACAGGAGCTGGGATAGGCTGTGATCGGGAATGTTAGGAATGGATTTGTTCAGGGAGGAATGTACCTGGAATCTCCGAAAATAATAGTTCCATATTTCCCCAGATGACACATTCTGCAGTGGGAGTGAAAAGTCTCTTCACTGCTTCACATTTACTAATTGTTTGGTTCTAGATGAATAATGAGTCAGAGAGTAATGACAGGATCTGAAGCTTCTCTCACACCAGCCCTTGAATGACTCAGTGTGAAGTGTCCAATGTGTGAAGCTGCTGCCAGGGTTTGTCAATCTGAACAGTTTCAGCTCAGTTCCTGGGGGCCTGAAATTCCAACAGTTTGACTCTGTCTCTGATTGGTCACCCGCTTCTCAATCCAATTCTTAACCAATCGGAGTGTCACATAAATTAAATAGAAGTTCTCATTGGCTGAAATTTTCCAATTGGAAAAAGCCCGGCAATTCCAGAGCAGGAAGGAATTGAAGTGATGGAAAATTTCAATTTTCAGGCAACAATTTTAAAATCTCTCATTTTATGTTCTGTTTTACTGTATTTACCGTCACAAAATCCTGACGCGATTTTAGGAATCGTTTTCATTTGTCAATCTGTTAACTGTAAGCGGCGGGAGGAAGGTCCGGTTCTGCAATTTAAAACGGGACAAATATCAGCTTCCTCTCTGTAAAAGGAACAAATTAGCGACTAACCGCTTCTCACAGGCTTCTCGGGGACTGACAGAAACGAGCGGTTTCTGATCTTTTCTCCTGAAAGAGGCGGATAATGCTGCAGGGAGCAATGAACTGCCCTTCACTTTCTGGCTGCTAATACACCACTGACTTTAAACAGTTCAAACAGCGACTGATGCTTCTGTCGGAAAATTAGCAGATTCACCAGAATGATCCCGGTCCATCATGGCCAAAGACATCCAGCTGGCCCGCCGCATCCGCGGGGAACGCACCTAAAACCCAGCTTCAGTAACAAGTGTAACAAGGGCTCTTTTCAGAGCCACCAAATCAGCAAAGGAAAGAGCTGCCATCTCTGTTCATCATCAAACCCATTAGATTGGAGGGGCGGTCACATGGTTTCTGTTTTGTCACATCACTTTCCCGAAAGGCCTGTCGGACTGAGAGCTAATCTGGAATTTAGAAAGCAGCATTACCGGAGACTCATTGCTGCTCAGCACAATCTCAACCCCGCTCCTGGGATCCGTTAGCTGGCATTTGGGGAAAAGAAATGGATCCCAGTTTTATTTGGAAGGCATTAATGGAGCCGGGTCCATTCACATGAGGGTTATTTACAGACATTACCCAATGAGTTCACTAATATTTGAATCCATTGGAGATCAGTACACAGGATATGTAAGGCAGCTCGGTCACTCTGACTGAAACCGCCAGTTCCCCGGGGTTGCAGACCCTGACACTGCGGGGAGAGAATCCCCGACTCTCTCCCGCCGCCGGGGGAAACAGACAGCTCTGTGTCCGGAGAATAGGGAGGGCCGGGGGGAAGGCACATATTAAAGCGCTGCAATGGACTCAGCTCCTGTGTGTGCACAACTCTCACTGATTCCGTCCTCTGGGAACAGTGCGGTCGAAGCAGATCAGGTTAGGAGAGAAACACACAGCCCGAGAATGGCCTCTTCCTTCCTGCATTTACTCTGTTCCGGGAGCAGATTCTCATTGAGAAGCGGCGCTCAGATCACCAGAGAGAAAAAAAAAACACAATTCAAACTGTCCAAATGAAAAACAGAGAATTAACCCGGACACTTCCATTATTAAATTAATTCATCAGCTCCGAACCAGTTCCCGTTAATGTACCGGGATAATCTCGGGATTTATCAAATCGAAGGCAGCGGGATTTATTAAATTGTTGATTCTGACACCCTGTAGTTCACTTCTTCACTTAACTGGAGGGGGAGATGTGTGAGCAGAGAAACAGAGCGAAATCCAGAGAGGGAACTGAAAACTTTTTTTTTATTTCCAAAATATACTATATTCGTAAAAATCTGTAAAAATTACATTGCCAAACAGTTTCCAAACAGCACCAAAAAATGCAAACATTGCAAGGGAGATCAGTTTCCTTCAATACTGTCATGAGTTTCTTCCCAGCCCTTCTGTTTCACAATTGTCATGTCAATTACAGTTTTACATTTACAGCAATTGAGAATATTAACGATACAGTTCGAGGGATTTCCCATAGATCCAGCCCCTCAGTCCAGCTTGGTGGGGGAACTTTACACTGTGGTCTTTCCACATTGAGCCTTTGCTGCGGCTGCCCCAAGCTTTAGTGCGTCCCTCAGCACGTAGTCCTGGACCTTGGAATGTGCCAGTCTGCAACATTCGGTGGTGGACAACTCTTTGCGCTGGAAGACCAGCAAGTTTCGGGCAGACCAAAGGGCGTCTTTCACCGAATTGATAGTCCTCCAGCAGCAGTTGATGTTTGTCTCGGTGTGTGTCCCTGGGAACAGCCCGTAGAGCACAGACTCCTGGGTTACAGAGCTGCTTGGGATGAACCTTGACAAAACCCACTGCATCTCTTTTTACACCTGCTTTGCAAAGGCACATTCCAGGAGGAGGTGGGCGGCCGTCTCTTCCCCACTGAAAACACACCTGGACAGATGTGAAACAGGTCAATCCACTGTTCCAATAACTCCATCTCTGACTCCCTCCTGACAGTAAACAGCCCTTTCACAGAGACTGTGGGTGGCTCTGAAAAGAGCCTTTGGGTTATTAGATGACATTTTGGCCGCTTTACTTTTTCTGGGAGCTCTGAACGCTGGTTTTCTTGGGCAGCAGCACGGCCTGGATATTAGGCAGCACCCCGCCCTCTGCGATGATCACTCGTCCCAGCAACTTGTTGAGCTCCTCGTCGTTGCGGACGGCCAGCTGCAGGTGTCTGGGGATGATGCGGCTCTTCTTGTTGTCCCGGGCCGCGTTACCGGCTAGCTCGAGGATTTCAGCGGTCAGATACTCGAGCACAGCAGCCAGACAGACCGGGGCTCTGGCACCCACACGCTCAGCATAGTTGCCCTTTCTCAGGTGCCTGTGAACATGGCCCACCGGGAACTGCAGTCCAGCCCGGGAGGAGCGAGACTTGGCCTTGGCCCGAGCTTTCCCGCTGGTCTTTCCTCTTCCAGACATTTCCACAATCTCACAAATACTTTCCACAAAGAATGAATAATTTCCTTTGCATTAATAATATCTTGTAGGCGGTCAGGATGGCCGAGCGGTCTGCGGCACTGCGTTCATGTCGCAGTCTCCATCGGAGGCGTGGGTTCGAATCCCACTTCTGACACCTTGTGTTTTGACTGAACTGGAGGCATTTGGGAGCAGCGGCAAAAAGCAAAGAAAAAGCAGGAAAGAAAATGGACGAACAAAATAACAATGGACCCAAAGATGTTGCAACAAAACATTAGAGTAAGAGGCAACTAAGCAAACAGCAGGGCACATACAAGCTCAAAAATGTAACCTTTGTATCGGGGTGGAAGATGTTGCCAATATCCTTAATGAATACATTACTGTCTTCTCAAATGAGAGGGTGATGCAGATATTGTTATGAAGGAGGAGGAGTGTGAAGTATTGGACGTGATAACGTAAGGAGAGAGGAAGTCTTAATGGGATGAGCATCCTTGAATGTGGATTGATCACCAGGACCAGATGAAATGTACCCCAGGCTGTTGAATGAAGCCAGGGAAGAAATAGTGGAAGGTCTGACCATCATTTTCCAATCCCTCACTGGATACAGTTGTGGTGCCAGAGGATTGGAGGTCTTGTAACGTTGCAAGAAAAGCAAAATACGAGGCAGATCAAGCATGGCTGATCCTTTCGAGTAGAGAAACAGGGCTGAATTCCCTGAACCAGTGCTACAGCTTTCAGAATAGAAGGAGCCTATACACACCTGATGGGTTCCACTTAAACAAAAGAGCTGGAGGTGTTGACAGTCAGAACAGATAAAATGTGGAGTGTTTGAAGCAGATTCTGTGTGGTTACTGTAGTTGTACTATGGAGTTATTTCAAGGAGGTGATTCTGAATGTAATGGATCAACGTGGACCCGTCCAAGGCAAAGGTTCTGAGCTTCCCTGTGGTCCAGCCTGGTTGAATGGAACTGAAGCAAACAAATCATCCAGAAGAGGAAAAGATATGTAAGGCCATGAAAGCACAGAATTCAGATGGATGCAATACCAGATGGTATGGCAAGAGTGTAAAACAGCAACAGACTGGTGCATAAAACTTTCCCATTGAATGAGACAAGAGAAAAGAAGGGTAATAATAGTGTCAGGTGAGTTGTGACACTATTCACATTCCACCTTGATCTGAATAGGACTGTTGAAGGGAGTGATTGAGAAGAATAGAAGAGAAATGAAAAGAAAGGAGAAATAAACAAAAGGTCTTTTGATTTTAGAATGCTTGTTTTTGGAAATGACAGCCTGTAAAGTGTGTGTGTCAGAAGATATAGAGCGAAGTTGGGTATGACAAGATCACAGGAAAGTTGTGCCCTGAGACAAGGTGTGTGTTGACAGGAAAGCTGCTTTCATTTGCACAATATGTATTTTATTCATATAATTTGTGCAATTACATTGCAAAGCAGTTCAAATTTAATATTACATAAGGTACAATACAGATCAGTTTCCTTCAATAATGTACATGATGTATCTCACTATCCCTGCCTGCACAGGTTATATTTACAGTATTTACATTACACATCAAACATTCTCTGGTGCAAACAGCCCGAGGGGTTTTACACAGGTTCCAGCCCCTCACTGTACTATGGACTACTAGGGCCTCAGACTGCAGCCTTTCCCCATTGAGTCTCCATGGTGGCTGCCCTAAGCTTTAATGCCGTCCCACAGCACATAGTCTTGGACGTTGCAATGTGCCAGTCTGCAACACTCGGTCATGGACAGCTCTTTGCACTGGAATACCTGTCCCACGGCCGGGCTCGTTCTCAATAGAGATCATTTCAAATGAACATTTCCTAAATCCGTGCTTTCTCTCTCACAATAAAGAGAACAGGATGTCTAGCAGATTCAATGTGAGACGATAACACTGCCGGGTAAAGGCCACTTTCCAACTCCAATCTCAACACAGGAGATTCCCCAAACAGCTGCAGTAAGGTGTTTGTAAACTGCAGGAAGCGGATGTGTGAGGAAATGGTGATGTTACTGAGGAGGTTTCTTAGTATAGAATGGACTGTGTTTAGGTGGGAATATTACTGAGTGTTAATTGCATCGGGACCATATTTAAAAGCTCCGGCTTTCTGGAAAGCCTTGACTATGAAGGCCGAGTCTGGAAGGGTTTGTGTGGAGAGCTGGGTTTTGGTTCTACTGTTAATAAAGGGTTTGAAATTGGCAGCCCGGAGGAAACTGGAGGTGGAGCTGAAAGATGAGGGGCCGTTCTCTCTCTGTCTGTCACTCTGGGTGTCTCCTCCATCTAGCTCTCTGTTTAATCTTCACTCTTGTCTCCTCCCCTCCCTGCTCTCACTCTGCCTTTCTCAGCCAGGTCCAGGTGGCCTGTATAAAAAGGAGCCTGACAGAATCAGTCTCTTTTATTGTGCACTGATTTGAGGAAAGAATCAACATGTCTGCCAGTAAACAAGAGTATGCTCCAGGCTGGCAGCATGTTAGAATCCATGAGGAAAGGCATCATCACCCTCATCGACAAGCAGAAGGGGGAGAGGACAGAAATCAGAAATTGGTGGCCCAATTTCTGCTTAATGCTGACTACAAGATTCTGTCAAAAGACATAGCCAGTCGATTCAATTCTGCTCTGGAGTTGGTGATTCACCCTGATCAGACCTATACTATACCAGGCAGGACAATCTCTGATAGCTTTGCGCAACTCAGGGATATGATCACCGATGTACGGGACAGGAGGGTGGACACCTGCCTCATCAGCCTGGACCAGGAGAAGGCTTTTGACAGGATATCGCACACTTACATGATGGATGTGCATTCCAAAATGGGGTTTGGGGAGGGAATCTGCAATTGGATCAAACTACTCTACACAAACATAAGTAGTGCAGTCTCAATCAATGGGTGGGAATCAGAAAGTTTCCCGATCCAATCTGGAGTCAGACAGGGCTGTCCTCTCTCCCCTGTCTTGTTTGTTTGCAGTATTGAACCCTTTGCTGAGTCTATTAGGAAGAATGCGAGCATCATAGGGGTGACAATCCCAGGCAGCGGAGGCACTCAGATTAAAACCTCCCTCTACATGGATGACGTCGCCGTTTTATGCTCGGATCCACTGTCTGTGCGCAGAGTGATGAGCATCTGCGACCAGCTCGAACTGGCCTTGGGAGCCAATGTTAAACACGGCAAGAGCAAGGCCATGTTCTTTGGGAACTCGGCTGACCGATCCTTTGTCCCCTTCACCGTTAGGTCAGATTACCTGAAGGTGCTGGGGATATGGTTTGGAAGGGCTGAGACGTGCACCAAAACCTGGAAGCAGCGAGTAGCCAGGGTACAACATAAGCTGAGCATGTGGGAGCAGCGATCTCTCTCCGTTTTGGGTAAGAACCTGGTCATCAGGTGCGAGGCGCTCACATTGCTGTACGTAGTGCAGGTCTGGCCCATACCGCATTCCTGCGCTGTGGCGATCACCTGAGCCATTTTCCGCTTCATCTGGGGATCCAAAATGATCCGAGTCCGGAGGGACACGATGTTCAAACCTCTGGATAAGGGCGGGAAAAATGTACCCAACGTCGCCTTCATCCTTATGGCTACCTTTGTGTGCGGCTGCATCAAGCTGTGTGTAGATCCCCAGTTTGCAAACTTCAAGTGTCACTACGTGCTGTGGTTCTATCTGTCCCCAGTGTTGCAAAGGATGGGCCTGGTCATATTGCCGCGGAATGCTCCATCAAGATGGACTGTGCCGTACTGCCTATCCTTCATGGAAAAGTTTCTGTGGAAAAACAACTTTGACCACCAATCCATCAGGCAGTGGTCTGCACGGAATATCCTCAAGGCCCTACGGGAAAAGGAGATGGTGGATCCTGTCGGATGGTCCCCTGAGCAGAAGTCCAAAGTCATTTGGCAGAATGCCTCATCACCAGAACTTTCAAACAAGCACCAAGATGTAGCCTGGCTGATGGTGAGAAGAGCCCTCCCTGTCAGATCCTTCCTGCACACCCGAAGTCTCACCCCATCCACACGCAGCCCTCGAGGTGGCTGTGGTGGAAAAGAGACGTTGCCCACCTCTTTCTGGAATGTGTCTTTGAAAAGCAGGTGTGGAAGAGATGCAGTGGTTTTTGTCGAGGTTCATCCCAAGCAGCTCTGTAGCACAGGAGTCTGTGCTCTATGGGCTGTTCCCAGGGACGCACACCGAGATAAACATCAACTGCTGCTGGAGGACTATCAATTCGTTGAAAGACGCTCTTTGGTCTGCCCGAAACTTGCTGGTCTTCCAGCGCAAAGAGTTGTCCATGACCAAATGTTGCAGACTGGCACATTCCAAGGTCCAGGACTACGTGCTGAGGGACGCACTAAAACTTGGGGCAGCCGCAGCAAAGGCTCAATGTGGAAAGACCACAGTGTAAGGTCCCCTCACCAAGCTGAACTGAGGAGCTGGATCCATGGGAAACCACTCGAACTGTAGCCAGAAAATATTTGTTTGCTGTAAAATGTACATGGCATGACAATGAAATGGAAGGGTTGTGAGGCAACTCACTCCTGTATTGAAGGAAACTGATCTCCTTTGCACTCTTTGCATTGTTTGACTTGGTGCTTTTTGGAACTGATTTGTAATGTATTTTTTTTAACAGACTTTTATGAATAAAGTATATTTTGGAAAATAATAAAAGAAATTCTGGCAGAGGTAAAGGAGGGAAAGGACTGGGCAAAGGCGGAGCAAAGCGGCACCGGAAAGTGCTTCCTGATAATATCCAGGGCATCACCAAACCAGCAATCCGCCGCCTGGCTCGCCGTGGCGGGATCAAGCGGATCTCGGGTTTGATCGATGAGGAGACTCGCGGGGTCTTGAAGGTTTTCCTGGAGAATGTGATCAGGGATGCTGTCACCTACACTGAACACGCCAAGTGCAAGACGGTCACTGCCATGGTGTCCGCTCTGAAACGGCAGGGCCGCACTCTCTGCGGATTCAGCGGCTGAACAACTCGACCCTTTCCAGCAAACACAACAAAGGCTCTTCTAAGAGCCACCCACCGCCTCACAGACAGAGCAGTGACCTGGAAACGGGAGCTGGGATAGGCTGTTTAGAACTGTCTGGAATAAATCTGTGCTGTGTTCGAGATACAAAACTAGAATCCCCAAATTTGACATTTCATTTGTAGCAAGGATGTGCAGTGGATTTGATTTTCTAAACGGGCTGTGTAAACAGTGCCCGAGGCTCTACAATTAGTTATTTCCCCAGTCCACACATACCCTCAGTGAAAAGCCACATCACTCCTCCAGAATCACTCATTGTTTTCATCGAATTTCAAAATGATTTCGCTGCAATGAGGGAAGCCGGGAGTTTTGCAGCAGCCGTTAAATCGGTCACTGGAACCAGACCCACTTGTGATGTTATTTCCCCCGAGACGGTGTTTCCTGCACTGAAACTGACAGGGTTTGTGAAACTGATCAGTTTCAGCTCATTCATTCAGGGACCTGGAATTCCCGCAGTTTGAGCCCGCGCTATCCAGAGACCACTTCTGATTGGTCACCCTCTTCCCATTCGCATGTCTTAACCAATTGCCGAGCCTCGAATTAGAAAATACAGCAAATCATTGGCTTAAATTGTCGTCCTGGCAGAAAGGTTGAATTCAAAAAAGCCGCCAATTTCAGTGTTGGGCAGAATTGAATTACTCAACGAATCTCAATAACGAATTGGCAGCACATTCTCTACATTCCCCGATTTTCCTTTCCATCGATTGGGGTGCTAATTCACTCGGGTGCGTTTGCTAATACTAACTGTAATCCTCAGATCCATTTAACATTTCAGTAATCCTATTAAATACAAAAGGAATTTTATGATTGAATTTCCATTGGAAGATAGTGAATTAGCACCCCGATCGATGGAAAGGAAAATCGGGCAGAGGATAAAATGTGCTGCCAATTCGTTATTGTGATTTGTTTATATAACTGACCAGGACTGACTTCACCCGAACGCAGCTACTAGCTCCCACCCCACTGACCGTTCTCCCCCCTCTGCAACTCGCTTTCTCCCCCTCCTCCCTACTGGCGAAATTCTGCACTCTGGCTGTTCGCTCTCCGCACCCCCACCCTGTCCCAGCCCAGCCCACAGCTGCTAGCTCTGGCCGTGACACTCGCTCCCACATTTCTTCACCAGGCGCCACCTGTAGAAGCAGGAGGGCCGCAAGGAGTGACAGGGCGACGTAGGAGTGAGTGGCTGAGAGGAGGGAAGCGGCACGGCCTGGAGCGAGTGGCCAGAGAGTGGGGTGGTGCGAAGCGAGGAACAACTGGCCGGGGGAGTGATGGGGTGGGGTAGCAGCGAGGTCTGGAGCGAGCGGCTGAGGGGGGGAATCGTCGAAGCCTGGAGTGAGTTGCCGAGGGGGGAGAGCTACAGCTTCAAAATCTCCCATTCAGCCACTTCCTCCAGCCAAGTGGTGGGGGGATGGGGTGGCTAGATACCCAATGACGCTTTATCACGCATGCACGAAGATGGATTTGTTGCGGAAATGTGATGATGTTGGCGCTGCAAAATGCTCGAGTATCTGACCGCTTAAATCCTCGAGCTGGCCGGTAACGTGGCCCGGGACAACATGAAGACCCGCATCATCCCCAGACACCTGCAGCTGGCCGTCCGCAACAACGAGGAGCTCATCAAGCTGCTGGGAAACGTGACCATCGCTCAGGGCGGGGTGCTGCCTAATATCCAGGCCTTGCTGCTGCCCAAGAAAACCAGGGCTCAGAGCTCCCAGAAAAAGTAAGGCGGCCAAAATGTCATCTAATAAACCAAAGGCTCTTTTCAGAGCCACCCACAGTCTCTGTGAAAGGGCTGGTTACTGTCAGGAGGGAGTCAGTGATGGAGTTATTGTAACAGTGGTTGACCTGTTGCACATCTGTCCAGCTGTGTTTTTTAATTTGCTCTGTTTTTCTGCTCACACATCTCCCCCTCTAGTTAAGTGAAGAACTGAACTACAGGGTGTAGAATCAACAATTCCCAGGATCGGGGGTGAGATTGTGCTGAGCTGCAATGAGCCTCCAGTAATGCTGCTTTCTAAATTCCAGATCAGCTCTCAGTCCAACAGGCCTTTCGTATTTTAAATATCACAACAGAGCTGAGCGGGGGTGAGCGCAGCCTCAGCTGCACCGAGTCTCAGGGGCTCTCACGACCCCAATCAGAGCCGCCAGGCCTGGCGGGCGTGCAGCAAGGACCCCGGGGGAGGGAGGGTGCACCATTAAAGTGATGGTGCAGCACCTCCCCCATCCTCGCCGCCACTTCCCGGTTTCTTCTCCCGTTTATCTCAACATTAAGAAGACGCTTTTGCTCTGGACTACACTGGTTATAAAGTAAGACCCAACTTTGTCTCTGAAAGTGATGAATAGCAGCAACAACAGCAGAATCCAACCCCTGCAGTTACATGTGAACTTGCTGATGTTGCAGCAGATTGAATGACTGAGTGAATCCCTTCCCACACACATGGCAGGGGAACGGCCTCTCCCCAGAGTGAATGTGTTGGTGTTTCAGCAGATCATTACTGCTTTTCAAGCTCTTCTCACAGTCAGGACATTGAAAAGGTCTCTGATCAGTGTGAACAAGTTGATGTTCAGTGAGGTTGGATGACTGAGTGAACCCCTTCCCACACACGGAGCAGGTAAATGATCTCTCCCCAGTGTGAACTCACTGGTGTTTCAGCAGGTTGACTCTGGCTGGGTTCAGTTCTACACTCACTGGTTCCTCTCTCTCTCCTCCCCTGAAGGTGCTGATTCTGACTGTATGTACGTGCTCTCTCCCCCTCCGACCCTCCCTGTCCAATGTAGTATCTCCCAGTTTTGGTGATGTGCTCTCCCTGACCTGTCTCCATTTCTCCTTCTTATACAGACTTGCCCTGACTGTCACTATTTCATAGAATCATACAGCCCAGAAGGAGGCCAATCGGTCTTTTGTGCCTGTGCTGAATCTGTGAAAAAATGATGCAATTAATCCAACCCCTTGCCTATTTCCCCATAGTCCTGGAGAAATTCACTTTGAAATATTTGTCCAATTCCTTTATGAAAGTTATAATTGAATCTGTTTCCACCGCCCTGTCTAACAATTCATTCCAAATCCGAATCAGTTACTGGGTAAAAAGATCTCTCCTCACCTCCCCTTGACATTTTTGGCCAACAATCCCAGCTTCACCACCCTGTCCAGAGAACTGAAACCCCTCATCTCTGGTATCATTCTCGTAAATCTCCTCCGAACTGTCTCAAAAGCTTTGATGTCCTTTCTCAAACCTGGTGCCCAGAACTGGACACATTACTGTAGCTGAGATCGAGCCAGCGACGCCCACATCCCACGAACGGATAAAAAAACGCTCCCTGCCAAATCCCCAATTCTTATCCATTTACAGACGCTCCTTGCCCAGTCCCCAAATCTTATTCATTTAGAGACGCTCCCTGCCCAATCCCCAATTCCTATCTATTTACAGACGCTCTCTGACCAGTTGACCTTGCTGGCGGGCAGTTTCGGGAAGCCTCACAGGGAAAAGCTTCACCGCCAACCGCAGGGACACAAACGGGATTGTTCCATCCTATTGTGGCCTTGACGCCCTGCTCCAGCTGTGTGCACCCGCTACGGGCGCGGTCTCCCTGCACTTGGTGAATATTCCGCTCCAGCTGCAGATGGAGCTCAGCCTCTACCGCGCCTGCTCCTTATCAGAGACAAGGCAAATTCTGGAGCGCAGAGCATTCTGCGTACCACAACTGTCATTAATGCCAATCTCTGACATGATAATCAGGTTTTATTTCCTACATTTCATTTCCTGGTATGTTAGTGCGTGTTTTCTTTTGTACCTGTCAGTGCCTGGGAGGAGAGAGTCAGCTTCACTTTGTAGCCGTGAATTTCTGGTGTGAGAATGTGGGTTTTTACTCTGTATGTTTCAGTTTTTGGTTTGTGCCTGTTTCTGCTATTGCTATGTGAGTTAACTTTGTGGAAAGAGATGCAGTGGTTTTTGTCGATCTTCATCCCAAGCAGATCGGTAACACAGGAGTCTGTGCTCTACGGGCTATTCCCAGGGACGCACACCGAGACAAACATCAACTGCTGCTGGAGGACTATCAATTCGGTGAAAGACGCCCTTTGGTCTGCCTGAAACTTGCTGGTCTTCCAGCGAAAAGAGTTGCCCACCACCGAATGTTGCAGACTGGCACATTCCAAGGTCCAGGACTACGTGCTGAGGGACGCACTAAAGCTTGGGGCAGCCGCAGCAAAGGCTCAATGGGGAAAGACCACAGTGTAAGGTCCCCCCACCAAGCTGGACTGAGGGGCTGGATCCATGGGAAATCCCTCGAACTGTATCGGAGAAATTTTGTGCGCTGTAAATGTAAAAATGTATATGGCATGACAATGAAATGGAAGGGTTGTGAGGCAACTCATGATTGTACAGAAGGTAACTGATCACCTTTGCACTGTTTGTATTTTTTGACTTGATGCTGTTTTAAACTGTTTGGGAATGTAATTTTTACAGATTTTTATAAACAAAGTATATTTTGGAAATAAAAAAAAAATGTGAGTTTCACCACATATCTTTCAACTACTTGTATGTGAACATCAGCTTTTGTCCAGATCTATCAGTTTCTGATATAGAGTCATAGAGTTATACAGCACAGCAGCAGGCCCTTCAGCCCATTGAGTCTGTGCTGGCCATCAAGCACCTAACTATTCTAATCCCATTTTCCAGTATTTGGCCCTTAGCCTTGTATGCTATAGCATTTCAAGTGCTCATGTAAATACTTCTTAAATGTTGTGAGGGTTCCGGCCTCTACCACCTCTTCAGGGTGTGCGTTCCAGATTCCAACCACCCTCTGGGTAAATTTTTTTTCCTCAAATCCCATCTAAACCTCCTGCCCCTTACCTTAAATCTATGCCACCTGGTTATTGACCCCTCCGCTAAGGTAAAATGTTTCTTCCTATCTAACCCATCAATGCCCCTCAGAATTTTGTAAACCTCAATCTTATCTCCCCTCAGCCTTCTCTGCTCTAAGGAAAACAACGCTAGCCTTTTCAGTCTCTCTTCATAGCTGAAATGCTCCAGCCCAGGCAACATCCTGGTGACTCTCTTCTGTACCCTCTCCAGTGCAATCACATCCTTCCTATAGTGTGGTGCCCAGAACAGTACACAGTACTCCAGCTGTGGCCTAACTAGCATTTTATACAGCTCCGTCATAACCTCCCTGCTCTTATATTCTCTGCCTCGGACGATTTATATTGGCCTGTAATCTAAGGCTTTCCTCCTCACTATTTACGACACCACCAATTTTCATGTCATGTGTGAGAAAGGGTTTGATTCTATCCCTATCAGTATCCGTTACATGCATGTGTTTTTAATCTGCACCCCCTCTGTTTTATTCTCTGTACTTGTCAGCCTCTTGTAGGTGAGTCTGTGTTTTGCTCTTCATCTCTCAGTCTTCGAAGTATGAGCCTGGGTTTGTACCTAATTTTCTTTGTACCTTGCAGGATGGATATTGAAGAGAGGTTTTTACACATTAACTGCCAAATCCTGATAAGTGATTTTTGGGTTTCACACAGTATCTGTCAGTTTCTTGTCTAGGACTGTTGGTTTTACTCTGTCGCTGGCATTTGCTGGTTTGTTAGTGTGGGGTTTACACTGTACCTGTCAGTTTCTCATATGTGAGTGTTGGTTTCACTTTGTATAGAATCATAGATCACAGAATACTTACAGCACAAAAGGAGGGATTCAGCTCATCGTGCTTGTGCTGCCTCTCTGCACAAGCAACTCAGCTCATGCCACATCCTCATGTATTCCATGAAAACCTGAATTTTTTTTCCCTTCAGATAATTATCATATATCCTTTTGAAAGCTATGGTTGAATCTTCCTCCGTCACACTCTCAGGCAGTAAGTATCAGATCTTAACCATTTGCTGCATAAAAAAGGTTTTTCCTCATGTTGCCTTTGGTTCTTTTCCCATTCACCTTAAATCGGTGTCCTCTGCTTACTCAGCCATGCGTAATATTTCCCATTGCTTTCTCAGCACTGATGAATTGTGAGGTGGGAGACAGCCAGAAGTCCCACTGAGCTGCACTGACCCCCAGCTGAAAAAGAAATGAGATAAAGTTCAATCTTTCACAGCGAGATGCTGCAGAGAGTTAAGAGTCCCGAATGAAAGAGAGCGTTTCTCATACTGTTGTTGAATTTCATTTCAAACACTCCTTGTACTCTCTGCTAATGAAGCCTAAAAAATGGAAAAACTAAATGGCGCTCAAACTCACAACCCTGAGATTAAAAGTCCCATGATCGACAGACTGAACTGAATATGTCACTTCTACTGTACCTCTGTTTGGATGGATGCAACTGTATGCTCCAATGCAAGGGCAGCTTTCAAATCCTCCCATGGGTCCACACGTCAGACTAAGTTCCATGTTGTAAACTCAAGCAAAGGAAATCTGCTCACTTCCAAAGCTATCAGCAAATTGAAGCTGATTACGATCAACATCATCAGAGGTCAGAACTACCTGGTGAAAGAAGACTCCCTGAAGAAGGATCCACAATTATTCAAAGGCATCGACAAAGTGAAAAACAAGAAAATCGATGAGTCAATCCAAGCTAAACAGAAACACTGAAGAATTCCATTCCAGACCAGAACACAATTGGAGGCATTTTTTTATTCAAAGCTGGGCATTAGTATTTAATAGTTCATATATAATTTTGAATATATTTGAATTTCTTTGTTCATTTGGCACTGCTGAACATGAAGCAGTCTTAAATCATTTAATTTTTTTTTGTAAAATCTGACTTACCAGATTAAAATATTCGATCAAGGGAGAAATGTCAAAGATTACTGGACCAGTAATCCAGAGGCCTGGACTCAAGATCCAGTGACAGCCAGGACGTCAAGGCGGGAAACACTCCGCACGAGTCTGCAGTGAGCGATTCCATCGAAGGTAGAGCACAATCTCTTTAATATAAGAATGTATATTTTATAATAATTAATCACTCAAGACCTTCCTGGTCTCTGCATCTCACCTGTTCTCTGGATAAACTTGCAGAAAGTATCTCAACCTGTAAAGCAGGAGTCTAGGGAATGTATAATGATATTTTCTCGCCTTCGGGCAATATTTTAATCAATACAGTGTGGGACAACCTGTCTGGGCACAACTCCATGACTTTCTCTTTAACTAGTGACCTCACAATCACTAACTTCTATTGTAACAATCTTCAGCTCATCACATCCGGTACGTAGCTCTAATCTTAATGCACATTTAAACAACCTTTCAAGTCCAGTTACAGTTTTTGTTGCCTTACCTGCACAAGCTTAAAAAGTGAAAAATGGAAGCAAGTTTAACTGAACATTCTGGTGGTCAGTTCGGGCACGGGAAAAAAATGAAAGGACTCGGACCAGGTCGGATGTGGTGCTGTCAGGCTTGGGTCGGGTTTCATTTGCTAACCCGAGCAGGCCTTTAGTTACTGTTGCAACCTTATATTCCCACTTGACAATCTGTATATTTTGTTCATTTCAATTTTGTCGACAAGCTCTTTGAATCCAGTTCCCCTGTCCTCAAGCAGGCTCAGTTTGGAAATCGATTCCGCTTTCTGGAAGGCTGAAAGCAATCGATGACCTTCAACTAAAAATGGCAACAGAGAAGGGCTCGTCTGGGATTTGAACCCAGGACCTCTCACATATTAATCACTTATATACCCAAAGCGAGAATCATACCCCTAGACCAACGAGCCACCGTTGGCATAGTTTTTATTCGCTCCTGTGGAATTTCACTGGCACCCACAGCCGATCATGCATTTTTTTCAGATCAAAACAATATCCTACAAAGCTGAAATAAAAACAGAAAGTGCTGGAAATACTCAGCACCTCTTAGCATCTGTGGAGAGAGAAACAGAGTTAACATTTCAGGGTTTTCACCTTTTGTTTGAGCCATCTTTTCAGACTGCTTCTGTCCATCCAATCTCACTTTTTCCTCTATCCACATTCTAAGGGTGGTGCAGTTGTGAGCACTGTAGCTTCACAACTTCAATGACCCCGATTCAGTTCTCTATACTGCCTGTGTGGCGTTTGCAAGTTGTTTATGTGGGCTTCCACAAGGTACTCTGGTTTCCTCCCACAACGAAAGACTTGTGGGTTGATAGATAAATTGACTGTTGTAAATTGGCCCCAGGGTAGGTGATAGGAGAAATGTGGGGATGTGGTAGGAAATTCTGGGTCAACATAGAATTAGTATAAATGGGTGGTTGATGGTCAGTGCAGACTCAGTGGGCCAAAGGGCCTATATCAGTGCTGTATATCTCTTTAACCATTCTCGAAGCAAATGCATTTTTCATGAATTCCTCATTTCTTTTATTAATGACAATTTTATATTTCCGGCCCTTGCTTCATACGATACCACAAGTGGAATCATGTTTCCATCAACCCGATCAAACCCCTTCACTATTTCCTCATATTGCAATGTTTCTTTAACCCTGACAGACTGTGGAGTTTCTGCTGCTTGATTGCAGTTCTTGCTTCCCGCCAGTAGATGTCACCTCTCTCCAATATAGTGAAGTTCACAAATGTGAGAGAGACACAACAGGAAATAATTGTTCACATTATAGTGAATGTGTGGGATTTAGAAATACTAGGAGTGGAGACGAGTTATTATTGAATTTGTCAAACCAAACATATGTTATAATGTTGTGTTAAATCTGTCACTCTGTTGTCTTGATTCTGAGAGTGACATAGACTCATCGAGTCATTGGGTCATTTGTGGTATAGAAGGAGGCCATTCGCCCCATCGAGTACAGGCCAGCTCTCCATGGAGCGATCCAGTCAGTCCCACTCGTCTGCTCGATCCCCCTAGCCCTGTAAATCTATTTCCTTCAAATGCCCATCGAAATTCCTTTTGTAACCAACGATTTTCTCCACTTCCTCCGCCCTCGGGGGCAGCGAGTTACAGATCATTACCAATCACTGTGTAAAAAAGCTCTTCCGCACATTCCCCCTGCGTCTCTTGTCCAAAACCTTCAATCTGAATCCCCTAGTCCTTGTACCAATAGTTAATGGGAACAATTTTTCCTTGCCAACTTATCTAAAACTGTCATAGCCTTCGACACCTCTATCCATTCTCCCCTCAATCTCCTTTGATACAGGCAGAAGAAACCCTGTTTTTCTAACCTAACCTTGAAACTAAAACCCTCCATCCCTGGAACTATTCTGGTAAATCTCCTCTGCATCCTCTCAAGAATCCGCACATCCTTTCTAAAGATTGGTGAGCAGATCTGGATGCAACACTCCAATTGGGGCCTAACCAGAGTTCAGCATAACAACCCTGCTTTTGTACTCAATGTCTCTATTTATAAAGCCCAAGATCCCACATGCTTTGCTAACCACTCTCGCAATATGTCTTGCCAACTTCAAAGAATGATGGACATGTACTCCAGGTCCCTCTATTCCAGCACACTCTTCAGAACTGTAGCATTGAGTATATATTGCCTCTCCCTATTTCTTCTGCTAAAATGCATCACCTCACACTTGTCACTATTAAATTCCATCTGCCACCTATCTGCCGATCCTACTAGCCGATAACTATCCTGTTTCAGGCAGTTCATATCATCCTCACTGTTTGCCACTCCTCCAAGTTTGGTGTCATCGGCATATTTTGAGATTCGACTCGATATTCCAAGATCCAAGTCATTAATCTGTAGCAAAAAAAAGCAATGGTTCTAGCACTGACCCTTGGGGAACACCACTGTCGACTATCCTCCGGTCTGACCAAGAACCATTTCATATGACTCGCTGTTTTCTGTCCTTAAACCAATTTCCTATCCAAATGGACACTGACCCTCCTAATCCATGAACCTCAATTTTGTTAACCACCCTTTTATGTGGTACTTTATAAAATGCTTTTGTAAAATCCACATAAACAACATCCACTGCATTCCCTTCATCAACTTTCTCAGATAGTTTATCAAAAAATGCAGTTAGATTCATCAAACATGAACTTCCATTTATAAATCCATGCCCACTCTCCTTAATTAACTCAAACCTCTCCAAATGACTTGATTTTTTCCCTGACCTGTTGGTCTTGTGCTTATAGCAAGCTCACCACAGAGCATGTATTTGGCAATGTGACTGTCATTCATTTGGCCCAGTCAACAGAGCCGCCTCTGACTCAAGAGGGCAAACATGCTTCGGATCCCTGCACGCTGGTGTACTTCCTCATTCGGCACTCTGTCCTGCCAGGAGACGCCCAATATCCATCTGAGGCAGTGGAGGTGGAAGCTGTTCAGCTGCTTTTCTTGGCTTGTATCAGTTGTTGATGCTTCTCTACTATAAAGGAGGGTGCTGAGAACACAAGCCTGGTACACATGGAGTTTTGTATTTTCGGTCAGTTTGCTGTCGGTTCACACCCGTCTTCTCAACTTTGACATGACAGCTGCAGCATTGGCAATCCTGGTGCTGATTTCAGCATCAAGGGACAGATTGCTGGTGATTGTTGATCCAAGGTATGTGAACTGTTGACAACCTCCAAAGTGAGGTTGTCAATGTTGATGGAAAGTGGAGTCTCTACGTCCAAATCTCTACGTTCAAGTGGAGTCTTGCCAAAAGATGAACAGCTTGTCGTCAGCTCTGATATACAGGTGAACACCCCCATCTGAGTCAGTGAAAGTGTACAATGGCAGCATGGAGAAGAATACACCAATTATAAAGGATGTGATAACTAGACAGTTAGAAAATAATGATATGATTGGGCAGAGTCAACATAGATATATGAAAAGGAAAACAGGCTTGAAAAAACCCGTTGAGTTTTTTGAGGATGTTACCTGTAGAACAGATAAAGGAGAACCAGTGGATGCTTTGGTAATGTCCCACACAGGAGGTGAGTAAACAAAATTAGAGCACATAGGATTGGGGATAATATACTGGTGTGGATTGAGAATTGGTTAACAAACCGAAAACAGAGAGCAGGAATAACGGGTCCTCCTCAGGATGGCAGGCTGTTACTATTGGGGTACTGCAAGGATCAGTGTTGGAGCCACAGCTGTTAACAACCGAAATAAATGATTTGGATGTGGGGATTAAATGTAATATTTCCAAGTTTGCAGATGACACAAAGCTAGGTGAAGTGTGAGCTGTGAGAAGGATGCAGAGAGGCTTCCAGGGAACCTGGAGAGGCTAAGTGAAATGGAAAGAACATGGCAGATGGAATATAATGTGAATAAGTGTGAATAAGTGCAGTTGGCTGCCATGTGACCAGATTTGCGACAGGTGCGGCAAACTCTGGGCTGCCCAGCGTAGACCAAGAAGCCTCGATACCGGAAAACCCTCCACTTCCACTTTGGTGGAATAAACAGAAAGACAGAGTATTTCTGAAATGGTGAGAGGTTGGGAAGTGTTGATGTCCAAAGGGACCTGGCTGTCCTTGTTCATGAGACACTAAAAGCTCTTGTGCAGGTGCAGCAATCAATTAGGAAGGCAAATGGTATGTTGGCCTTCACACGAGGGGTCTTGAGTACGGGAGTAAAGATGTCTTGTTGCAATTGTATAGAGCCTTGGTGAAACCGCGCTGGAGTATTGTGTATAGTTTGGTCTCCTCATCTAAGGAAGGATATACTTGCCATAGAGGGAGTGAAACAGAGGGTCACCAGACTAATCCCTGGGATGGTGGGACTGAAACTGGGCCTGTATTCCTTAAAGTTTCGAAGAATGAGAGGTGATCTCATTGAAACTGATAAAATTCTTACAGGGTGTGACAGTGTGGATGTAGATAGGATGTTTGCCCTGGTTGGTGAGTCTAAAATCAGGGGACCAAGTCTCAGAATAAGGAGTAGGCCATTTAAAACTGAGATAGGGTTGAATTTCTACACTCAGACGGTGGTGAATCATTGGAATTCTCTACCCCAGAGAGCTGTGGCAGTTCAATCATTGAGCATGTTCAAGACAGAAATTGTTAGAAATCTTGATACTCATGACATCAAGGGATATGGGGATAGCACGGGAAAGGGGCAGATAGAGGTAGATGATCAGCCATGATCATCAGGCTCGACGGGCTGAATGGCCTACTCCTATGTTCCTCTGTTCCTAAGGGAGTTGGCGCCAGCGCGCAGCCCTGCTTTACCCCACTGCTGATCTTGAAAGTGTCTGATGTTGCTCCATTGTAACTGATGGAACTGTGCATGTTCTCGTGGAAAGAAGAGATGATGCCCAAGAGTTCAGGAGGGCAGCCGAGTTTCCATCGCAGTTTGAAGATTCAGTCTCTGCTGACAAGAGCAAAGGCCTTGGTGATGTCGTTCGAAATATGTGTGGCTCTGTGACGCAATGGATAGTGTGTTGGACTTCTAAATAATGATAAAGAAGGCATTCAAAGGTTGTGGATTCAAATCCCATCAGCGTCAGATTTTGGACCAGAGACAGAAGAGCACAACGGAAAAGAGAGTTAACAAGTGTGTCAAAAGCACCGACTCAGAGACAGAGCGAGAGAGAGAGGAGCACAGCAGGAGCCGAGCAGGGGGAAAAAAAATCAAGGAGTGACATCACAATGGAGAGTGAGAGCAGGGAAACAGAGAGCCGCTGGGGTGAGTTTACAGGATTTGGTTCTTGCTTCGGTGCAGTGGAAGGAGCTGTTTGGTGAGGATCTGGTAAGCTGTGACATCACAGGCAAGCAGGTAGTTGATTGGTTTGGAAAAAGCTGCATGTTTGATGAGTATCTGGTAAGTGATTAAGGTCCATTTTAGTCCTAATGTTTAAAATAGTAAACAAACTAGTAGTAAGCTTAATAAAATATACAGTAAAATAAACAATTGAACAAAATAATTAAGTAGTTAATTGAAACACGTTAAGGATGACAGGACAGGTGATGTGTCACAGCTGCAGCATGTGGGAGCTCCTGGATGCCAGTGTGATCCAGAGCAAACACATCTGCAGCAAGTGTAGTATCTGTTCTTATCAGTGCTTATTTGATTGAGAAGAGACCATGATCATTGCCTTTTGATCCTGGGGGAACTTTGAGTAAAATGGCTATAACCAATTTTCGAGTTTCGGGCCAGCGAGTGCGCAACACTGTTCGGGTGGTCGTGAAGGACAAGGAAGGAGATGCACCGGTCGATCGCACCTTCTTCATCAAGAAAATTCTCTTCGATTGCTGCGGATTTCAAGCGACGGACGTCTTCTGCCTGCAGGATTTCCCCAGCAGTGGATACTTCGACGTGACGTTCCGGAACGTGGCGGGATGCATCAAGTTTCTGAAGGCGTTCAAGGAGAAAGGGGACCGGGTGCCACTGTCGATCCTCACAGCGGAGCCGCTCTTCACGCTTCCGTCACAACGGGACCGGGTGGTGACATTTCACCTCTACAACCCCCATGTTCCGGTGGTGGATGTACTCACCTTTCTCGCCAGGTACGTCGAGGTGGCCGGCAGCAGCACTGATGTCAAGGACCCCTTTGGGATCTGGACCAGCAAGCGGCAGGTCAAGGTGACCTTGAAGGTTGATCCCAGTGGAGCCATCATCCACCCTCCCTCCAGCTTCGCTATCGGGGGAAGTCGAGGCTTCTTGGTCTACGCTGGGCAGCCCAGAGTTTGCCGCACCTGTGGCAAATCTGGTCACATGGCAGCCAACTGCAGCACGGTTGTTTGCAAGAACTGCAAGGAGGAAGGCCATCAGACCAAGGACTGTAAGCAGACTAAGTGTTGCAACTTGTGCGGTGCGGCAGGCCATCTCTACAAGACCTGCCCCAAACGTTGCCTCAGCTATGCTCAGGCGGCAAGGTCCAAGGAAAGGCCGGGAGAAGTTTCGACGAAGGCGTCCGCTGTTCGAAAGGAGACCAGCAACCTTCTCCGCAGCGAGGAACTTCAACCTGAGAAGGAAGGGGAGGCAGCTGAAACCAACGACCCAGCACCTATCCAGCGCCCGGAAACCCCTCCTCCACAGACAGAATCAATGGAGGAGGAGGCAGCAGATGGACAAACAGGTCAGTGGCAAGTGGTCCAGAGGAAAACCACAAAGAAAAAACTTCCCAAAGCCACCACCCAAACCAGTGGCAAGAGGAGGCTCTCTTCTGAATCAGACTGCAACAACTCCTCTTCACTGGACGGGGAAATGCTGGAGCGACAGCCCCTTCAAAAGAGGCGGCAGAACTCCGAGATGGATGATAGAGCATCCCAGCCCCCGGGCACTGGAAGCTGTGATGGGCCCGGCGTGCCCCAACATCAATGCACCACACGGAACGACGTGGCCAACGCATCTCAGCTCCGGTACACCGGGAGCAAAGACACGTCTGGCGCACCTGAGCTCCTGGAGACCGGGAGCTGTGATGTTTTCGAGGAGGAACAGATGGAAGCAGCTGAGGACAACCCAATCCTCTCTGCCTACAAGACCCCCACCCGATGTCACCCGAGCGGCACAAACCCTGCATGAAAAATCAGGAGGGGTTTCTGAGTCCAACCAACGTGAAACTGCTTGCGCATACGATGGGTATGCAGGAACATCCAGAAGGGGAAGGACTGGGACTAGCGAGGACAAATGGTATGGGAAGCAACAACTAATTTTTAGTAAAAAATGGGTGTAAGAATTGCTTCCATTAATGTGCGTAGCATTAAATCTACTACGCGATGTGTTTCAACCTTGGATTACCTTGCCAAGGTCAAAGCTGACCTACTGTTTCTGCAGGAGTGTGGAATACCACACCTCAGCACCTACAGGCAGTGGTCGCGATGGTGGTCCCACGGGCCATCGATCTGGTCGGGGGGTAATGACTGCCGTTCCTCCGGCCCGGGTATTCTGCTGCGGGGAGGTAACTTCACCATCTCCGAAGTTAAGGAGGTGGTGGGCGGCCGCCTCCTCGTAGCAGACGTGATGTACAACAACGCTCCGCTCCGGTTGATCAACGTGTACGCCCCGGTACAACGCAGCGAGCGGCAGACCGTCTTCCAGCAGCTCCCACTGCTGCTGGCGACGTCCAGGCCGGTCATCCTAGGCGGTGACTTCAACTGCATCATCGATGCGGCTGGACGATCCGGCAGTGACGACAGCAAACTGGACGCTTCGTCCAGATTCCTAATAGAAACAGTTAAAGATGCCAAAATGCACGACGTCTTCAGCAAACCTGCAGAGATGCTTCCAGGGAACCTGGAGAGGCTAAGTGAATGGGAAAGAACATGGCAGATGGAATATAATGTGAATAAGTGTGAATAAGTGCAGTTGGCTGCCATGTGACCAGATTTGCCACAGGTGCGGCAAACTCTGGGCTGCCCAGCGTAGACCAAGAAGCCTCGATACCGGAAACCCCTCCACTTCCACTTTGTTGGAATAAACAGAAAGACAGAGTATTTCTTAAATGGTGAGAGGTTGGGAAGTGTTGATGTCCAAAGGGACCTGGGTGTCCTTGTTCATGAGACACTAAAAGCTCTTGTGCAGGTGCAGCAATCAATTAGGAAGGCAAATGGTATGTTGGCCTTCACACGAGGGGTCTTGAGTACGGGAGTAAAGATGTCTTGTTGCAATTGTATCGAGCCTTGGTGAAACCACGCTGGAGTATTGTGTATAGTTTGGTCTCCTCATCTAAGGAAGGATATACTTGCCATAGAGGGAGTGAAACAGAGGGTCACCAGACTAATCCCTGGGATGGTGGGACTGAAACTGGGCCTGTATTCCTTAAAGTTTCGAAGAATGAGAGGTGATCTCATTGAAACTGATAAAATTCTTACACGGTGTGACAGTGTGGATGTAGATAGGATGTTTGCCCTGGTTGGTGAGTCTAAAATCAGGGGACCAAGTCTCAGAATAAGGAGTAGGCCATTTAAAACTGAGATAGGGTTGAATTTCTACACTCAGACGGTGGTGAATCATTGGAATTCTCTACCCCAGAGAGCTGTGGCAGTTCAATCATTGAGCATGTTCAAGACAGAAATTGTTAGAAATCTTGATACTCATGACATCAAGGGATATGGGGATAGCACGGGAAAGGGGCAGATAGAGGTAGATGATCAGCCATGATCATCAGGCTCGACGGGCTGAATGGCCTACTCCTATGTTCCTCTGTTCCTAAGAGAGTTGGCGCCAGCGCGCAGCCCTGCTTTACCCCACTGCTTATCTTGAAAGTGTCTGATGTTGCTCCATTGTAACTGATGGAACTGTGCATGTTCTCGTGGAAAGAAGAGATGATGCCCAAGAGTTCAGGAGGGCAGCCGAGTTTCCATCGCAGTTTGAAGATTCAGTCTCTGCTGACAAGATCAAAGGCCTTGGTGATGTCATTCAAAATATGTGTGGCTCTGTGACGCAATGGATAGTGTGTTGGACTTCTAAATAATGATAAAGAAGGCATTCAAAGGTTGTGGATTCAAATCCCACCAGCGTCAGATTTTGGACCAGAGACAGAAGAGCACAACGGAAAAGAGAGTTAACAAGTGTGTCAAAAGCACCGACTCAGAGACAGAGCGAGAGAGAGAGGAGCACAGCAGGAGCGGAGCAGGGGGAAAAAAATCAAGGAGTGACATCACAATGGAGAGTGAGAGCAGGGAAACAGAGAGCCGCTGGGGTGAGTTTACAGGATTTGGTTCTTGCTTCGGTGCAGTGGAAGGAGCTGTTTGGTGAGGATCTGGTAAGCTGTGACATCACAGGCAAGCAGGTAGTTGATTGGTTTGGAAAAAGCTGCATGTTTGATGAGTATCTGGTAAGTGATTAAGGTCCATTTTAGTCCTAATGTTTAAAATAGTAAACAAACTAGTAGTAAGCTTAATAAAATATACAGTAAAATAAACAATTGAACAAAATAATTAAGTAGTTAATTGAAACACGTTAAGGATGACAGGACAGGTGATGTGTCACAGCTGCAGCATGTGGGAGCTCCTGGATGCCAGTGTGATCCAGAGCAAACACATCTGCAGCAAGTGTAGTATCTGTTCTTATCAGTGCTTATTTGATTGAGAAGAGACCATGATCATTGCCTTTTGATCCTGGGGGAACTTTGAGTAAAATGGCTATAACCAATTTTCGAGTTTCGGGCCAGCGAGTGCGCAACACTGTTCGGGTGGTCGTGAAGGACAAGGAAGGAGATGCACCGGTCGATCGCACCTTCTTCATCAAGAAAATTCTCATCGATTGCTGCGGATTTCAAGCGACGGACGTCTTCTGCCTGCAGGATTTCCCCAGCAGTGGATACTTCGACGTGACGTTCCGGAACGTGGCGGGATGCATCAAGTTTCTGAAGGCGTTCAAGGAGAAAGGGGACCGGGCGCCACTGTCGATCCTCACAGCGGAGCCGCTCTTCACGCTTCCGTCACAACGGGACCGGGTGGTGACGATTCACCTCTACAACCCCCATGTTCCGGTGGTGGATGTACTCACCTTTCTCGCCAGGTACGTCGAGGTGGCCGGCAGCATCACTGATGTCAAGGACCCCTTTGGGATCTGGACCAGCAAGCGGCAGGTCAAGGTGACCTTGAAGGTTGATCCCAGTGGAGCCATCATCCACCCTCCCTCCAGCTTCGCTATCGGGGGAAGTCGAGGCTTCTTGGTCTACGCTGGGCAGCCCAGAGTTTGCCGCACCTGTGGCAAATCTGGTCACATGGCAGCCAACTGCAGCACGGTTGTTTGCAAGAACTGCAAGGAGGAAGGCCATCAGACCAAGGACTGTAAGCAGACTAAGCGTTGCAACTTGTGCGGTGCGGCAGGCCATCTCTACAAGACCTGCCCCAAACGTTGCCTCAGCTATGCTCAGGCGGCAAGGTCCAAGGAAAGGCCGGGAGAAGTTTCGACGAAGGCGTCCGCTGTTCGAAAGGAGAAACGCAACCTTCTCCGCAGCGAGGAACTTCAACCTGAGAAGGAAGGGGAGGCAGCTGAAACCAACGACCCAGCACCTATCCAGCGCCCGGAAACCCCTCCTCCACAGACAGAATCAATGGAGGAGGAGGCAGCAGATGGACAAACAGGTCAGTGGCAAGTGGTCCAGAGGAAAACCACAAAGAAAAAACATCCCAAAGCCACCACCCAAACCAGTGGCAAGAGGAGGCTCTCTTCTGAATCAGACTGCAACAACTCCTCTTCACTGGACGGGGAAATGCTGGAGCGACAGCCCCTTCAAAAGAGGCGGCAGAATTCCGAGATGGATGATGGAGCATCCCAGCCCCCGAGCACTGGAAGCTGTGATGGGCCCGGCGTGCCCCAACATCAATGCACCACACGTAACGACGTGGCCAACGCATCTCAGCTCCGGGACACCGGGAGCAAAGACACGTCTGGCGCACCTGAGCTCCTGGAGACCGGGAGCTGTGATGTTTTCGAGGAGGAACAGATGGAAGCAGCTGAGGACAACCCAATCCTCTCTGCCTACAAGACCCCCACCCGATGTCACCCGAGCGCCACAAACCCTGCATGAAAAATCAGGAGGGGTTTCTGAGCCCAACCAACGTGAAACTGCTTGCGCATACGATGGGTATGCAGGAACATCCAGAAGGGGAAGGACTGGGACTAGCGAGGACAAATGGTATGGGAAGCAACAACTAATTTTAGTACAAAATGGGTGTAAGAATTGCTTCCATTAATGTGCGTAGCATTAAATCTACTACGCGATGTGTTTCAACCTTGGATTACCTTGCCAAGGTCAAAGCTGACCTACTGTTTCTGCAGGAGTGTGGAATACCACACCTCAGCACCTACAGGCAGTGGTCGCGATGGTGGTCCCACGGGCCATCGATCTGGTCGGGGGGTAATGACTGCCGTTCCTCCGGCCCTGGTATTCTGCTGCGGGGAGGTAACTTCACCATCTCCGAAGTTAAGGAGGTGGTGGGCGGCCGCCTCCTCGTAGCAGACGTGATGTACAACAACGCTCTGCTCCGGTTGATCAACGTGTACGCCCCGGTACAACGCAGCGAGCGGCTGACCGTCTTCCAGCAGCTCCCACTGCTGCTGGCGACGTCCAGGCCGGTCATCCTAGGCGGTGACTTCAACTGCATCATCGATGCGGCTGGACGATCCGGCAGTGACGACAGCAAACTGGACGCTACGTCCAGATTCCTAATAGAAACAGTTAAAGATGCCAAACTGCACGACGTCTTCAGCAAACCTGCAGACGGAGCGCAGCGCAGATACACATGGTCAAGATCGGACGGGTCTGCCCGTTCCAGGATTGACTTCCTGTTTGTGCCCCGTGCTGTCACGGTCGGATCCACCGACGTCAAGCCAGTGTTCTTCTCCGACCACTGCCTCTTACTGGCCGACTGTCACTTACAGGACGACCAGCGGGTTGGCAGAGGGATGTGGAAGCTCAATGCGACACTGCTGACCCCAGAGAACGTTGAGGAACTCAAAAGGGATTACAATGGTTGGAGGACCGTGAAACCCCTCTTTGAGTCTCCAGTTCACTGGTGGGAAGCGATTAAGGAGAACATCAAGAGGTTCTTCATCCACAAAGGTGTTCAGAAGGCGAGAGGGAGACAGAGGGAAGTGTCCCGACTCCAGAAAATTATGCAAAATCTACTCCGGTTGCAGTCAATGGGGGTCGAGGTCAAGGAGGACCTCCAAGAGGTGAAGAGCCAGCAGGCCTCGTTCTTTGCCAAGGAGGCCTCCAAGATCATCTTCCGGTCCAGAGTCCGCTCCATCGAGCAGGATGAGACGTGCTCGCGGTACTTCTTCCAAAAGGTACACAGAGAGAGCTCTGTTATCAGCAGCCTGAAGGAAGAAGATGGCTCGCTAACGTCTTCGCAGTCCGACATACTAAGGATCAGCAAATCCTTTTATGCTGGGCTGTATGACGCGAAGCCCACAGACAGCAGAGCCTCCCAGTCCTTCCTGTCATCTATCACAGAGGTCTTGGATGACAGCAGGAGGGAGAGACTGGAGAAGCCGCTAACTCTGGACGAGCTGACAAAGGCCGTCCAGCCTTTCGAGACGAATAAAACTCCCGGGAGCGACGGCTTACCGGTCAAGTTGTACTCGGCCCTGTGGGACTGGGTCGGCCCGGACCTGCTGGAAGTATACGAGAGTATGCTCCTGGCCGGCAGCATGTCAGAATCCATGAGAAAAGGCATCATCACCCTCATTTGCAAGCAGAAGGGGGAGAGGGCAGAAATCAGAAATTGGCGGCCCATCTCACTGCTTAATGTTGATTACAAGATTCTGTCCAAAGTCATAGCCAGTCGAGTCAATTCTGCTCTGGAGTTGGTGATTCACCCCGATCAGACCTGTACTGCACCCGGCAGGAAGATCTCTGATAGTCTCGCGCTCCTCAAGCATACGATCGCCGACGTACGGGACAGGAGGGTGGACACCTGCCTCATCAGCCTGGACCAGGAGAAGGCTTTTGACAGGATATCGCACACCTACATGATGGACGTGCTTTCCAAAATGGGGTTTGGGGAGGGAATCTGCAATTGGATCCAACTGCTCTACACAGACATCAGTAGCGCAGTCTCAATCAACGGGTGGGAATCTGAAAGTTTCCCGATCAAATCTGGAGTCAGACAGGGCTGCCCTCTGTCCCCGGTCTTGTTTGTTTGCTGTATTGAACCCTTTGCTGAGTATATTAGGAAGGATGCGAGCAGAAGAGGGGTGACAATCCCAGGCAGCGGAGGCACTCAGGTCAAAACCTCCCTGTACATGGATGACGTCGCCGTTTTCTGCTCGGATCCGCTGTCCGTGCGCAGACTGATGAGTATCTGCGACCAGTTCGAACTGGCCTCGGGAGCCAAAGTTAACCACGGCAAGAGCGAGGCCATGTTCTTTGGCAACTGGGCTGACTGATCCTTTGTCCCCTTCACAGTCAGCTCAGACTACCTGAAGGTGCTGGGGATATGGTTCGGAAGGGCCGGGGCGTGCACCAAAACATGGGAGGAGCGAGCAGCCAAGGTACAACAAAAGTTGGGCATGTGGGGGCAGCGATCTCTCTCCATTGTGGGTAAGAACCTGGTCATCGGGTGCGAGGCGCTCACGTTGCTGCTCTACGTGGCGCAGGTCTGGCCCATACCCCACTCCTGCGCTGTGGCAGTCACCCGAGCCATTTTCCGCTTCATCTGGGGATCTAAAATGGACCGGGCCCGGAGGGACACGATGTTCAAATCTCTGGACAAGGGCGGGAAAAATGTACCCAACGTGGCCCTCATCCTGATGACCACCTTCGTGTGCGGCTGCATCAAGCTGTGTGTAGATCCCCAGTACGCAAACTCCAAGTGTCACTACGTGCTGAGGTTCTATCTGTCCCCGGTGTTGCGAAGGATGGGCCCGGTCACATTGCCGCGGAACGCTCCATGCAGTTGGGCGGTGCCGTGCCACCTATCCTTCGTGGAGCAGTTTCTGCGGGAAAACACCTTTGACCACCGGTCCATCAGGCAGTGGTCTGCACGGAATGTCCTCAAGGCCCTACGGGAAAAGGAAACGGTGGATCATGTCGGATGGTTCCCCGAGCAGACCGTCAAAGTCATTTGGCGGAATGCCTCATCACCAGAACTTTCAAACAAGCACCAAGACGTAGCTTGGCTGGTGGTGAGAAGGGCCCTCCCCGTCAGATCCTTCACGCACACCCGAAGTCTCGCCCCCTCCGCACAGTGCCCCCGCGTTGGCTGTGGTGGGGAAGAGACGGTCGCCCACCTCCTCCTGGAATGTGCCTTTGCAAAGCAGGTGTGGAAAGAGATGCAGTGGTTTTTGTCAAGGTTCATCCCAAGCAGCTCTGTAACACAGGAGTCTGTGCTCGACGGGCTGTTCCCAGGGACGCACACCGAGACAAACATCAACTGCTGCTGGAGGACTATCAATTCGGTGAAAGACGCCCTTTGGTCTGCCCGAAACCTGCTGGTCTTCCAGTGCAAAGAGTTGTCCACCACCGAATGTTGCAGACTGGCACATTCCAAGGTCCAGGACTACGTGCTGAGGGACGCACTAAAGCTTGGGGCAGCCGCAGCAAAGGCTCAATGGGGAAAGACCACAGTGCAAGGTTCCCCCACCAAGCTGGACTGAGGGGCTGGATCCATGGGAAACCCCTCGAACAGTATCGTTAATATTCTCAATTGCTGTAAATGCAAAACTGTAATTGACATGACAATTGTGAAACGGAAGGGTTGGGAAGAAACTCATGACAGTATTGAAGGAAACTGATCTCCCTTGAAATGTTTGTATTTTTTGATGCTGTTTTAAACTGTTTGGCAATGTAATTGTTACAGGTTTTTATGAATAAAGTATATTTTGGAAATAAAAAAAAAAGTTTGCGGCTCAAAGAGTGATAAAAAAGGAATGTAGTGGTAGTAGGGGACAGTATAGTCAGGTGGATTGACTCTGTTCTCTGCAGCAAAGAGCAAGAGTCCAGACGGCTGTGTTGCCTGCCGGTGCCAGGATTCAGGACGTCTGCTCAGGGCTGGAGAGAAACATCCAATGGGAGGGGGAGGATCCAGTCGTCGTGGTCCATGTCGGTACCAATGACATAGGCAGGACAAGGTTAGAGGTTCTGCAAAGTCAGTATGAGGAACTAGGCAGCAAATTAAGTAGCAGAACCTCAAAGTTAATAATCTCTGGATTATTACCTGAGCCATGTGCAAATTGGCATAGGACAAATAAGATTAGAGAAATTAATGCGTGGCTCAAAGACTGGTGTGGTAGTAGTGGATTCTGGTTCGTGGGACATTGGCACCAGTACTGGGGAAAGTGGTGGCTGTACCGTTGGGACGCTCTACACCTGAACCGTGCTGGTGCCGGTGTTCTAGCGAGCCACATAACGAGGGAAGTAGAGACAGTTTTAAACTGAATAGTGGGGGCAAGGGATCAAATTTGGGAAGATATGGTGAATCAAGGAGGAGAGACAAGGCAAGAGAGAAAGGTATAAATATGGGAAATGATAAACAGACTGTGACAGGAAGGGACAGAGCAGACAAATCTAAGAGTAAATCAACAGATAAGGCTAGAGGTTACAAAAATAATAAAAGGACAAAACTAAATGCTCTGTATCTGAATGCATGGAGCATTCGAAACAAAACAGATGAACTGAGAGCACAAATAGAATAAATAAGTGCGATCCGATAGTCATTACAGAGATCTGGCTGCAGGGCGTCATCGATTGGGATGTGAATATTGGAGGTTCCATGGCATTTTGGAAGGACAGGAAGCTTGGAAAAGGTGGTGGGGTAACTCTGTTAATTAATGATGGTATTAGCGTAATAGAGAGGGATGACCTAAGTTCAGGAGATCACGATGTCGAAGCAGTTTGAGTTGAGATGAGAAATAATACAGGCAAGAAGTCACTTGTGGGAGTGGTGTACAGGCCACCTAACATTAACCACACTGCAGGATGGGGTATAAAAAAAGAAATAATGGCAGCTTGTCAGAAAGGTACAGCAATAATTATGGTGGATTTTGATATCCATATAGACTGGAAAATTCTGATGGGCAGAGGTAGCCTAGATGAGGAGTCCACAGAATGTTTTTGGGATAATTTCTTGGAAAAATATGTTCTGGAGCCAACCTGAGAGCAGGTTATACTAGACCTGGCATTGTGCAATGAGATAGGATTAATTAATGACCTCAGAGTTAAGGTGCCCCTAGGTAATAGCGATCATAATATGATTGAATTTTACATTCAGTTTGAGGGAGAGAAGAGTGGGTCCCAGACTAGTATTTTAACTTAAATAAGGGCAATTATCAGGGCATGAAAGCAGAGCTAGCTAAAGTGAACTGGCAAATTAGGTTAAGGGATAGGTCAATAGAGATGCAGTGGCAGACATTTAAGGAAAATTTCAGCATACACAGAATAGATACATTTCAACGAGAAAGAAAAATTCCAAAGGTGGGACTCACCATCCATGTTTAATGAAAACAGTTAAAGATACTATCAAACTTAAAGAAAAAGCCTATAATTGTGCAAAGGTGGGATGCAGGTCAGAAGATTGGACAGAATATAAAAAACAGCAAAGAATGACTAAAAGATTGATAAGGAAGGTAATATTAGAATACGAGAGAAAGCGAGCAAGAAATATAAAGACAACTAGTAAGAGTTTGGATAGATATTTTAAAAAGAAAAGAGTTAACAAAGTGAGTGTTGGTCCTATGGAAAGTGTGTCTGGGGAATTAATAATGGATAATTAAGAGATGGCAGAAGAATTGAACAGATACTTTGGATTGGTCTTCACTATTGAGGATACAAATAACATCCCAGTATTAGCTGTAAGTCAGGAAATGGAAGGGAGGAGGAACTCAAGAAAATTACAATCACCAGGGAAGTGGTACTAAACAAATTGTTGGAGCTGCGGGCTGACAAGTCGCCAGGTCCTGAAGTGGCTGGTGAGATAGTTGATGCGCTGGTTTTAATTTTCCAAAATTCCCTCGCTTCGGGAAGGTTCTGTTAGATTGGAAAGTAGCGAATGTAATTCATTTATTCAAAAAGGGAGGGAGACAGAAAGCAGGAAACGACAGGCCGGTTAGCTTAACATCTGTCTTAGGGAAAATGTTAGGAGCGATTACTGAAGATGTTATAGCACGGCATTTAGAAAACATTAAGGTAACCAGGCAGAGTCAACATGGTTTTGTGAAAGGGAAATCATGTTTAACCAATTTATTGGAGTTCTTTGAGGGAGTTACATGTGTTGTGGATAAAGGGGAACCGGTGGATGTATTGTACTTCGATTTCTAGAAGGAGAAGGTGACATATCAAAGGTTATTGCAGAAAATAAAAGCTCATGGTGTCAGGGGTAACATATTGGCATGGATAGAAGATTAGCTAGCGAACAGGAAACAGAGAGTCAGCATAAATGGGTCATTTTCTGGTTGGCAAGAAGTAACGAGTGGTCCACAGGGATCTGTGCTGGGGCCTCAACCTTCCACAATTCTCGAAATGACTTTGATGAAGCGACCAAAAGTATGGTTGCTAAATTTGCTGATGACAAAGATAGGTCGGAAAGTAGGTTGTGAAGAGGACATAAGGGGGCTACAAAGGGATATAGATAGGTTAGTGACTGGGCAAAGACCTGGCAAATGGAGTATAATGTGGGAAAGTGGGAAATTGTCCACTTTGGCAGGAAGAATAAAAAAGCATATTATCTAAATGGTGAGAGATTGCAGAGATCTGAGATGCAGAGGGATCTGGGTGTCCTAGTCCACGAATCGCAAAAGGTTAGTCTGCAGATACAGCACGTAATTAGGAAAGCTAATAGAATGTTATCATTTATCGCCAGGGGAATTAAATACAATAGTAGGGAGGTTATGCTTCAGATATATAGGGCATTGGTGAGACCTCTTCTGCAATACTGAGTACAGTACTGGTCTCCTTATTTATGGAAGGATGTAAATACATTGGAGGTAGTACAGAGAAGGTTTACTAGACTAATACATGGAATGGGTGGGCTGTCTTACGAGGAAAGATTGGACAGGCTAGGTTCGTATCCACTAGAGTTTAGAAGAGAAAGAGGCGACATGATTGAAACATACAAGATCCTGAGGGGTTTTGACAGGGTGGATGTGGAAAGGATGTTTCCCCTTGTGGGAGAATCTGGAGCTAGGGGTCACTGTTTAAAAATAAGGGGTCACCCATTTAAGACAGAGATGAGGAGCAATTTTCCCCCTCAGAGGGTCGTGAGTCTTTGGAATTTTCTTCCTCAAAAGGCAGTGGAAGCAGAGTCTTTGAATATTTTTAAGGGAGAGATGATAGATTCTTTATCTGCAAGGGGGTGAAATGTTATCGGAGGTAGATGGAAATGTGGAGTAATCAGTTCAGCCATGAGCTTATTGAATGGTGAAGCAGGCTCGAAGGGACGAGTGGCCCACTCCTGCTGCTAATTCGTATGTTCATATGTAAAGACAATGTAGAGTGGTCTGTACTGTTCACAGTACTTCTCCTGTAACTGCCGAAGTGAGACAATCATGTCGACTGTCGATCTACCAGCTCTGAAGCTGCACTGAGACTCAGGATAGATGTGTGATGCCAGGGTCTGCAATCTGGTCAGAGCAATGCTAGCAAAGACCTTCCCCACAATACTTAGCAAGGAGATGCCTCGCTAATTGCTGCAGTCACTGCGATTCCCCTTATTGTTGTACAAGGTGACAATGTTTGCATCACGCATGTTTTGAGGTGCAGATCTTTCCTTCCAACAGAGACACAGAAGTTTATGGAGATGCTGCAGTAGAGCCGCTTTTCCACTTTTGATGATTCCAGGTGGAATACCATCATTTCCCGGGGCTTTACCACTGGCAAGATGGTCAATGGCTTTTTTGAGCTCCACTATGGTGGGGTCACTGTCCAGCTCCTCCATGACAGTGAAGTCTGGAATGGCACTGAGAGCCACTTCAATGACAATATTCTCCGTCATGTAGAATTTAAGGTAATGCTCCACTCACCTTTCCATCTGCTTGTTAACAGATGATTCCACTTTGACACCGCACTGAGACCTTGAGCATTGTTGTCTGAAAGAGCCTGATCGAGGATGTTGAGGAACTCCTGGGTCCTTTCTGGATCAGTGGTTCGTCAAGTGTTGATCTGAGGACGACGTTCTTCTTGGATGGATGAAGCTTCCTTGGCTGAAGCATGACCTTGTTACACACCAGGGAGTGCTCAGTGTCACAGTCAGCGCTGTGATAGCTGTGAGTGATGAGGACACTGCTGAGGGTGGTATGTCTGGTGATGATAAGGTCTAGCTGGTGCCAGTGGTGTGATCTCAGATGTCTCCAGGACACCCTGTGGCACAGCTTGACCTGGAAGTAGCTGTTCATCACACAGAATCCATGGTGACAGAATAGCTCCAGCAACCTCTGTCCATTTTCATTCATCTTGCCAATCCCCTGGTGCTCTATGCTTGTTGGCCAAGCTGCAGTCAGGACCCAAGCTTGCGTTGAAGTCTCCTAGAAGGTACAGTCCCTCAGTGCTGGGAATCCTACTGATGGCAGTATCAAGTGTCACATAGAATTGATCCTTGACATCTGGGGTGGAGGTGAGTGTCGGGACATAGATGCACATGAGATTAACTGGGCCCACGCTTGTTGACAAGTGAAGAGTAAGAAGTCTCTCTGAGCCTACTGTGGCTGGTTCACTCATCTCAAGTGGCGTGTTTTTTACTGTGAAAACCACTCCATGCTCACGAGTTGACTCTTGGGCTTTCCCCTGCCAGAAGAAGGTGTAGTGTTTCTCTTTGAGGGATCTACTTTGAACGAGTCTAGTTTCTTGCAGCACAGCAATGTCCACATTGAGCCTTGTGAGTTCTTTGTCCATCAAAGCTGTCTTGTGTGTGTCATCAACCTGCAGAAGGGTGTCAGTAAGGCCAGGACACATGGTCCTCACATTCCAGCTTGCGATGCGAAGGACTGGTGTCTTCTTTGTTGAGCTTGTTTTTCTTGGTGCATTGATTATCGATCCGCCTGTTGAGAGATGACTCTCTAAGCTCCAAGCACCCATTGAAGCAAGCAGGTTGTGGCAGGAAAGCACCTAACTGATTGGGGGCTGCCCAGCTTGGAGTGGGTGGTAGCTATCCAATGAGATGCGATGATCTCTTCAACTGTCAGAAGTAACCCCTGGCGCTCATACTCTGCACCAATTGAGTGAGAGCTTATAATCGGTGACCGTTTCTTCCCGTGTTGTGCTAATGTTTAAGCACAAATAGTGTCCTCTGCACGGCACATTAGTACTGAACACAAAATGGCTCCTTTGGTCATGTGTTAATTATAAAATGGCTTTCTTGACCTTGTTAGTTATTACAATGGATACATGATAAAAATGGTCAAATTAAACTAAGATCGAACTACCCAAGCTTACCTGCATCCTCCAGTCCTCTGGCAACATTCCCATATTTAAGGAGGATTGAAAGATTGTGGTTCGAGTCTCTGATATTTCCACCCTTACTTCCCTCAGCAACCCAGGATGCAGCCCATTCAAACTGGGTGACTTTTCTACTGTGAGAGCTGCCAACCTTGTAATTGTCTCCTCTTTATCTATTTTCATCCTGTCCAATTTCTTCACTTCCTTCTCCTTTACTGTGACATTTGCAGCATCCGCTTATTTTGTGATACTTAATCAGTGCCTCAGCCACACCCTCTGCCTCCACAGGATCTCCTAATTGACCCACCCTTTCATTGACTGTCCATATGTTGGTAAAAGACTTCAGTGTTCCCAGTTATGTGACCTGCTAATCTTTTCTCATACATTCTCTTGCTGATCTCATTTCCTTTTTCAGCTCTCCTCTGTATTTTCTTTATTCTGCTTGTTTCTCCTGCATATAAATCCTCACATGATTTCGATATTAATGATTTTTGAACTATTTTGTTGAAGGATTGAGTTTTGTAAATTTTTCCCTCGCTCCCCTCATGGTCAGGCAGAAAGTTTAACTGCGGTGTTTTCAAACAGCAAAAGCTTTATTTGAAAAGCCTTTGTGACAGGATTCCGGGTTTTAATCCAGTCACAAATCTGGTTCTGATGTCTTGTGGCTCCAGCTGTCACATGACCTGTCAGAGGATGACCTCATAATTGACCCAGTCATGGAGCTGTGGGTTGATGTTTAAATTGTTGCAAAATAATTTTCCAGAAGGACAATCAAAATGAATCGATATATAAAAGGTAGATTTTGTGAATTTGTGCTCCCAGTGGAAATCCCTGCAGAGTCTGCTGGTTTTCATATCCCCAATTCCCCACAGGAAGCTCTGTGTCGGAATCTGTATTCATTATATCAATATTATACAGAATCATTTCATGGGAGACCCCAGTGTGAATTGTAAACAGGTGGGTCAGTTTTAACTTTCAAATTAACACAGAAGCAAAATACTGCAGATGCTGGAAATCTGAAATAAAAACAGAAAATGCTGGAAATACTCAGCAGGTCTGGCAGCATCTGTGGAGAGCGAAACAGAGTTAACGTTTGTGGTCTGTGACCTTTCATCAGAACTGGGCTGAAATTGTCTGAGGGCCAAGTGGCCTCTTTCTGTGCCTTCACTTTCTGTGAGTCTAAGATTCTATGAGATTCTGGAATCAATTTCAGGGTCGATGACATTGCACTCTATAAGGATAGGAAGATGGAGATTATTAAGTACAGTGCAAGAATATAGATGCTTTTACATTATTTTAATCAAAAGTGATTTAAATTTTGTGCTCACGAATCCTATCTTTTGATCACAATGACACTGATAACAATGGAAAAAGCAAGACGTGCATTTCACGACCACAGGACATTGCAAAGCCTTTCATAGCCAATTAAGGACTTTCCAAGTGTAGTCACTGTAGTCATGCAGGAAACATGGTGGCCAATGTGCGCACAGCAAGCTCCCAGAAACAACAACGTGATAAAAACGAGATAATCTGTTTTTAGGTGATGTTGATTCAGGGTTAAACAATGACCAGCATCCCAGAAATAATTCCCCTTCTATTCTCTGAAATAGTGCCATGGTACCTTTAACATCCACCTGAGAGGGCAGAGGGATCCTCAGTTTTCTGTTTCACTTGAGAAACAGCATTTCTGATAGTGCAGCACTGCCTTAGTACTGTACTGGAATGTCAGCGATTTTTAAAGGGCTGTTAGTCCTACTGGAAAATATTTAAAGGAAGATTAAATGAAATAAAATAAATACATTGCTTTTGCCTCTCTCCCATCCCCCCAATAACAGTTAAATTAATTATTTGCCCTTCCCTCCCAAAACCTACCTTTACCATCTGACCTTCCACCCAAAACTGCACAAACTGTAAACTGTAACCCTTCCAACCATCCCCTACACCCATGACATTAATTTGACTCCGCCCCCCCACCCCCACACTGATAATCTTACCTTCTCCCCCCTCCCCACCAGTGTTGCACCTCATTTGCCCGGATGGGGCTCCGAAGGCACGGCAGTGCCGGCCACTGGGCTGAAGATCGCAGCGGAACATCAGGAAGTGATGGGATAATAATTAATGCAGGTTTGTGGTCCCGTTGCCGAGTGGTGGAGGTCCCCCACAAGGCCTCGCCGTCGCCGGCAATATCGAGCCAGGCCCTGCCGGCGTTGAGGTCCGTGGCGGGTCTCATCCGGGGCCATCTTCAGGCGGCCCCCACCCCACCCCCACCACAGATCTCGACGTCGAGGGCTCTACAGAATCCAGCCCATTGTTTCTGTCAAACTCAACTCCACAAGGATTTGCCTGTTAATTGTAGAAAAATTAAAGCTCTATAACCTTTTGATAAAAGGGGGTTCAAATCCATTTCCAAACAAATGATAGTTCTCATTGTATCTGGAACATATTTTCTTACATACAAACATACCAATTAGGAGCAGGAGTAGACCACTCGGCCCCTCGAGCCTGCTCCACCATTCAATAAGATCATGGCTGATCTGATTGCAACCTCAACTCCACATTCCCACCTGCCCCCGATAACTTTTCACCCCCTTGTTTATCAAGAATCTATCTACCTCTATCTTAAAATATTTCAGAATTTCTGTCGTCCAGCAACTCTCACTTTATTTCCTGGATTTCGCCTAAAAAATGTATTTCCACACTTTGGATATCCTGTACTTCATTAATGTTTTTCTCTCTCGGGATTTCCCTTTAATTATATTCAGTGCTGGTATTTTACTGCCACACACTGACTGAAAGTGTCCCATCTTTCTGCAGGAAAAACACTCAGCTTCTTTGGCGAGGCAGTTTTCCCACTTGTGTCTCTCTCGGCCACACCTACTGCAATTGGTTGCAGTTACAACTAGATGCTCTTCCCGTCTTTCTTGTCTTTTACCACTAATTTTTCCTTTTGCTTTCTTAACAAATTCAATTGAGTCTGCAACTCTCGAGATCAGACTCTCCCTGTCCCCTCGGACAACGGATTGGTTAAACTTTCTAACCTCTGTTTGTCTGCTCAATTGATACTCTTTCGTTAATGTGAGATGAGCCCTGGACTGTAGATGATCTGAAAGGGTGTTGTCTAATACCCCGAACACAATCCTGTCTCCATTCAGCTCTTCTCTTAAGTTGCGGTATTCACAATCCTCCGTGAGATTGTACAAGTCATTGATAAATGAATGAATACTCTCCCCTTTCTGTTTTGTACGCTTATTAAATTCAAAGTGATTCCTGACAATGCAGCAGCCAGCCGACGTCATCAGAGTGCTCCAAGCTGCGCACATGCACAAACTCTCTCCTGCGCTCTGAGATGCTGCGCATGCTCAGCCTACGTCTTCCAGGACGAAGTGGCGCATGCGCGGGAAAACTCTCTACCCCCTCTCAGCCACTCACTCCAGGCCGCTCACAAGCCCGCTCCTCGCTACCCCGCTGCCCCGCCCTCCGGCCGCTTGCTACCCCCCCACCCCGGCACTGCCCTCTCTCCGTCCACTCACGCCCCGCTTCCCCCCCACGTCCCTCCAGACACTAGCTCGAAGCCATGCTGCTTCCCTCCTCTCGGCCTCTCGCTCCAACATTCGATCATTCTTCACCGCACCACCCGATAAAGCAAGGCGAGCCTCGAGGGGAGATGGGGCAATGTTGGAGCGAGTGGCCGAGAGGAGGGAAGCGGCAGAGCCCATGGCCTGGAGTGTGAGCGGCCATAAAGCAGGATGGGGGTGGTGGTGGGGGAAGCGGGGAGTGAGCAGTCAGAGAGTGGGATGGGGGGAAGCGGGGAATGATCGTCCGGAGAATGGGATGGCACTGTTTAGAGGGGATTTGAGGAAAAAATGTTTCACCTCGAGGGTGGTTGGAATCTGGAACACATTGCCTGAAGGAGTGGTGGAGGCAGGAACCCTCACAACATTTAAGAAGTATCTAGATGAGCACTCAAAACGCCACAGAATACAAGGCTACGGCCACGTGCTGGAAAATGGAATTAGAATAGATAGGTACTTGATGGCCGGCACGGACATGATGGCCGAAGGGCCTGTTTCTGTGCTGTATAACTCTATGACTCCATGAAACCTCACTGAATTACAGAAGGTGTGCAGCACTGTCAGAGGTGCTGTCCTTCTAATGAGACTTCAAATAGCGCAACGTTCTCCGAGTATCAACCAAAACATGTCCATTGTGTAGAAATGTGCCATATTTGCTTATGAAACGACAGTCACTGCTCCTAAAATAATTCACTTTAGGTGAATTAAGGTGACTTGGTACTATATAACTGGCGAATGCGCAAGAGGTAGCGGGGGACTGTTGGGGTGGGACGGAGGCGGTGATGGCAACCTTTGAGGGGATTTTTGGGTCGAAGTTGTTTTCTGTGATAAATTGAGTAGCTCCATCTTTAATCCTGGCAGCTGCCTGAATGTCACAGACAGTGACGTTTCAGTGGAAGAGGCTGCATTTGCGCATGTGCTAGTACAGCGTCACCTGGTGGTTGCGTTGTCAGCAAATGCAGCGTTTTTACTTTGGCTCCACGATGACATTTTTTTCCTCAATTAAAATAGGTCTTGAGTGCCTTAATAACTTCTTCACATGTAGCCTTCTGTTCTTCATGAGGATGTTGCCTGCACACTCCCTCCATTGCAGACAATAGCGTACTGACCTGCTCCATGTCTGGCTTCTGCACGAGACCCGATGCAGTACGATACCTTGCAAACCTCTGGAACCATCTCGGCCACTCCTCGGCTTGGTTCAGTCCAGTGACCTTTTCAAAGGTGCAGGCAAAGATTTCTCCATCTTCGCTTTGGTTTACTGTGGCCCCCATATAATATTCTGATATCTGTCAAGGCTCAGTACAGAATTTATAAGAATCTGACGGTTAAAATAACCTGAGTTTACTCTGCACATCTTGCATTGAAGGTTTCATCGACAACTCTCCATGAGGTGCTGTACAGATTATATTACATCACTTCCTGTGATGATGCACATAGTCTATTTATATAATCTGCCCAGTAACAACCCAATGTCCACTCTTATACTATTGTACAGATGTGAGAAAATCTGAGGATGGGAATGGAACGTCTGAATGAAGATTTCATGATGCTGATGATGTAAGTGAGGCTGATCTGTTTCCCATTCCACAATCCCTCTTTATTTCTGTGCATGTTTCTCGATGCTGTTTCAACCAAATTGAAAAAGAATCACAAATCCTCCTCTGGAGCCTCAGATGTCCATTAAGAAAAGGCATGGTGGCCAAGTGGTAAGACATCAGTCTTGTAAACTGAAGATTACGGGTTCAATCCCTGTACGTGCTTTTTGATTAGTTACTCACTTTAAATGTGATGTTTCCAGAAAAGATGTCTGTTGCATTTGTGTCGGCCATCTGGAAATCAGTGTCATGTTACACTTTATCCTGGACACTGGGAAGAACATGAGGAGTAGCCACATGGTCCCTTGAGCTTTCTCTGCCATTGATAGAGTGAAAATATCTGAGGTCCAAGCACTGAACCTTATTACTGTGCATTTGCTTGATATTTAACAGAGCTATTCTATTAATCCCACATCCCGCACTCCTGTCCTTTCCCCCATTGCCCTGTTATATTTTCCATGTCAGGTATTTATCCAATTCCATTTAGAGTTAACATTGAATCTGCTTCCACTGACCTTTCAGGATTGCACTCCAGACCAGAACAACACACTGCTGAAAAAACAATCTCCTCATCACAACTCTAATTCTTTTGTCAATTACTTTAAATGTGTTTCCTCTGGTTACTGACCCTTCTGTCAGTGGCAACACTTTCTCCTTCTTCACTCTATCAAAACTCTTCAGGATTTGCATTTCCTGCTGCCTTTGCTGATATAACAAGGCTGAGCACACATCACCAAAAGGAATATGATTGGCTCTGAATCACATTTATCTTCCCTGTCAATCTGATGTGGACCTTGTATTTTCCCGGAACCAAACAACCTGAGCAACAAGTGTGGATTCCAGTGATTCCCACCGCTCTGAGAGAGAGAGGATGTGATAATGAGCCATATAGAAGAAAGGAGTGAGATAGAGAGTAAAATAGCCGTGGTCTGTTTCTACTAACGCCCGGCCCCCTACTTAAAATGGCATCATTTTCTCCTGCCTCTCCACATTCTAATCCATTGATTAATGCAATCCTTTCATCTGGAACATAGAACATAGAACAGTACAGCACAGTACAGGCCCGTCGTCCCACGATGTTGTGCCGAACCTTTAACCTACTCTAAGATCAAACTACCTACATACCCTTCATTCTACTATCATCCATGTACCTATCCAAGAGTCGCTTAAATGTCCCTAATGTATCTGCTTCTACTACCACCGCTGGCAGTGCATTCCACGCACCCACCACTCTCTGTGTAAAGAACCTACCTCTGACATCTCCCCGAAACCTTCCTCCGTCACCTTAAAATTATGCCCCCAGGTCATAGCCCTTTCTGCCCTGGAAAAAAGTCTCTGGCTATCCACTCTATCTATGCCTCTCATCATCTTGTGCCCCTCTATCAAGTCACCTCTCATCCTTCTTCGTTCCAATGAGAAAAGCCCTAGCACCATCAACCTTTCTTCGTAAAACATACCCTCCAGTCCAGGCAGCATCCTGGTAAATCTCCTCTGCACCCTCTCTAAAGCTTCCACATCCTTCCTATAATGAGGCGACCAGAACTGAACACAATATTCCAAGTGTGGTCTCAACAGGGCTTTATAAAGCTGCAGCATAACCTCGCGGCTCTTAAACTCAATCCCCCTGTTAATGAAAGCCAACACACCATACGCCTTCTTAACAACCCTATCAACTTGGGTGGCAACTTTGAGCGATCTATGGACATGGACCCCAAGATCCCTCTGTTCCTCCACACTACCAAGCATCCTGTCTTTAAGCCTGTATTCTGCATTCAAATTCGACCTTCCAAAATGAATCACTTCACACTTTTCCAGGTTGAACTCCATCTGTCCCTTTAATTCCTGTTTCCTAATCCATTGATGTTTCACAATGTACTGAACTGTCCCAATCCATTGAAATAACTCAGTCTATAGAATTTTCCAATCCACTGATATTTTCCAGTCCATTGACTTTCCCAATCCATTAATGGTTCCTGACCATTGACATTCCCAATCCAATTATATTGCCTGTGATTTCAAAGCAACTGTGGAATACAAATAGTATCAGTATTATCAGATACATCGAGACGAGGTGCAATAGCCAAGTGGACAGATGTCAGGTTTATAAAGAAAAAAGCACTGGCTCGATATTTGTCCAGTCTATCACTGGATCTGAACTCTCAACCTACTGTTTTTCTGTGGGTCTGCTGACTTGTATATGTGAAGAACCATTGGATGTTTCTCAATCCTCTGACTTTTCTCATTCTTGTGCCATATTTGTTCCTTTGGGTTCACCAGTGAAGAAAATTATTCCCTATTACATTTGGTGAAGACTTTAATAACCTCACATCCTTGTGTCTCACCATCTCAGGTCAAACTCCCTACAGAAACTTTAAACATTTAACTATTCTGCTGGAAACATTTTCAAGGGCGCAGCCATTCCTTCATTACGCTTCCTTCTTTGACATGTGATTGACAAATATGTGTGTAATGGAGAGAGAGAGAGTGAAAAAAAAGAGAGAGAGTGCAATAGAAAGTTCGAGGACCAGCTAAAGACAGATAGAGAGAGAGAGGCAGAGAGAGGTGAAGCGATAGACAGAGAGAGAGAGAGAGAGAGAGAGAGAAGGAGAGAGAGTCATTGAGTCATGGAGTCACTACAGTACAGGAAGTCATTTTGCCCATCAAGCCCATGTAAATCAATCCATTCAGTCCCATTCCCCCGCTCTATCCCCATCGCCCTGTAAGTTATCTAAACCTGTCATATTTATTATAATCTTGTACATGTCTATCAAATCTCCCCTCAATCTCCTTTGCTGCAAGGAGAACAACCCCAGCTTCTCCAACCTAACCTTACAGCTAAAATCCCTCATGTCTGGAACCATTCTGTTAAATCTCCTCCACCCTCTCAAGGACACTCACATCCCTCCAAATGTGTGTTGACCAGAACTGGATGCAATTCTCTGGTTGTGGCCCAACTAGAAATTTATACAGGTTCAGCATAACTTCCCTACTTTTGTACTCAGTACCTCTATTTATGAAGCCCAAGATCCCATATGCTTTGCTAACTACTTTCTCAATGTGTCCTGCCACCTTCAAAGAACTATGCATATGAATCCCCAGGTTTTTATTCCTAAAAATATGCTTTCTTCATATAAATCTGTAAAAAATGCATTATACAACAGTTCAAAACAGCACCAAGTTGACATTCCAAAAAGTGCAAAGGAAATCAGTTTTCTTCAATACAGGAGTGAGTTGCCTCACAACCCTTCCACTCCATTTTACCTGACATGGACATTTTACAGCAAACCCATATCTGGTGTATACAGCACAACGGTTTCCAATGGGTCCAGCTACCCAGTTCACTATGGCGGGGGGACCTTCCACAGTGGTCTTTCCCCATTGAGCCTTTGCAGTGGCTACCCCAAGCTTTAGTGCGTCCCTCAGCACGTAGTCCTGGACCTTGGAATGTGCCAGTCTGCAAAACTCGGTCGTGGACAACTCTTTGCGCTGCAAGACCAGCAGGTTTCGGGCAGACCAAAGAGTGTCTATCACCAAATTGATGGTCCTCCAGCAGCAGTTAATGTTTATCTCGGTGTGCATCCCTGGGAACTGCCAGGAGAGCACAGACTCCTGTGTTGCAGAGCTGCTTAGGATGAACCTCGACAAAAACCACTGCATCTCTTTCCACACCTGCTTTGCAAAGACACATTCCAGAAGGAGGTGGGCAACTGCCTCTTCCCCACCGCAGCCACCTCGAGGGCCGCGTGTGGAGGGGGTGAGACTTCGGGCATGCAGGAAGGATCTGACAGGAAGGGCTCTTCTTAGCACCAGCCAAGCTACATCTTGGTGCTTGTTTGAAAGTTATGGTGATGAGGCATTCTGCCAAATGACCTTGGCAGTCTGCTCGGGGAACCATCCGACCGGTTCCACCATCTCCTTTTCCCGTAGGGCCTTGAGGACATTCCGTGCAGACCACTGCCTGATGGATTGGTGTCAAAGCTGTTTTCCCGCAGAAACATTCCCACGAAGGATAGCTGGTATGGCACAGTCCAACTGGATGAAGCGATCCGCGGCAATGTGACCAGGCCCATCCTTCGGAACACCGGGGACAGATAAAACCTCAGCACATAGTGACACTTGGTGTTTGTGTACTGAGGCTCTGCACACAGCTTGGTGCAGCTGCACACGAAGGTGGTCATCAGGATGAGGGCGACGTTGGGTACATTTTTCCCGCCCTTGTCCAGAGGTTTCAACATCGTGTCCCTCCCGCCCTGGTCCATTTTAGATCTCCAGATAAAGCGGAAAATGGCTCGGGTGACTGCCACAGTGCAGGAGTGGGGTATGGGCCAGACCTGCGCCACGTACAGCAACAACGAGAGTGCCTCGCACCTGATGACCATTTTCTTACCCACAATGGAGAGAGATCGGTGCTCGCACACACTCAGTTTATTGTGCACCCTGGCCACTCGCTCCTTCCAGGTTTTGGAGCAGGCCCCGGCCCTTCCGAACCGTATCCCCAGCACCTTCAGGTAGTCTGACCTGATGGTGAAGGGGACAAAGGATCGGTCGGCCCGGTTCCCAAAGAACATGGCCTCACTCTTGCCATAGTTGACTTTGGTTCGAACTGGTCGCAGATGCTCATCTGTCTGCGAGGGGATGGTGGATCCGAGCAGAAGACAGCAACATTGTCCATGTACAGGGAGGCTTTTACCTCAGTGCGTCCACTGACTGGGATTGTCACCCCTCTTATGCCTGCATCCTTCCTAATGGACTCTGCTAAAGGTTCGATACAGCAATCAGACAAGACAGGGGAGAGAGGACAGCCCTATCTGACTCCAGATTGGATCAGGAAACTTTATGATTCCCACCCATTGATTGAGACTGCACTACTGATGTTTGTGTACAGCAGTTTGAACCAATTGCAGATTCCCTCCCTAAACCCCATTTTGGAGAGCACGTCCATCATGAATGTGTGCAATATCCTGTCAAAAATCTTCTCCTGGTCCAAGCTGATGAGGCAGATGTCCATATCCCTGAGTAGTGTGAGACTATCAGAGAGCTTCCTGCTGAGTACAGTGCAGGCCTGGTCAGGGTGAATCACCAACTCCAGAGCAGACTTGACTCGACTGGCGATGACTTTGGACAGAATCTTGTCATCTACATTAAGCAGTGAGATGGGCCGCCAATTTCTGATTTCCGCCCTCACCCCCTTCCGCTTGTAGATGAGGGTGATGACGCCTTTCCTCATGGATTCTGACATGCTGCCGGCCAGGAGCATACTCTCGTATACTTCCAGCAGGTCCGGGCCGACCCAGTCCCACAGGGCCGAGTACAACTCGACCGGTAAGCCGTCGCTTCCGGGAGATGTACTCGTCTCGATGGACGTGATGGCCTTTGTCAGCTCGTCCAGAGTTAGCGGCTTGTCCAGTCTCTCCCTCCTGCTGTCATCCAAGACCTCTGTGATTGATGACAGGAAGAACTGGGAAGCCGTGCTGTCTGTGGGCTTCGCGTCTCACAGCCCAGCATTAAAGGATTTGCTGATCCTTAATATTTTTTTAGAGATGCAGCACTCAAACAGGCCCTTCGGCCCACCGAGTCTGTGCCGACCATCAACCACCCATTTATACTAATCCCATATTCCTACCATATCCTCACCTGTTCCTATATTTCCCTACCACCGACCGAGACTCGGGTCAATTTATAATGGCCAATTTATCTACTAACCTGCAAGTCTTTTGGCAGGAAACCGAAGCACCCGGAGAAAACCCACGCAGACACAGGGAGAACTTGCAAACTCCACACAGGCAGTCTCCAGAATTGAACCCGGGTCACTGGAGCTGCGAAGCTGTGGTGCTAACCACTGCGCCACTGTGTTGGATTGCAAAGACGTTACTGAGCCATCCTGTTCCTTCAAGCTGCTGATAACAGAGCTCTCTCTGTGTACATTTTGGAAGAAGAAACGTGAGCACGTCTCATCCTGCTCAATGGAGAGGACTCTGGACCGGAAGATGATCTTGGAGGCCTCCGTGGCAAAGAGCGAGGCCTGCTGGTTCTTCACCTCTTGGAAGTCCTCCTTGACCTCGACTGCAGCCAGAGCAGATTTTGCATTCATTTCTGGAGTCGGGACATTTCTCTCTGTCTCTCTCTCGCCCTCTGATCACCTTTGAAGAGAAAGAACCTTTATCTTAACAACCTTAATAAAAGTGCGTCCCTCAGCATGTAGTCCTGGACCTTGGAATGTGCCAGTCTGCAAAACTCGGTCGTGGACAACATTTTGCGCTGCAAGACCAGCAAATTTCGTGCAGACCAAAGAGTGTCTATCACCAAATTGATGGTCCTCCAGCAGCAGGGAAATGGACCGTGTCCGGAGGGACACGATGTTCAAATCTCTGGACAAGGGCGGGAAAAATGTACCCAACGTGGCCCTCATCCTGATGACCGCCTTCGTGTGCAGCTGCATCAAGCTGTGTGTCGATCCCCAGTACACAAACTGCAAGTGTCACTACCTGCTGAGGTTCTATCTGTCCCCGGTGTTGCGAAGGATGGGCCTGGTCACATTGCCGCGGAACGCTCCATGCAGTTGGGCGGTGCCGTACCACCTATCCTTCGTGGAGCAGTTTCTGCGGGAAAACACTTTTGACCACCGATCCATCAGGCAGTGGTCTGCACGGAATGTCCTCAAGGCCCTACGGGAAAAGGAAACGGTGGATCATGTCGGATGGTTCCCCGAGCAGACCGTCAAAGTCATTTGGCGGAATGCCTCATCACCAGAACTTTCAAACAAGCACCAAGATGTAGCTTGGCTGGTGGTGAGAAGGGCCCTCCCCGTCAGATCCTTCATGCACACCCGAAGTCTCGCCCCTCCGCACAATGCCCCCGTGTTGGCTGTGGTGGGGAAGAGATGGTCGCCCACCTCCTCCTGGAATGTGCCTTTGCAAAGCAGGTGTGGAAAGAGATGCAGCGGTTTTTTGTCAAGGTTCATCCCAAGCAGCTCTGTAACACAGGAGTCTGTGCTCTACGGGCTGTTCCCAGGGACGCACACCGAGACAAACATCAACTGCTGCTGGAGGACTATCAATTCGGTGAAAGACGCCCTTTGGTCTGCCCGAAACTTGCTGGTCTTCCAGTGCAAAGAGTTGTCCACCACCGAATGTTGCAGACTGGCACATTCCAAGGTCCAGGACTACGTGCTGAGGGACGCACTAAAGCTTGGGGCAGCCGCAGCAAAGGCTCAATGGGGAAAGACCACAGTGTAAGGTTCCCCCACCAAGCTGGACTGAGGGGCTGGATCAATGGGAAACCCCTCGAACTGTATCGTTAATATTCTCAATTGCTGTAAATGTAAAGCTGTAATTGACATGACAATTGTGAAACAGAAGGGTTGGGAAGAAACTCATGACAGTATTGAAGGAAACTGATCTCCCTTGCAATGTTTGTATTTTTTGGTGCTGTTTGGAAACTGTTTGGCAATGTAATTTTTACAGATTTTTATGAATAAAGTATATTTTGGAAAAAAAAAAGTAAGGTTCCTCCCACCAAGCTGAACTGAGGGGTTGGATCCATGGGAAACTCCTCGAACTGTTTTGTTGATATTTTCTTTTGCTGTAAATGTGAAACTGTAATTGGCATAACAATAGTGAAATGGAAGGGTTGTGAAGAAACTCATGATAGTATAGAAGGAAACTGATCTCCCTTGCAATGTTTGTATTTTTTGGTGCTGTTTGAAACTGTTTGGCAATGTAATTTTTGCAGATTTTTATGAATAAAGTATATTTTGGAAATTAAAAAAAAGTTCAAAGCAATACAGTGGTTTTTGTCATGGTTTATTCCAAGCAGCTTGATAACACAGGAGTCTGTGCTCTATAGACTGTTCCCAGGGACGCACGCTGATACAAACATCAACTGCTTGGAGGACTAACAATTCAGCGGGAGATGCCTTTTGGTTTGCCAGAAACTTGCTGCTCTTCCAGTGCAAAGAGTTGTCTGTGACGGAATGTTGCAGACTGGCACGTTTCAAGGTCCAGGACTCCGTGCTGAGGGGTGCACTTAAGCTTGGGGCAGCCGCAGCAAAGGCTCAATGGGGAAAGGCCACAGTGTAAGGTCCCCCCACCAAGCTGAACTGAGGGGCTGGATCCATGGGAAACCCCTCGAACTGTATCGGGAAAATTCTGTGTGCTGTAAATGTAAAATGACAATGAAATGGAAGAGTTGTGAGGCAACTCATGATTGTATTGAAGGAAACTGATCACCTTTGCACTGTTTGTATTTTTTGACTTGATGCTGTTTTAAAATGTTTGGGAATGTAATTTTTACAGATTTTTATGAATAAAGTATATTTTGGAAATAAAAAAGAAAGTTCTCCCAGGATGTGGCTAACCTATTGTCCTGTGGGTTTGCCGATGCCTGTGATGTCTTCAAATGTGGGATACTCAACTGCAGAATTTGTGATAGTTGGGGGTCTGCTTTTGCGCTCACCCCTGATTATATGAATCAAAAATAGAATTTACTAGCTGTTGCTGGACAGTGTTTCTGCTCCCAAATATTTTTTGCTATAAACACTCGTGCTCGTTTCTTCGCAGCTCCAAGTACGCACTTCTCCACCTCAATGCTTGGACTTAGATGGCAGGGGAGAGACCGTGATCAGTGGCGTTTGATAATGCAGGTGCTGTTTTTGTGTTTTTTTGGGGGTGGGAGGTGGTTTCAGCACCGTATTTAGGGAATTCCGCCCTTTGGGATTGGAGATCTATCGTGGTGGTGGTTTCCCTGTCAGTTGAGGATTTAGTACTTGTCCCAGGAAAGCGTCAAGTAAAAATGGCTGCAACCAACACCAGAGCTCCAGGCCAGGGGGTGCGTAACACTGTTAGGGTGGCGGTGAAGGATAGAGGAGGAGTAGCACCCATCGACTACGCCGACTTCATTAAGAATTTTGTTTTTCCAAAATATACTTTATTCATAAAAATCTGGAAAAAGTCACTGCAGCCTCACAGCTCCAGCGACCCGGGTTCGGTTCTGGGTACTGCCTGTGTGGAGTTTGCAAGTTCTCCCTGTGATCGCGTGGGTTTCCGCCGGGTCCTCTGGTTTCCTCCACAGCCAAAGACTTGCAGGTTGATAGGTAAATTGGCCATTGTAAATTGCCCCGAGTGTAGGTCGGTGGTAGGAGAATTGAGGGAAGGTGGGGATGTGGTAGGGAATATGGGATTAATGTAGGATTAGTGCAAATGGGTGGTTGGTGGTCAGCACAGACTCGGTGGGCCGAAGGGCCTGTTTTAGTGCTGTATCTTTCCATGACTCTATGACATTCCAAAAAGTGTGAAAGAAATCAGTTTTCTTTAATAGTGGAGTGAGTTGCCTCACAACCCTTCCATTCCATTTTACCTGCCATGTACATTTTACAGCAAAATCATATTTGGTGTATACAGCGCGATGGGTTTCCCATGGGTCCAGTTCCTTAGTTCACTATGGTGGGAGGACCTTACACAATGGTCTTTCCCCATTAAGCCTTTGCAGCAGCTACCCCAAGCTTTAGTGTGTCCCTCAGCACGTAGTCCTGGACCTTGGAATGTGCCAGTCTGCAACACTCGGTCGTGGACAACTTTTTGCGCTGGAAGACCAGCAAGGTTAGGGCAGACCAAAGAGTGTCTTTCACCGAATTGATGTTCCTCCAGCAGCAGTTGATGTTTGTCTCGGTGTGCGTCCCTGGGAACAGCCAGGAGAGCACAGACTCCTGTGTTACAGAGCTGCTTGGGATGAACCTCGACAAAAACCGCTGCATCTCTTTCCACACCTGCTTTGCAAAGACACATTCCAGAAGGAGGTGGGCAACTGTCTCTTCCCCACCTACTCAGCAGAGATGACATCTGTTATTGAAGCAAAAAGCAGAACCGACCTGATGCACAACATGAAACCAGCAGCCAGAACATTATGTGACTTGAAATTAGCCAAGGCAGTTGTGCAAAAGACAGTGAGACACTGCGCAAATAAACACTGGACAAAATCACAAATGTAACAACGCTTTCAAAAGCAAATCTCCCGAGTATGCTCACATTCGTCAAGCAGAGGTGACTTTGCTGGCTCAGGCACGTTTGCAGGATGGAAGATGACACATTCCCAAGGGTATTCTGTATGGGGAGGTCACCGGAGACAGAAGACCAGTTGGATGCCCAAAGCCCCACTTCAAGGATGCCTGCAAGCAGGACATGAAGGCCCGAAACATCGATTTTTACACATGGGAGACACTGGCCAACAACAGAGGGAAATGGTGATATTACCCCTGGACTGGTGTGTGCGTCACCGTGACGATCAGTGACTACAGCAGCTTGACAGCAGGTGCCAACATGGAAAACAGCGACACCTGATAATCCCACCTCATATGTGGCACTTGTGGAAGAACCTGCCTCTCACAGATTGACCTCTTCAGCTATCAGACAAAGTGCACCATGGGAAACTATCCCATCACCAATGGATTTGCTGCAAGTCCATCATCTCACATCTCACGACGACATCTACAACCAGGGCGGCCCATCGTGCCTGTAGCAGCTCTTTCATTTCCTTTCAACTATTTATCAAAATTCCCTTTTCAACTTTACGATTGAGTCTCCTTCCACCATTCTCTCAGGCAATACATTCCAGACCAAAAACAACAACAACTTGTGTGTAAATTTATAGAGCACCTTTAACGTAATACAGCATTCCATGGCACTTCACAGGAGTGTCGGAAAGCAAATTTGGACCCCAAGCCACACAAGACCGTATTAGAGCAGATGGTCAAAAGCTTGGTCACAGAAGTCGGCTTCCATGAGTGTTTTAAAGGAGGGAAGAGAGGTCGAGAGGTGGAGAGTTCAGGGAGGGAAATCTCAGGCTTCGGGCGTGGACAGCTGATGTCACAGCTGCCAGCGGTGGAGCGCTAAAAATCAGCGATGCTCAAAAGACCAGAATTGGAGCAAGGCCGGAATCTCGGGGGGAGTGAACCAAATAAAATCCAGCCCTTTGTATCCCCCTCACAGCTTACATTCCCACCGAGCTTTTTATTATCAATCAATTTCCCTCTTGCAGTTCTATTTCACACCAAGAGATGTCAGTCTCATGCCATTTCACAGCAAGCTGCATACAAGCTACTTTATTGCCAGTCTGATACTGTGTTGAGTGGACATGGATGTGTGTGGTGTGCAGTGTGTGGTATGCAGCAAGGTTAGACTGAAACCAAAGAAGCTGCATCACTCCAAGCGGAAGGGCCGCCCGCGCATCAACACTAGCAGAATTTCTTATCCACAGCTGTTACGTAAGTTTCTAAATTCACTTGATAAATTCCTTCAAAACACTCCAACAGGGGATGCAGAGACCAAGTGGGCCCACATCAGAGATGCCATCTATGACTCAGCTGTGATCACCTATGGCAAACGTGTGAAGCAGAATGCAGACTGGTTTAAATCACACTTTGAAGAGCTGGAACCTGTCACAGCCGCTAAGCGCATAGCACTGTAGAACTACAAGAAAGCCCCCAGCGAGTTAACATCCGTAGCTCTTAAAGCAGCCAGAAGCGCTGCACAAAGAACAGCCAGGCACTGTGCAAATGACTACTGGCAACACCTATGCAGTCATATTCAGCTGGCCTCTGACACCGGAAACATCAGAGGAATGTATGATGGCATTAAGAGAGCTTTTGGGCCAACCATCAAGAAGATCGCGCCCCTCAAATCTAAATCGGGACACAATCACTGACCAACAGAAGTAAATGGACTGCTGGGTGGAGCACTACCTAGAACTGGACTCCAGGGAAAATGTTGTCACTGAGACCGCCCTCAATGCAGCCCAGTCTCTGCCAGTCATGGATGAGCTGGACGGACAGCCAACAAAATCGGAACTCAGTGATGCCATTCATTCTCTAGCCAGCAGAAAAGCACCTGGGAAGCACAGCATTACCCTGAAATAATCAAGAGTACCAAGCCTGCTATACTTCCAGCACTCTACGAACTGCTTTGCCTGTGCTGGGACGAGGGAGCAGTACCACAGGACATGCGCGATGGCAATATCATCACCCTCTATAAGAACAAGGGTGACCGCGGTGACTGCAACAATTACCGTGGAATCTCCCTTTTCAGGATAGTGGGGAAAGTCTTCACTCGAGTCGCTTTAAACAGGCTCCAGAAGCTGGCTGAGCGTGTCTACCCTGAGGCACAGTGTAGCTTTCGAGCAGAGAGATCCAACATTGACATGCTGTTCTCCCTTCACCAGCTACAGGAGAAATGCCGTGAACAACAGATGCCCCTCTACGTTGCTTTCATAGATCTGACCAAAGCCTTTGACCTCGTCAGCAGACATGGTCTCTTCAGACTACTAGAAAAGATTGGATGTCCACCAAAGCTACTAAGTATCATCACCTCATTCCATGACAAGATGAAAGGCACAATTTAGCATAACGGTACCTCATCAGACCCCTTTCCTATCCTGAGTGGCATGAAACAGGGCTGTGTTCTCGCATCTACATTGTTTGGGATCTTCTTCTCCCTGCTGCTCTCACATACATTCAACCCTTCAGAAGAAGGAATTTTCCTCCACACAAGATCAGGTGGCAGGTTGTTCAACCTTGCCCGTCTAAGAGCGAAGACCAAAGTACGGAAAGTCCTCATCAGGGAACTCCTCTTTGCTGACGATGCTGCATTAATATCTCACACTGAAGAGTGGCTGCAGAGTCTCATCGACAGGTTTGCGGCTGCCTGCAACGAATATGGCCTACCCATCAGCCTCAAGAAAAAGAACATCATGGGACAGGACGTCAGAAATGCTCCATCCATTAATATCGGCGACCACGCTCTGGAAGTGGTTCAAGAGTTCACCTACCTAGGCTCAACTATCACCAGTAACCTGTCTCTCGATGCAGAAATCAACAAGTGCATGGGAAAGGCTTCCACTGCTATGTCCAGACTGGCCAAGAGAGTGTGGGAAAATGGCACACTGACACAGAACACAAAAGTCCAAGTGTATCAAGCCTGTGTCCTCAGTACCTTGCTCTACTGCAGCGAGGCCTGGACAACGTATGTCAGCCAAGAGCGACGTCTCAATTCATTCCATCTTCGCAGCCTCCGGAGAATCCTTGGCATCAGGTGGCAGGACCATATCTCCAACACAACCCCAGCATATACACCCTACTGAGCCAGTGGCACTTGAGATGACTTGGCCATGTGAGCCACATGGAAGATGGCAGGATCCCCAAGGACACATTGTACAGCGAGCTCATCACTGGTATCAGACCCACCGGCCGTCCATGTCTCCGCTTAAAAGACGTCTGCAAACGCAATATGAAGTCCTGTGACATTGATCACAAGTCGTGGGAGTCAGTTGCCAGTGATCGCCAGAGCTGGCGGGCAGCCATAAAGGTGGGGCTAAAGTGTGGCGAGTCGAAGAGACTTCGCAGTTGGCAGGAAAAAAGACAGAAGCGCAAGGGTAGAGCCAACTGTGTAACAGCCCTGACAACCAATTTTATCTGCAGCACCTGTGGAAGAGTCTATCACTCTAGAATTGGCCTTTATAGCCACTCCAGGCGCTGCTTCACAAACCACTGACCACCTCCAGGTGCTTACCCATTGTTTCTTGAGACAAGGAGGCCAAAGAAGAAGAAGATTCTTACACCTCTCTGAGATTTGCCGACATATTTTCTCCTCTATCTCTTCCTGTCTGTTTAGAGGCCTGTAGTACACTCCCAGCCAAGTGATTGTCCCCTTTTTGTTTTTAAGTTCTACCCATATGGCCTCATTTGAGGAATTTCTAAGATATCATCCTTCCTTACTGAAGTAATTGACTCCTTGATCAACAGTGCAATGCCACCTCCTCTTTTATCCCGTCACCTGTCTTGCCTGTAGATTCTGTACCCTGGAATACTGAGCTGCCAGTCCAGCCCCTCCCTCAACCATGTCTCTGTGATAGGAATAAGAAACAGACCCAGTGGTCGAGGAAACTAAGGCCCTCCCTCCTGCACCATACCCTCAGCCATGCATTCATCTGCTCGACCCTCTTATTCCTATACTCATTAGCATGTGGCATTGGGAGTAATCCAGAGATTACAACCTTTGAGGTCCTGCTTTTTAATCTGCTATCTAGCTCCCTAAATTCTGGTTGCAGGACCTCATCCCTCTTTCCACCTATGTCATTTGTGCCAATGTGTACCATGACCTCTGACTGTTCACCCTCCCCCCTTGTCCTGCAGCCACTCTGTGACATCCTTGACCCTAGCACCAGGGAGGCAACATATCATCCTGGAATCACGTTTGCAGCCACAGAAATGCCTATCTGTACCTCTTACGATAGAATCCCCTATCACTATAGCTCTTCTACTCCTTTTCCGCCCCTCCTGTGCAGCTGATCCACCTGTGGTGCCACAGACTTTGTTCTTGCTGCATTCCCCTGAGAAGCTATCTCCCCCAACAGTATTCAAAGTGGAAAATCTGTTAGAAAGGGAGATGGATCCAGGGGACTCCTTCACTACCTGTCTCGTTCTTCTACTCTGCCTGGTGGTGACCCATTCCCTTTCTACCTGAGCAGTCTTTACCTGCGGTGTGACCACCTCCCTATACGTGCTATCCATGATGATCTCAGCCTCGCAGATGCTCCACAGTATCTCCAGCCGCCGCTCCTGATCCGAAACGTGGATTTCGAGTAGCTGCAGCTGGAGACACATCCTGCACACGTGTTCGCCCTGGATACTTGAAGTCTCCCTGACTTCCCACATTGCACAGGAGGATCACTCCACATTGCCGAATTGCCCTGCCATGACTTACCCTTAATTTATCCCCTTACAATACCCAAAAATTAAATTATTTACACTAGGGACCTTGATTCTCCCCCAAAAAACACGACCTCCTTTATTGAAAAAACTGTAGACCTTTCCCTTTACTTTTAGTTACTTACCCAGCTATTTCGAGTAACTCCCTAACAGCAGATACTCACCAACCAATCACCTTGCAGCCTTCCTGTGACATCACTGCTCACTTTGTTTTCAAACTCCGGCGTGCCTGGACTGCTCTCCGCTCCTCTCCCGGAAGGTGAGTGACTGGGTCGCAATCCTCGGGCTCAATTTATCGGCTCCACTCTCGGTGTTCTCCCCACAGGTCCGCTCCTCTCCCGGAAGGTGAGTGACTGGGCCACGATCCTCGGGCTCAATTTATCAGCTCCACTTTCGGTGTTCTCCCCACAGGTCCAGTCCTCTCCCGGAAGGTGAGTGACTGGTCCGCGATCCTTGGGCTCAATTTATTGGTTCTGCTATTGGTGCTCTCCCCACAGGTCCACTCCCCTCCGCTCCGCTCCTGGAAGGAAAGTAAGTCTGGTATCTGTGACGGACAATGAGGAGAAACACAATATCAGGAGAGAGTGAAATACATTTTACTCTTCAGACGATATTATTTATTATATTTCAGTTGTTCCTTGTTTCACAAATATTTTGGCGGGCTTTTCAAATTTGTGAATGGGTTTCAGCTCTGACAATTTGCCACTGTCAATCTCCGCCCCATTTTCTCATTGCCCTTTGATGATCGGCGAAATAGCAGCTACCTGATTGGTGACATGAACCAGCCAATGAGATTCAGTAGACAGTAACCAATCAAAAGTAGCCGGACTGCATTCCTCCAGAAGGTAAAGCAGGGAAGTGCGGGAGGAATTCCTCACTCTTTGTGAAAGTATTTGTGAGATTGTGGAAATGTCTGGAAGAGGAGCAGGGGAGAGACCATGATCCTGTCACAGGTAAGTTTTTGAGTAAAATGGCTGTAACCAATTCTGTAACTTCAGGCCAGGGAGTGTGTAACACCGTTCGGGTGGTAGTGAAGGATAATGATGGGGATGCACTGGTTGATCGTACCTTCTACATTAAGAAAATCCTTATTGATTGCTGTGGATTCCAAGCTGCGAACATCTTCTGCCTGCAGGACTTCCCCAGCTGTGGATATTTTGACGTGACGTCCAAGTACGTGGCGGATGCATCAAGTTCCTGAAGGTGTTCAAGGAGAAGGGAAACCAGGCGCCGCTGTCGATCCTCACAATGGAGCCGCTCTTCACACTGCCATCGCAACGTGACCGGGTGGTGAGAAGCCATCTCTACAACCTCCATGACCTGTCGTGGATGAACTCACCTTCCTCACCAGGTACGTCGAGGTGGCCGGCGGCAGCACTGATGTCAAGGACCCATTTGGATTTGGACCAGCAAGCGTCAGGTCAAGGTGACCTTGAAGGTCAATGCCAACGGAGCCATCATCCATCCTCCCTCCAGCTTCGCTTTCGGGGGAAGTCGAGGCTTCATGGTCTATGCGGAGCAGCCCAGAGTTTGTCGTACCTGCGGCAAATCTGGTCATGTGGCAGCTAACTGCAGCACAGTCGTCTGCAAGAACTGCAAGAAGGAAGGCCATCAGACCAAGGACTGTAAACATTGTAGGTACTGCAACCTGTGAGGTGGGGCAGGCCACCTCTACAAAACCTGCCCCAAACGCTGCCTCAGTTATGCTCAGGCAGCAAGGACCAAGGAAAGACCGGGTTAAGGAACGGTGAACACGTCTGGTGCTGGGAGGGAAACAAGCAATCCTCCCCACAGCGATGAAAGTCTATCTGAGAAAGAGAAGAAAGGGGAGGCAGCTGCAACCAGTGACCCAACACCTACTCCGTGCCTGGAAACTCCTCCTCCACAGACAGAATTAATGGAGGGGGAGGCAGCAGATGGACAAACAGGTCAGTGGCAGGTGGTACAAATCAAGAACACAAAGAAAAAAGCTCCAAAAAAAGAACAGGTCACCACCCAAACCAATGGCAAGAGGAGGCTACCGTCTGAGACAGACTACAGCAGCTCCTCCTCACTGCACGAGGAAGGGCCGGAACGATGGCACCTCCAAAAGAAGCAGCAGAACTCAAAGGAGCTGGAAGATAAAGCCCCCCAGCTCCGGGGCAGTGGAAGCTGTGACACGCCCAGCGCACCCCAAACCAAAAGCATGGAACCCAAGGAGATGCTCAGTGCACCCCAGCTCCGGGAGACCGAGAGCAGCGAAGTGTCCTGCGCATTCCAGCTCCAGCTCCGGGAAGTCAGGAACAGTGATGTCTTCGAGGAGGGACCGAGGGGAAAGACACCAACAGCAGAGGTCAACCCAAGCCTTGCTGCCTACAAGACCAGTCCCCCAACTGCCAATGTCACGCCAGTGGAACAAAACCCTCATGAATAACCATGAGGGGTTTCTGGGCTCAACGAATGTGAAACAGCTTGCGGACACGATGGGTATGCAGGAACATACTCAAAGACTGGGACTAGCAAGGACACCTGGTGTGGTAAGCAACACCCAACTTTATAGTGGATATAAAGAATGCTTCGATTAACATGCATTGTGTTAAATCCACCACGTGATGTGTTTCAACCTTGGATGACTTCGCAATGGTCAAAGCCGGCGCACTGTTTTGTCAGGAGTGTGGAATCCTGCACCGCAGCACTTACAGGCAATGGTCTCACGGGCCATCGATCTGGTCCAGGGGAAATGATTCCTGTTCCTCCGGCCTGGGGATTCTGCTGCGGGGAGGCAACTTAACCATCTCTGAAGTTAAGATGCTGGTGGGCGGTCGCCTTCTCGTAGCAGATGTAATGTACAACAATGCTCCGCTCCAGTTAAGCAACGTATATGCCCCGGTCCAATGCAGCGAGTGGCTGAACATCCTCCAGCAACTCACACTGCTGCTGGCGACCTCCAGGCCGGTCATTCTTGGCGGTGACATCAACTGCATCATTGATGCAGCTGGACGATCTGGCAGTGACGACAGAAAACTGGACGCTACGCCCAGATTCTTAAATGAAACAGTAAAAAATGCCAAACTGCACAATGTCTTCAGCAAACCTGCAGACAGAGAGCAGCGTAGATACACATGGTCAAGATTGGACGGGTCTGCCCGTTCCAGGATTGACTTCCTGTATGTGTCCCCTGCTTTCACGGTCAGATCCACCGACGTCAAGCCGGTGTTCTTCTCCGACCACTGCCTCTTGCTGGTTGACTGTCACTTACAGGATGACCAGCGGGTTAGCAGGGGGACATCGAAGCTCAATGCTACACTGCTAACCCCAGAGAACATTGTGGAACTCAAAAGAGATTGAAAAAGTTGGAGAACAGTGAGACCCTCTTTGAGTATCCGGTGCACTGGTGGGAAGCGATCAAGGAGAACATCAAGAGGTTCTTTATCTCCAAAGGTGTTTAGAGGGTGAGAGAGACAGAGGGAAATGTCCGCACTCCAGAAAAGAATGCAAAATCTGCTCCGGCTGCAGTCGATGGGTGTCGAGGTCAAGGAGGTGCTCCAAGAGGTGAAGATCCAGCAGGCCTCGCTCTTTGCCAAGGAGGCCTCCAAGATCATCTTCCGGTCCAGAGTCTGCTCCATTGAGCAGGATGAGACGTGCTTGCGTTTCTTCTTCCAAAAGGTACACAGAGAGAGCACTGTGATCAGCAGCCTGAAGGAAGAGGATGGCTCTGTCACAACTTCACACTCCGACATACTAAGGATTAGCAAATCCTTGAATGCTGGGCTGCAAGACGTGAAGTCTATGGACAGCATGGCCTCCCAGTCCTTCCTGTCATCTATCACAGAGGTCTTAGATGACAGCATGCAGGAGAATCTGGACAAACCGCTAACTCTGGACAAGCTGACAAACGCCATCAAGTCTTTTGAGACGAAGAAAACTCCCGGAAGCGACGGCTTACCAGTTGAGTTGTATTCGGCCCTGTGGGACTGGGTCAGCCCAGACCTGCTGGAAGTGTACAAGAGTACGCTCCTGGCCGGCAGCATGTCAGAATCCATGAGGAAAGGCATCATCACCCTCATCTACAAGTTGAAGGGGGAGAGGGCAGAAATCAGAAATTGGCGGCCCATCTCACTGCTTAATGTAGACTACAAAATTCTGTCCAAAGTCATCGCCAGTCGAGTCAAGACTGCTCTGGAGTTGGTGATTCACCCTGACCAGACCTGTACTGTACCCATGAGGAAGATCTCTGATAGTGTTGTGCTATTCAGGGATACGATCGCCTATGTCAGGAGGGTGGACACCTGCCTCATCAGCCTGGACCAGGAGAAGGCTTTTGACAGGATATCGCACACATACATGATGGATATGCTCTCCAAAATGGGGTTTGGGGAGGGAATCTGCAATTGGATCAAAGTGCTCTACACAAACATCAGTAGTACAGTCCAAAAAATTGGGTGGGAATCAGAAAGTTTCCAATCAAATCTGGAGTCAGACAGGGCTGTCATCTTTCCCCTGCCTTGTGTGTTTGCTGTATCGAACCTTTTGCTGAGTCTATTTGGAAGGATTTGGGCATAAGAGGGTTGACATTCCCAGGCAGTGGAGTCACTCAGGTCAAAGCCTCCCTGTACATGGATGATGTTGCAGTATTCTGATCGGATCCGCTGTCCATTCACAGACTGATGAGCATCTGCGACCAGTTCAAACTGGATTCAGGAGCCAATGTTAACTATGGCAAAAGCGAGGCCATGTTCCTTGGAAACGGGGCTTACCGATCCTTTGTCCCCTTCACTGTCAGGTCAGACTACCTGAAGGTGCTGGGGATATGGTTTGTAAGGGCCGGGACGTGCACCAAAACCTGGGAGGAGCGAGTAGCCAGGGTACAACATAAACTGAGCAAATGGGAGCAGCGATCTCTCTCTATTATGGGTAAGAACCTGGTCATCAGGTGCAAGGTGCTCACGTTGTTGCTGTAAGTGGCACAGGTCTGGCCCATACCCCACTCCTGTGCTGTGGTGATCACCCGAGCCATTTCCCGCTTTATCTGAAGACGCAAAATGGACAGGGTCCGGAGGGACACGATGTTCAAACCTCTGGATAAAGGCGAAAAAATGTACTCAACATCGCCCTCAACCTGATGGCCGCCTTAGTATGTGGCTGCATCAAGCTGTGCGTAGAGCCCCAGTTTGCAAACACCAAGTGTCACTACGTGCTGAGGTTCTATCTGACCCCGGTGTTGCGAAGGATGGATCTGGTCACATTGCCACGGAACGCTCCATCCAGTTGGACTGTGCGTTCGTGGAAATGTTTGTGTGGAAAAACACCTTTGACCACCAATCCATCAGGCAGTGGTCTGCACGGAATGTCCTCAAGTATATTTTTGGAAAAGAAACGTCTGGAAGAGGAAAGACCGGCGGAAAAGCGCGGTCCAAGGCCAAGTCTCGCTCCTCCCGGGCTGGACTGCAGTTCCCGGTGGACCGTGTTCACAGGCTCCTGAGAAAGGGCAACTATGCTGAGCGTGTGGGTGCCGGAGTCCCGGTCTATCTGGCTGCTGTGCTCGAGTATCTGACCGCTGAAATCCTCGAGTTGGCCAGTAACGCGGCCCAGGACAACAGGAAGACCCGCAACATCCTCAGACACCTACAGCTGGCTGTCCAGAATGACGAGGAGCTCACCAAGCTGCTGGGAGGGGTGACCATCACTCAGGGCTGGGTGCTGCCTAATATCTAGGCCATGCTGCTGCCCAAGGAAACCAGCGCTCCGGGCACCAAAACCAAGGCAATCTGCCAGGATTTTATCAAATACCCAAAGGTTCTTTTCAGAGCCACCCACAGTATCATTCTTGTAAATCTCCTCTGTACTCTCTACACAGCAATTATGTCCTTTCTGTAATGTGATGACCAGAACTGTACGCAATACTCCAGCTGTGGCCAAACCACCGTTTTAAACAGTTCTCGCATTACATCTCTGCTTTTGTCGACCAAGAAACGAAAGCATTCCATATGCCTTCTTCACCACTCTATCTACCTATCCTGTCACTTTCAGGGACCTGCGGACATGCACTCCAAAGTCTCTCACTTCTTCTACCCATCTCAATATCTTCCCGTTTATTGTGTATTCCCTTGCTTTGTTTGCCCTCCCCCAATGCATTACCTCACACTTCTCCAGATTGAATTCCATTTGCCACTTTTCCGCCCACTCAATTAATCCATTCATATCATTCTGAAGTCAACAGCCATCCTCCTCACTATCAATTACACGGTCAATTTTTGTGTCATCAGCAAATTTCCCAATCATACCTCCCACATTTAATTCCAAATAATTAATTTTTTTTGAAGAGATACAGCACTGAAAGAGGCCCTTCTGCCCACCGAGTCTGTGCCGACCATCAACCATCCATGTTAGACTAATCCTACACTAATTCCATATTCCTACCACATCCCCACCTGTCCCAATATTTCCCTACCACCTACGTAGGGACAATTTATAATGGCCAATTAACATATCAACCAGCAAGTCTTTGGCATGTGGGAGGAAACTGGAGCACCCGGAGGAAACCCACACAGACACAGGGAGAACTTGCATACTCCACACAGGCAGTACCCAGAATTGAACCCGGGTCGCTGGAGCTGTGAGGCTGCGGTGCTAACCGCTGCGCCACTGTGCTGCAGGTGTGGTAAAATACACCACAAACAGCAAGGGACCCAACACTGAGCCCTGTGGAACGCCACTGAAAACCGCTTTCCATTCGCAAAAACATCCATTGACTACTATCCTTTGTTTCCTGTCACTGAGTCAATTTTGGATCCAACCTGCCATATTCCCCTGTATCCCATGGGCTTTCATTTTATAGACCAGACTGCCATGTGGGACCTTATCAAATGCCTTACTAAAATCCATGTAAACCACATCCACCGCACTATCCTCATCAATGTTCCTTGTTACTTCCTCAAAAAACTCAATAAAGTTAGTGAGACATGACCTTCCCTTAACAAATCCATGCTGACTATCCCTGATTAATCCGTGCCTTTCTAAGTGGTAGTTTATCCTGTCCCTCAGAATTGATTCGAATAATTTACCCACCACTGAGGTCAGACTTACCACATCCTTTTTAAATAATAGTACAACGTTCGCAGACCTCCAATCCTCCGGCACCTCCCCCATATCCAGTGAGGATTTGAAGATGATCCTCAGCGCATCCACTATTTACTCCCCGGCTTCCTTTAACAACCTCAGATGCAAACCATCCGGCCCTGGTGATTTAGTCATTTTCAAGGATGTCAGACTCTCTAGTACTTCCACTTTCATTATGCTTATCGTATCTAATATTTCACACCCCTCTTCTTTTCCGACAATTTCTGCATCATCCCTCTCCTTTGTGAAGGCAGAGACAAAAAACTCATTAAGAACCCCGCCCACATCTTCTGGATCCACACAGAAGTTCCCTTGTACATCTCTGATAGGCCATACCCTTTCCTTAGTTATCCTCTTGCTCTTAATGGACTGATAAAACATCCTTGGGTTTCCTTCAAGTAGTTGTATCCAGTCCACATCCACCAAATCACCTCTCAGTTTTGTAAAATTTGCCTTCCTCCAATTTAGAACTTTTACTTTTCGAGCTGCCCTGCCATTACTTAACTTTACAAACTCATTATTGCTCGTGTAATAAGTGTAATAAGTAGAATAATTTACCAGTTACTCACCGATCAGCTTCTTCCCCTGTACCATGGAGGCTGAAAAGGCAGAAGAGACCAAAGAGCACCTCCTTCCCCTAGTCAGTGAAGTCCCTCACACATCAACTCACAGCTTTACACTCTGTCCAAACAGCACTTTCTAATTAGTAATTATTCATAAATTACACTAACTAAAACATTAGTAACCTGACCAATTACAAGGTAGCTATTTGAGGGTTTTTAAACAAAGAGCCTTTTTCCCTATCCCAAAGGCTCTTTTCAGATCCACCCACAGTATCTGAAAGGGCTGATTACTGTCTGAAGTCTGCTGTACCCACACCTCTGTCTATCCCTCTTCATCTAGAACAACCAGCGTCATCTTCCATTCCTTTCACCATCATGTGTTTAACTCGCTTCTCCTCATAGACAGTCAGATATCAATGTAATAATGAAATGATCTGTGTCAGTGCTGGCCATTTCCCTGTCCTGATTTCAGACCCCACTCTGGACACTTGTTTCCCATTCCAGGACCTTCTTGTATTAATATTCAGCACCACCTGTCAGTCAGAAACTTGTCTCAATGAACCGATCCTTTTACTGAACTTCCAACTGCTGCTGTCTATTTCTCGAGGGAAAGAGCTGCTCACTGAATAAGGATGTGAGGGGAATGTAACCCGGCTGCTGGTGAGAAGGTCCCGTCTTCTCAATCAAAAGCCTTTTATTTTACTACAGTGATTCCCAGATTCCCAGCTGGTCTGTTGAGGATTTTGTTTTCACAGAAATATCTTGTTAAATACAAATCTGATTCCAACATGTCAGTAACAGGACAGAATGGGAACCTTTTAAAAGGATGAAGCAACTATTTCAGTGGCTTCTCACTGTCCTCCTGAAGACTGTGTGAAGGGGAATTACCAACAGTCTGTAATTTATTACTTCCACACCGAGTTTGAGTTATTTGTCGTGTGAAAGATTGCTGAACGGAGTCTTTTCCTGTCAGTTACGGATGAGAAGTTGACAAAAATTGGCAAAATAAAGCTGTTCATAAAATAGCACCAGCAATTTGAGTCGGTAAAAGCAAAATTGTGTTTTAAAAGTTTATTTAAACTGCTACGGGAAAATAGATTTTTATGTACTTTTCCAGTCGATCACTTCTTTTCCGTAGTGAAAATGGCGGCTTTCACAAATTCAAATATTCAGCCAGGTTGACAGGTTCAACCAACGATTTTTTGCATTTTGTTCTTCGAGATTCTCTGATTGAATCATTCATGTAAGCTAATGGCTGTGTGGCCTAATGGATAAGGCGTCTGACTTCAGTATATTCGATGATGTTATCAGAAGATTGCAGGTTCGAGTCATGCCACGGTCCTTTTGACCCAAAGGGATTATGCAGGGCTTTGGGGATTGAGTCGGGGACTGAACAGATTGGAAACCCGACATGGACTTAATGAGGCGCATGGCCTCCTCATGTGCTGTCACTGACTTTCTGAGAAGAGGGTGACCAATCAGAAGTGGGCTGGTGGAACAGCGGGTTCAAACTGCAGGAATTCCAGGTCCCTGAATGACTGAGCTAAAACTGGTCAGTTTCACTGCAGGAAACACTGTCTCGGGGGAATTAACATCACAAATAATTCCATTTGACTAATTATTCAATTATAAAACAATGGGAAGGTGCGATGTTACTTTTCACTGTGAGGGGAGAATCCGCCATCTGGGTAAATCAGCAACTTTATAACATCGTCTGTACGTTTGGAAAAGAAACGATGAAAACTCTCCCCAAAACCCTGGTGTGGTGGAAAGGCTCAATTCAGAGATTGGAATATAACGAGAGCACAACATAAATCATTAACTGATATTTCCGGCATAAAACACACCCCAGCTCCCGTTCCCAGGTCACTGCTGTCCCTATGATGCGGTGGGTGACTCTGAAAAGAGACTTTGTTTTGTGTTTCTGCAGGAAAAACACAAATATCCTCCCAGGCAGTGAAACTCATCTTCCCAGAATCTCCATACCAGATTGAAACAGAAAACACAAAGACAGTGAGAAAGTTCCACAGAGTGACTGAGCATTAAAACCAATGAAATAAACCAATTCTAGAGAGATGTTGGTGCAGTTTTTTCAGAGCGATTGTGGGTGGCTCATAAAAGAGCCGTTGTGTTTCGAGTGTTTTCACTACATGGTGGAGTTTTACTTGGAGTTGATGTACTTGGTCACTCACTTTGTCCCTTCTCACATTCCGAGCGCTTTGTTGGGTGGAAATATTTATTCAGGCAGTTTCAACAGCTCAGAGCCGACATTGAGTCAGAAACCAGAAATGGGAGTACGGGACACAGGCAAGGAATTTACGCTGGACCTTTATAAATCTCACTGGTTATAGGCCTCAGTTAGAGCGTTGTGTCTAATTCCATGCTCCACACCTTAGCAGGAATGTCAAGGCCTTAGAGAGGGTGCAGAGGAGATTTACTGGAATGGTATCAGAAATGCAGGAATTCAGCTAATGTGGAAAGAATAGGGGTCTGGGGTGTGTGAAGCTGGGGTCCTTCTTCTTAGAGCAGAATGGCAGTTAATAGTTGTGTTCAACATTGTGAAGAGTTTTTATAAGAATAAAGAAGTTTGACTGCAATTAGACAGAGCCTTGGTGAGATCACACATTATGGGCGGCACAGTGATGCAGTGGTTAGCACCGCAGCCTCACAGCTCCAGCAACCCGGGTTCAATTCTGGGTACTGCCTAGGTGGAGTTTGCAAGTTCTCCCTGTGTCTGTGTGGGTTTTCTCCAGGTGCTCCGGTTTCTTCCCACAAGCCAAAAGACTTGTTGGTAGGTAAATTGGCCATGATAAATTGTCCCTGGTATAGATAGGTGGGAGGGAAATATAGGGTCGGTGGGGATGTGGTAGGAATATGGGATTAGTGTAGGATTAGTATAAATGGCTGGTTGTTGGTCGTTACAGACTCGGTGGGCCGAATGGCCTTTTTCAGTGCTGTATGTCTCTGTGACTCTGGAGATGTGGATGCTCGTTGGGTATATCCAAGAGAGAGATCGATAGGTTTTTGGATACTGAGGGAATCAAGGGATCTGTGCTAGTGTGGTAAGATGGAGTTGATGTAGGAAATCAGCTGTGATCTTATTGAATGGCAGAGCTATTTCGATGGGCCGAATGGCCCACTCCTATTTTTTATGTAACGTTCCATTCCTCTCAGGGAATATTTTATTTTCAAAAAGAGAAATACTGCACACACTGGAAATCTGAATAATAACAGAAGATTCTGGAAACACTCAGCAGTTCCAGCAGTATCTGTGGAGAGAGGAAGGGAGGAGCAATGTTTCAGGTCTATAGAAGGGTCACAGAACTGGACCACTAACCCGAGCTTCTCTTCTCCACAGTTGGTTCCGGACTGGCTGAGTGTTTTCAGTATTTTAGGCTTTTTCTTTCTGTATTTCATCCTTTTCCCATTTGACTATTTGCTGTGAAACTTTCAGCATTGTGCTCAATTCTTTGTGTCGTTGTGTTTCCTTTATTTGAAGTAATGTAAATAGTATCCTGAAATGAATTTGCCAAATGGTTGGACAAATTGTTACAACCGGTTTTTGAGCAAGTTCTCCACATGCACAGTGAAGGATTCCTTCACATTTGCGAAGACCATACAGGACTTGCATATCGATAGCAATGCCGTGTCCATGTGTCATTTGACATTGCTAGCCTATTCACCAATGTACCACTTCAGGAAGCCATAGATATTTGCACTGCAGTGCTATATCATGGTGATCTAGACCCGTCACCATTGTGTGAATCAGTATTCATTGAACTTATGAACTCGGCAACTTGCACAGTTGGGTTCAGTTTTATTGACACCATGTATCGCTGGTGTTGCCATGGGATCCCCTCTCGGCCCAGCTCTCACAAACATCTTTGTTGGATTCCATGACAAACCTGTTTTTAAGGGAATGACACCTAACCTCCTACCTCTTGCATATTTCCAATATGTAGATGATACGTTTGCTATATTTGAATCCGCAGCTGCATGAAATAATTTCCTTGCACGTCTTCATGGGCTCCATCCTACACTCAAATTCACCTTTGGAATGGAGCAGTCAAATGAGTTCCCTTTCCTTGATGTACTAGTTGAGAAATCTGCTAAGGGGTTTTCTACCACGGTTTACCGCAAACCTACCTTCACTGGTCAATACACGCGTTGGGATTATTACAGTTCCACGCGCTATAAGATTGGTCTTATCGACAACCTCATAAATAGGGCTGAGCCATTTGCTCACCATGCAAGCTTGATGCTGAAATAGGGCGAATCAAAGACATCCTGCATTACAATGGCTACACTGATCAGATCATTTCTCACTGTATATCGCACAAATCTATAAACGGGCTGAAGGACGTCATTTTGAGCCCTGAAAAGTGCCCAGTCTCCCTCAAATTACCCTGGAAGGGTAATATATCCCCAGTATTTGAGTAACAGGTGAAGCGAGCTGTTTCCTGCTGTTACTATGCAGGAGCAACAAGTGTGGTGTTCGCCACTAACAGGATGCTGCTATCAAGCAAAAGAGACGTCCTGCCTATCACACAAATAAGTAACGTGATATATGAATTTTAATACCAGTGTGATGCTAGGTTTCTAGACCGTACATCCCAAAACTGGTGGATTGTATCAAATAACATGTCCCTTCCGCTGTTCGCAATGGGCCCTACCCAACCAACCCGTGCTTGCAAAACTCAAAACACAGCATCCAACATGAGATGTGATTCCACAATAGGACAACATTTGCTAAATAATTCTCAGTGTGCTAAGAATTACGTTGACAACCAATTTAAGACTGTCAGTAGGGCTCGCAGTGTGGTGCACTGGTGTGTACTGTGAACTACATGTATTAATACACAGGGTCCTGTTCTTTGCAGACAGAAAGAACATGCACACATGTTGTGCCAGTTTCAGCTAAACAAAATAAGTGACAGCCATTCACTGGCTCATTCCACAGGGCAATGGCTTGACCAATCAGAGTCAAGCTGCCTGGTTTAAATTTCAAACAAAGCTGGGCAGTTATCTGTCAGTTACCAAAAACTGGTGCATTCTGAATGGCAATGCCTCGACCAATCAGAGTTCACTTGCCAACCAATCAGCACTCTCTTCCCATACAGAAGAAAGTTGTTGTTTTCCCTTAAATTGGTATTCTTGTGGTTTGCCCTGCTGAGTGCAAGACGAAAACAACTGGCTACCAAAGTTTGGACAACATTTGAAATCACGAAATGATTACTTTTATTTTCAATATAAAAATATAAAGCAATATGAGTGTAACATTTACAGACAAATTCTATTACCTCACATTGCCTGATTCTTTCACACTGACAGACTATGTGAACTACTGTCCCGATTTTGCAGTTCTCACTTCCAGTTAGCAAATGTCAGCAATCTGTGATACAGTGCAGTTTACAGACCAGACCGTCAATCACAACATGCAATAATTGTTCAGCTTATGTTGGACTGGTGGGATTTAGAAATACTAGGAATTGAGATGAGCTGTTATTGTATTTAATTATTTGTTTCATGGGATGTGGACGTCGCCAGCCAGGCCAGCATTAATTGTCCATCCCTAATTGCCCATGAGAAGGTGGTGGTGAGCTTCCTTCTTGAACCTCTGCAGTCCATGTGGGGTAGGTACACCCACAGTGCTATTAGGAAGGGAGTTCCAGGATTTTTACCCAGCGACAGTGAAGGAAGGAATGGCGATATAGTTCCAAGTCAGGATGATGTGTAGCTTGGAGGAGAACTTTCAGGTGGTGGTATTCCCATGCATCTGCTGCCCTTGTCCTTCTAGGCAGTAGAGGATGCAGGTTTGGAAGGTGCTGCCTGAGTAGCCTTGGTGCATTGTTGCAGTGCATCTTGTAGATGGTACACACTGCTGCCACTGTACGTCAGTGGTGAAGGGAGTGAATGTTGTGGACGGGGTGCCAATCAAGCGTGTTGCTTTGTCCTGGATGGTTTCGAGCTTCTTGAATGTTGTTGGAGCTGCACCCATCCAGGCAAGTGGATAGTATTCCATCACACGCCAGACTTGTGCCTTGTAAATGGTGGACAGGCTTGGGGAGTCAGGAGGTGAGTTACTCCCCGCATGATTCCTACCCTCTGACCAGCTCATGTAGTCACACTATTTATAAGGCTACTCCAGTTCAGTTTCTGGTCAATGGGAACCCCCAGGAAGTTGATAGTGGGTGATTCAGCGATCGAAATGCCGTTGAATGTCAATGGGAGATCGTTAGATTCTCTCTTGTTCGAGATGGTCATTGCCTGGCACTTGTGTGGCGCGAATGTTACTTGCCACTTATCAGCCCAAGCCTGGATATTGTCCAGGTCTTGCTGCATTTCTACATGGACTGCTTCACTATCTGAGGAGTCGCGAATGGTGCTAAATTTTGCAATCATCAGTGAACATCCCCACTTCTGACCTTATGATTGAAGGAAGGTCACTGATGAAGTAGTGAAGAAGGTTGGGCCGAGGATACTACCCTAAGGAACTCCAGCAGTAATGTCCTGGAGCTGAGATGATTGACCTCCAACAATCATAACCATTTTCCTTTGTGCTAGGTACGATTCCAACCAGTGGAGAGTTTTCCTCTTGATTCCCATTGACTCCAGTTTTGCTCTGGCTCCTTGATGCCATACTCAGTCAAATGCTACCTTGATGTCAAGGGCAGACACTCTCACCTCACCTCTTGAGTTCAGCTCTTTTGTCCTTGTTTGAACCAAGGCGGTAATGAGGTCAGGAGCTGAATGGCCCTGGCGGAACCCAACTGAGCGTCACTGAACAGGT